>NC_091646.1:131026269-131357498 GCF_027580195.1 Bos mutus
GTTCAAGGTCTGATTTGCCATGTACAAGACATAGGGGTAATGGTTAATTGGAGAGAATAAATTACAGGAATTATATCTACATTTTGGTCCCAGAAGGTTCCTGGTTTTCTTCCACAGAAGCGTCTGACCTCCTGCTCCCTTAATTATCTCCTTGGCCTCGGTGAGTTAATTGGTGGAAGGTGTCAGAAGCGCTTAAGACCGAGATACGATTCCTAGCTTGCTTTTTTCTCACCCTCGTTAATTTTTCGAAGCCTGCTTCAAAGTCACAAATACGATCATCTCCCTAGTTTCATAATACGGCGGGAGAGAAGAAAAGATCAGCCTTGGGGGTTAGACTCTCACTTGGAAATGGAAACAGGGGCCTTTAAAAAAGCAAGGGTTTGAAATGTCTGTGCTTTTAAAAATTGAATATTTTCCCTGAATGAAGGGGAGAGCATATTGGATTTGACTGTAGTCTATTTTTCTTGAGGGCGAAGTCATTTTTCTTGAGTTGTGTAGGAGCTGCTGCAGCTTTAAATCAGAGATTTGGCTGCAAAGCTGGGCACATATGGGCCATAAAATACCCAGATTGGAGCTGATTGGGATATCAAATGGTGGGAAGACGACCTGGGGTGACAAGAGAATAGGTTTACCTTGTCTGAGGAAAGGAGATGTTGTTTCTCTTCCGTGTAGGATGACTTATTAATGAGAACACCTGCAAATCTGTGGCTTGTGGAAGACAATGACTGGAGGAAACTTTACTTTCAAGGACAAGTCAGAAGCTTCTTTCTTTCCTTTTTTTTTTTTAAGAGAAAGCAGGGAAATTAGACCTTCTGTACTTGTCCAGTCATAAGTCACGTCTGACTGTTTGCGACCCCCATGGACTGCAGCACGCCAGGCTCCTCTGTCTTCCACCGTCTCCTGGAGTTTGTTAAGACTCATGTCCATCGAGTCGGTGATGCCATCCGACCATCTCATCCTCTGTCGTCCCCTTCTCCTCCTGCCTTCAATCTTTCCCAGTGTCAGAGTCTTTTCCAGTGAGTCGGCTGTTTGCAGCAGGTGGCCAAAATATTGGAGCTTTAACTTCAGTATCAGCCCTTCCAATGAACACCCAGGACTGATCTCCTTTAGGATGGACTGGTTGGATCTCCTTGCAGTCCAAGGGACCCTCAAGAGTCTTCTCCAACACCACAGTTCAAAAGCATCAATTCTTCAGCGCTCAGCTTTCTTTATCGTCCAGCTCTCACATCCATGTGTGACTACTGGAAAAACCATAGCCTTGACTAGACACACTTTTGTTGGCAAAGTGACGTCGCTGCTTTTTAATATGCTGTCTAGGTTTTTCATAGCTTTCCTTCCAAGGAGCAAGCGTCTTTTCATTTCATGGCTGCAGTCAGCATCTGCAGGGATTTTGGAGCCCAAGAAAATAAAATCTGTCACTGTTTCCACTTTGTCCCTGAGCCAAGTTATACGACAATTTTCAGGGCATTTGATTATAAACCAAAAGGGAGGACAGAATGTCAGGTTACAATGTAGACTGGGATGGGCCTGAGCCTCCAGCTCTCCACCATTGTGGCTCCTCTAGAGAATGCAGTTTGCGAGAGAGAACATCAGTCCTGGGTGTTCTTTGGAAGGAACGATGCTGAAGCTGAAACTCCAGTACTGTGGCCACCTCATGCGAAGAGTTGACTCATTGGAAAAGACTCTGATGCTGGGAGGGATTGGGGGCAGGAGGAGAAGGGGACGACAGAGGATGAGATGGCTGGATAGCATCACCTACTCGATGGACGTTAGTTTGAGTGAACTCTGGGAGATGGTGATAGGGGAAAAAATGAGGTGTTTTTTTCCCCCTTCTGTTTCACACACTTTGGGCGAGGCGGGCACAGCTGGAGTATAAGCAAGAACAAATATTTGTGCTTTGCTGTGATTTACGGACATGTAATCCCATAATGAGAGTTTAGAGCGGGTTTCTTCTGCTCCCATCCCAGGCAGTTTACATTATAAAACAAAAGCCGCATAGATCAGCAGAGATTAAACAGCAAGCCTTGACGACCCAGAGCAAGCTTTATTTCCCCCTGTGTGAGAATTACACAGCGCAGAGCTTCTCCTGGTGCACGGGGAAGAAATTCAATGCCCTCTGAGGCTAGAAACGAGAGGCGTGGAGTCCTGTTGACTTCTTGAATATTCTTTGAGAAGAGAGATGGCAGTGGGGGTGTGAGAGGGTCTTGATGCTGTAAAGTCAGGATTCCAAAGGTCTTTTAAAATAAATCATAGCTGCCCTCTGGAATGAAAAGTCCTGTGTCCATGTCCATCCCGAACTCCCTAACTATCCCTTCCCCCATCCTTCCCCCTGGGAACCATAAGGTTATTACAGAGTATTGAGCAGAGTTCCCTGTGCTGTCCAGCAGGTCCTTGCTGGTTCTCCTTGTTAAATACAGCAGTGTGTCCATGTCCATCCCAGACTCCTTGACTATCCCTCCTCCCATCCTCCCCCCCGCCCCCGATTGCCATAAGTTCTTTCTCTGTAATTCTGCTTCTGTTTTGTAAGTAAGTTCATCTGTGTCTTTTCTTTTTAGATTCCACATACCAGGGCTGTTACGCTTCTGCCTCTCTGTCTGACATGCTTCACTGAGTCTGACAATCTCTAGGTCCGTCCGTGTGGCTGCAAATGGCATTGTTTCATTCTTTTTAATGAGTGTGTAATATTCCATTGTAGATCAAACCACATCTTCTTTATCCATTCCTCTGTTGATGGACACTTAGGTTGCTTCCACGTCTTGACTGTTATAAATAGTGCTACAATGAACATTAGAGCACATGTATCCTTTCGGATGGTGTAAAAAACTCAACTTCTTTATGATGTAATTCGCATAAGACAAAAAAAAAAAAAAAAATGTACCCTCTTAAAGGGCACAGTTTTATGTGTTTTGACATTTACCCAAGTTTAATCACTAAAAAACCCAAAGATATACCTTGCTTCCGTCCCTTTAAAATATTCTCTTGATTCTTTGAAATCGGTCCCCTTCTACCCTTATTATCTGGAAGGTAAAGAATTTTTTTTGTGTATCTAGTTTTGATTGCAGCAGTCTTTTCTAAATTTTTAATATGAATGGAATTATGTATTTTGTTGGTTTTTTTCCCGGATTTTTTCCCCCACCTCTTAAAGTTAGTTTTGAGATGCGTCGCCTAGGTGCCATGCAGATAGCATCACCTCCGTGGTCATAACTAATTGGTTAGGAGGTCTAGACTTGGGTACTATATACACCTCAGTCTTTTAGACTCTTTGTGAACCCATGGACTGCAGCACAGCAGGCTCCCCTGTCCTTCACCATCTCCCAGAGCTTGCTCAAACTCATGTCCATTGAGTTGGTGATGTTGTTCAACCATCTCATCCTCTGTTATCCCCTTCTCCTCCAGCCTTCAATCTTTCCCAACACCAGGGTCTTTTATAATGACTTGGCTCTTCTCTTCAGGTGGCCAAAGGATTGGAGCTTCAGCTTCAGCATCAGTACTTCCAGTGGATATTCAGGTTTGATTTCCTTTAAGATGGACTGGTTTGATCTCCTTGTTGTCCAGAGGACTCTCAAGAGTCTT
This sequence comes from Bos mutus, assembly GCF_027580195.1. NCBI lineage: Eukaryota > Metazoa > Chordata > Mammalia > Artiodactyla > Bovidae > Bos > Bos mutus. The sequence continues at coordinate 131,029,843 of NC_091646.1, forward strand.
CTCCAACACCACAGTTCAAAAGCATCAGTGATCTATAGGTCTCTGCATTATGGACTCAATGTTTGGGACACCTGAAACATTCATATATTGAAATCCTAACCCCCAAGATGGTAACAGTTAGAGATGGGTTCTTTGTGGAGTGATTGGGTCATGAGAGCAGAGCCCTATGGAAATGACTGAAGTGAATGTTTAAAGTATAGCTAGAAAGCAAATTTTGAGGCCACGTGCCAAGTAAAATAATTCATCCATAAAGAAGGCATGCAGAATGGAGGGGGGCAGAAAATACAGGACAAATATTACAGCAGATATATAGGAAGATGGTAGAATTAAAGTCATGATGGTCTGACTCTTTGCCACCCCCCAGACTGTATCCCACCAGGCTCCTCTGTCCATAGGATTCTCAGGGCGAGAATACTGGAGTGGGTTGCCATGCCCTTCTCCAGGGGACCTCACCATCCGAGGGATAGAACCTGGGTCTTCCGCTTTGCAGGCAGATTCTTTACTGTCTGAGCCATCAGGGAAGTGATGGCATTACGATAAGTTATCTAAATAAGATAGAGATTGTCCAACAGGGCCCATGAAACAAGAAGAACCAGCACATTCTTTCTACAGGAAGGAGAATAGTTAAGTGTTTCCCCAGAAGGGGTTAAAAGCAAACCTCAGAGGAGGAAACGGGATGAAGATATTAACTGTAGGAAAATGGAGAAACTTTATTAACATCAGATGACGCGTGATTAGCTGAGATAGAAAAGGAGACCTTGCAGACGGTCCAGTGGCTAAGATGCCGAGCGCCCAATGCAGGGGTCCTGGGTTTGATCCCAGGTCAGGGAAGCAGATACCATATTAGATACCACACTGCGGCAGCTAAGAGTTAAAATACGGCAATTAAAGATGCTACGTGGTGCACCTAAGACCTGGCATGGCCAAAGAAATAAAGAAAATGGAGATTTCTTCCATTGACACGGTCTATTAAAAGTCTCCTGCAGTTAAACAAAACTCTAAATTGGTGCAGCCAACTGTGAAATACAGTATTGAGGTTTCTCAGAAAAACTAAAAAGAGAATTACCATGTGACCCAGCAGTTCAGTCCTTGGGTATATGTCAGGTTTTAAAGGGAAAAAACGTGCTAATTCAAATACACACTTGCACCCCAATGTTCATAGAAGTACTGCTTATAGAAGCCAAGATACAGAAGCAACCTAAGTGTCCATGAACAGAGGAACAGATAAAGACGATGTGGTACACACACACAATGGAATATTACTCAGCCATGAAAAAGAACGAAATAATGCCATTTTGGGTACCGTGGCTGGAGTCCAGTTCAGTCGCTCCGTCGTGTCCAACTCTCTGCAACCCCGTGGACCACAGCACGCCAGGCCTCTCTTTCCATCACCAACTCCCGGAGCTTGCTCAAACTCATGTCCATCGAGTCGGTGATGCCATCCAACCCTCTCATCCTCTGTCATCCCCTTCTCCTTCTGCCTTCAGTCTTTCCCAGCATCAGGGTCTTTTCCAGTGGGTCAGTTCTTTGCATCAGGTGGCCAAAATATGTATCTACGATTTCATAATAGGTACATGATAGATACTATTTTCATAATAGATACTATATTTGTACATTTTAAAATCTTAGTCTGCTTTTATAAATATTTCGTTAGGATTATTATGTATGTGTCTGTTGCTGTTCAGTCGCTCAGTTGTGTCCAACTCTCTGCAACCCCGTGGACTGTAGCCCACCAGGCTTTTCTGTCCATGGGATTCTCCAGGCAAGAATACCGGAGTGGGTCGCCCCGCCCTCCTCCAGGGGATCTTCCTGACCCAGGAATCGAACCTGTGTCTCCTGCATCGCAGGCGGATTCTTTACCGTCTGAGCCACCTTGGAAGCCTCCTCTGCAAAGAAAGGTGGAGATGATCCTGTGCAAAAACCTAGCCTTGACTCACAGCGGCCGACAGCACAGCATCGATGGCTGCAAAAGACAACGTTTCCGAGGACCAGCGGCATCTCCCCGCGCGAAGACAAAACTCTCCGTAGGCGTTCTCTCGGCTTTCATCAAACGCCATTTCGCTCCTGTGATTCCTCCTCCTCTGGGCCGCTTCATTGTCTGCCTCCCACACACCTTCGCCTGTGGCTGCGAGATTGTCAGAAGCAGCTAATTTCTGTCTCTGAAAGTAAGCCGGTTGAGTTCACCCAGGAGACATGATGGGTGCATTTCTGCCTCACAATTAACGCACTATTTTTTTTTTTTTTTAATGGGTGTATAATTCGGTTCCTCTGCAGAAGAAGAAGAAGAAAAAAAATGAAAGCGCCTGCACCCATTCATAATGTTTTAAACCATCTCACAGAAGGAAACACGAGTGGACCCATGGACATTGCCATTCTCCAGAGCACCACCTCTATTACTTTCCTGCAGACTGGTTCATCCGTACCATTTTTCCAGCTTCCACCTGCAATATTTGCTTTCCTCTTTCTGACTTACTCTGTATAGCAGGCTTGTGGACGCAGCGGAGGAAGGAGAGGGTGTGACGCATTGAGAGAATGGGACTGACATAGATACAGCACCATGTGTAAAACAGCTAGCTAGTGGGAACCTGCCGTATGGCACAGGGAACTCAGCCTGGGGCTCTGTGATGACCTAGAGGGGTGGATGCGGGGTGGGAGGCAGGCTTCAGAGGGAGAGCGTGCACGGATGCATATGGATGATTCACCTTGTTGTACAGCAGAAAACCAAGACAGCCTTATAAAGCAATTTTCCTACAACTGAAAATACATATAAAAAGGTAACCTCTGTAGTACTTCTGACCAAAAAATAATAATAACAAGGAGAGAGTAACCTCAATCAAATTATGAGGCAACATCACATGACCCCAGATTGAGAGCACTTTCTGAAAAATAACTGATAATCTTCAAAAAATTGAGTCATGAAAGAGGAAGACTGGAACTGTTTCAGATTAAAAAGGGATAAAGAGACAGGACAGCTAAGTGCAACACATGATCCTGGAGAATTAACTGAAAAGTCTAGGTGAAGGGTATATGATAAAATTTTTTTATTATTCTGAACAAATTTTCTGGGTGAGATAATCACATTTTTTTAATGAAAAAAAAAGAAATTGCCAAGTGTTTTATTTTTTTTTTTTTTTTTTTTTTTAATGTGGGCCATTTTTAAAATCTTCAAGGAATTCATTATCATTCAGCTGCTCAGTGGTCCAGAGGCTGAGAACTGCTAAACGTAATCGGCTCCGAAGAAGCAAGTTGTTCCCGTTCACTCACTCAGTCGTGTCCGACTCTTTGTGATCCCCATGAACTGCAGCACACCAGGCTTCCCTGTCCTTCACTATCTCCCGGAGTTTGCTTCACTAATAAAGAGACAGAGGCTTCACTAATATTTCTGCCTTTCTGCATCCTCCGTCGCAGATATTTTGCATCAGGTGGGCACTCAGAAATACTTTTCATGAAAAACGGATGACCGGTTGCTTTGAAACCATTTGAAACAAACACGCATTTGAAGCCTTTCATCTCAGATTTGACAGTTAAGTTCTGGCTTAGGTTCTCACACCTCTTTGGAAGTATGGGATGGATGTATCTACCAATTTATGACCTTCTCTGAACTCTTAGGCATCTTAGCGTTTGTACAGTTCTGTTATAAATGTTAATGCGGCAATTACTGTAATATTAAGATTTTCGTACTTCAGTTTTAATATCTTCAACACTGTGTTTTATCTAATGAGTTATCAGCTCATGGATAATTGTTTCCATTGCCTGGAGTAGATACCTGTGCTCTCATAAGGTTGCCAAGCAAACTCCTATGCATCCATCAAAACCCCAACTACATGTTACCATCTCTGGGAAGATTTTTTTTTTCTTGTATCTGTTTATCAATTCCTGTGAAAATCTTTTGCTGATTCTGGTACTGTCTCTGTAGTTTAAGCACTTCTCTGAATTTACACATCACATCCTCATTGAATGGGCCTCTTTGGTGGCTGCAGCACAGAAGACTTGGGTTCAATCCCTGGGTAGGGAAGATCTCCTGAAGAAGGGAATGGCTACCCACTCCAGTATTCTTTCCCAGAGAATTCCATGGACAGAGGAGCCTGGCGGGCTATAGTTCGGGGTCACAAAGAGTTGGACAGTACTGAGTGACTAATGCTTTCTCATTGAATATGCATGTGATCACCTCCCTCTTAGCCTGCGAGATGTGTTGTGGGTAAGAGATTCTATATGTTTATTTTGAGTTTATTTATTTATTCATCCTCTAATTTTCAGTGTTTGGCATATGGCCTGAATCATGGCTGGGAAAATGTAGTTGAATTTACATTATCTTGCATTGGTTCCCCAAAGACTGGAAGATGCTGCTAAAAACCATACAGTGCACGGAACAGGCTTGAGGGCAAAGAACCAGCAGATCCAAATTAACACTTAGTGTCCATTTTCCTAAACTCTGATTATATTAAATTCTCACTCATGGCAAATTATGCTGTATAATGTGATATTTGTCAAAGCACCAAACAATTATACATTCCGTACAGTGACAATCTGGCCAAGGTAATATTATTTCATAAGTTGATACTTGTTGATTAATTGAACAAGTTTATTAACCTTATGGAGCTTACCAGGTGGTTCACTGCTAAAGAATCCACCTGCCAGTGTAGGAGACACAGGTCCCATCCCTGGGTCAGGAAGATCCCCTGGAGGAGGAAATGGCAACCCACTCCAGTATTCCTGCCTGGAGAATCCCATGTACAGAGAAGCCTGGTGGGCTACAGTTCATGGGGTCGCAAAAAGTTGGACACGAAGGGGTGACTAAGCTGAGCACAGCAGCTCATTAACCTTTTACATTTTATGTGGGGTTTTTCTTTTTTTGAAGCTATACATGGGCTTTGTTCCAGGAATATGTTTTCCAAAGCCTTTATTTCCAGAATAAAATCTGGGGAAGTGTATCTGGGGTGATTAATCACTCTCTCATGTACTTACTCTTGGTCATGTTAGAAGTAAATCCTTTGGTATTTTCTCTGTATACCTTATCTGTAATCACTTCAAACTATGAGCAAAAAGAATAGTGCAGAAAGTTTTATCTAATTTTTTTGCTACCCTTGTTGACACACGATCCTTTTTGTCAAAGTGAAGAATGGCACAGAAGGGAAAATCAAGCAAGTATTTCTGATGCAAAGATCCTGAAACTGTGTTTAAAATGGGCCAGGGAGTTCCCTGGTGGACCAGTGGTTAGGACTCCATATTTGCACTCAGCAGGGGTGGGGGTTTCACGATGATTGAGGGCAGGAGGAGAAGGGGGCGACAGAGGATGAGATGGTTGGATGGCATCAGTGACTCGATGGACGTGAGTTTGAGCAAGCTCCGGGAGTTGGTGGTGGACAGGGAAGCCTGGCGTGTTGCGGTCCTTGGGGTCGCAAAGAGTCGGACACGACTGAGCGACTGAGCAGCAACAACAGGGAACTAAGATCCCACGTGCCATGCAGTGTGGCCAAAAAGTAAAATGGAATTAGAATGACGTGCCATAGAATAGAACACAATGACAAATCTGCCATGTATGACGATATAACCCTATATTCTCCCTGTCGCCATAGATACAGAAGCAATTTCACTTTTATTGATTCTGCCATCAGTCGGAAGACTTGAAACGCAGGCCAATGGGTGAGAGAGATGTTTGTGCAGCTTGGTTTCAGCTCTCAAAGAGCTTACAGGCTAGACAGGGAATTGGGGTCTTCATCTCATACTATATTCTGATGAGAGAAGGGGCCTGGTCTCATCAGGTGGGTCAGGTAGATTTGGCAGAAGTGAGAGATGGCTGAGAAGCATGGGAACTTTTGAGGGTGGCCTTGCAGAGATGGTGGGCTTCCCTGGAGACTCAGATGGTAAAAGAATCCGCCTACAATGCCAGAGACCCGGGTTCCATCCCTGGGTCGGGAAGATGCCTTGGAGAAGGGAGTTGACATCCTTTCCCAGCATCAGGGTCTTTTCTAATGAGTCAGCTCTTTGCATCCGGTGGCCAAAGTATTGGAGCTTCAGCATCAGTCCTTCCAGTGAACACCCAGGACTGATCTCCTTTAGGACGGACTGGTTGGATCTCCTTGCAGTCCAAGGGACTCTCAAGAGTCTTCTCCAGCACTGCAGTTCAAAAGCATCAATTCTTTGGTGCTCAGCTTTCTTTAGAGTCCAGCTCTCACATCCATATATGACCACTGGCAAAACTATAGCTTTGACTATGCAAACCTTTGTCTGTAAAGTGATGTCTCTGCTTTTTCATACACTGTCTAGGTTTGTCGTAGCTTTTCTTTTCTAAGTGCGACGGTGGCTGCGACCGGCGCACTAAGCGTGGCTGAGAGGAGCTGCCCCATGTCCGAGGTCAGGGGCAGAAGCCGGGAGGACCCCATGCCCAAGGGGCGGTGGCCAAGAGGAGTTGCCCCATGTCCGAGGTCAGGGGCAACAGCTGAGAGTGCCAGGCTGCAATGGTGCAGGAACGGCTGAGAAGAGCTACCCTAGTCCAAGGTCAGGGGTGGCGGCCAGGAGGAGCTACCCCACGCCCAAGGAGTGGTGGCAGCCAGGGCGCAGGAGGTCCTAGAGGAGCTATCCCACATTGAGGGTCAGGAAGGGTGGTGGTGAGGAGATACCCCTCGTCCAAGGTAAGCAGCAGAGGCTGCGCTTTGCTGCAGCAGCCGTGAAGAGATACTCCACTTCCAAGGTAAGAGAAACCCAAGTAAGACCGTAGGTGTTGGGAGAGGGCATCAGAGGGCAGACACGCAAACCATAATCACAGAAAACTAGCCAATCTCATCACTCGGACCACAGCCTTGTCTAACTCAATGAAACTAAGCCATGCTGTGTGGGGCCACCCAACACGGTCAGGTCATGGTGGAGAGGTCGGACAGAATGTGGTCCACTGGAGAAGGGAATGGCAAACCACTTCAGTATTCTTGCCTTCAATGTGGGATAGCTCCTCTAGGCCCTCCTGCGTCCAAGCAAGCCACGGCTCCTTGGAGCTGTGAAGGTCAGCCGTGAAGAGATACCCCACACCCAAGGTAAGAGAAACCCAAGTAAGATGGTAGGTGTTGCAAGAGGGCATCAGAGGGCAGACACGCTGAAACCATACTCACAGAAAACTAGTCAATCTAATCACACTAGGACCACAGCCTTGTCTAACTCAATGAAACTAAGCCATGCCCGTGGGGTAACCCAAGATGGGCGGGTCATGGTGGAGAGATCTGACAGAATGTGGTCCACTGGAGAAGGCAATGGCAAACTGCTTCAGTATTCTTGCCTTGAGAACCCCATGAACAGTATGAAAAGGCAAAATGATAGGATACTGAAAGAGGAACTTCCCAGGTCAGTAGGTGCCCAATATGCTACTGAAGATCAGTGGAGAAATAACTCCAGAAAGAATGAAGGGATGGAGCCAAAGCAAAAACAATACCCAGTTGTGGATGTGACTGGTGATAGAAGCAAGGTCCGATGATGTAAAGAGCAATATTGCATAGGAACCTGGAATGTCAGGTCCATGAATCAAGGCAAATTGGAAGTGGTCAAACGAGAGATGGCAAGAGTGAATGTCGACATTCTAGGAATCAGTGAACTGAAATGGACTGGAATGGGTGAATTTAACTCAGATGACCATTATATCTACTACTCTGGGCAGGAGTCCCTCAGAAGAAATGGAGTAGCCATCATGGTCAACAAAAGAGTCCAAAATGTGGTACTTGGATGCAATCTCAAAAATGACAGAATGATCTCTGTTCATTTCCAAGGCAAACCATTCAATGTCACAGTAATCCGAGTCTATGCCCCAACCAGTAACGCTGAAGAAACTGAAGTTGAATGGTTCTATGAAGACCTACAAGATCTTTTAGAACTAACACCCAAAAAAGATGTCCTTTTCATTATAGGGGACTGGAATGCAAAAGTAGGAAGTCAAGAAACACCTGGAGTAACAGGCAAATTTGGCCTTGGAATACAGAATGAAGCAGGGCAAAGACTAATAGAGTTTTGCCAAGAAAATGCACTGGTCATAACAGACACCCTCTTCCACCAACACAAGAGAAGACTCTACACATGGACATCACCAGATGGTCAACACCGAAATCAGATTGATTATATTCCTTGCAGCCAAAGATGGAGAAGCTCTATACAGTCAACAAAAACAAGACCAGGAGCTGACTGTGGCTCAGACCATGAACTCCTTATTGCCAAATTCAGACTTAAATTGAAGAAAGTAGGGAAAACCACTAGACCATTCAGGTATGACCTAAATCAAATCCCTTATGATTATACAGTGGAAGTGAGAAATAGATTTAAGGGCCTAGATCTGATAGATAGAGGGCCTGATGAACTATGGAATGAAGTTCATGACATTGTACAGGAGATAGGGATCCAGACCATCCCCAGGAAAAAGAAATGCAAAAAAGCAAAATGGCTGTCTGGGGAGGCCTTACAAATAGCTGTGAAGAGAAGAGAAACGAAAAGCAAAGGAGAAAAGGAAAGATATAAGCATCTGAATGCAGAGTTCCAAAGAATAGCAAGAAGAGATAAGAAAGCCTTCTTCAGTGATCAATGCAAAGAAATAGAGGAAAACAACAGATGGGAAAGACTAGAGATCTCTTCAAGAAAATCAGAGATACCAAAGGAACATTTTATGCAAAGATGAGCTCGATAAAGGACAGAAATGGTATGGATCTAACAGAAGCAGAAGATATTAAGAAGAGATGGCAAGAATACACAGAAGAACTGTACAAAAAAGATCTTCACGACCCAGATAATCATGATGGTGTGATCACTGACCTAGAGCCAGACATCCTGGAATGTGAAGTCAAGTGGGCCTTAGAAAGCATCACTACGAACAAAGCTAGTGGAGGTGATAGAATTCCAGTTGAGCTATTCCAAATCCTGAAAGATGATGCTGTGAAAGTATGCACTCAATATGCCAGCAAATTTGGAAAACTCAGCAGTGGCCACAGGACTGGAAAAGGTCAGTTTTCATTCCAATCCCAAAGAAAGGCAATGCCAAAGAATGCTCAAACTACCACACAATTGCACTCATCTCACACACTAGTAAAGTAATGCTCAAAATTCTCCAAGCCAGGCTTCAGCAATATGTGAACCATCAACTTCCTGATGTTCAAGCTGGTTTTAGAAAAGGCAGAAGAACCAGAGATCAAATTGCCAACATCTGCTGGATCATGGAAAAAGCAAGAGAGTTCCAGAAAAACATCTATTTCTGCTTTATTGACTATACCAAAGCCTTTGACTGTGTGGATCACAATAAACTGTGGAAAATTCTGAAAGAGATGGGAATACCAGACCACCTGATCTGCCTCTTGAGAAATTTGTATGCAGGTCAGGAAGCAAGAGTTAGAACTGGACATGGAACAACAGACTGGTTCCAAACAGGAAAAGGAGTACGTCAAGGCTGTATATTGTCACCATGCTTATTTAACTTCTATGCAGAGTACATCATGAGAAACGCTGGGCTGGAAGAAGCACAAGCTGGAATCAAGATTGCCGGGAGAAATATCAATAACCTCATATATGCAGGTGACACCACCCTTATGGCAGAAAGTGAAGAGGAACTCAAAAGCCTCTTGGTGAAAGTGAAAGAGGAGAGTAAAAATGTTGGCTTAAAGCTCAACATTCAGAAAACTAAGATCATGGCATCTGGTCCCATCACTTCATGGGAAACAGATCGGGAAACAGTGGCAGAATTTATTTTTTGGGGGTCCAAAATCAGTGCAGATGGTGACTGCAGCCATGGAATTAAAAGACGCTTGCTTCTTGGAAGAAAAGCTACGACAAACCTAGACAGCATATTAAAAAGCAGGGATATCACTTTGCTGACAAAGGTCCGTCTACTCAAAGCTGTGGTTTTCCCAGTAGTCACGTATGGATGTGAGAGTTGGACCATAAAGAAAGCTGAGCGCCAAAGAATTGATGCTTTTGAACTGTGGTGTTGGAGAAGACTCTTGAGAGTCCCTTGGACTGCAAGGAGATCCAACCAGTCCATCCTAAAGGAGATCAGTCCTGGGTGTTCATTGGAAGGACTGATGCTAAAGCTGAAACTCCAGTACTTTGGCCACCTCATGCAAAGAGTTGACTCTTTGGAAAAGACCCTGATGCTGGGAGGGATTGGGGGCAGGAGGAGAAGGGGACGACAGAGGATGAGATGGCTGGATGGCATCACCGAGTCGATGGACATGAGTTTTGGTAAACTCCCGGAGTTGGACAGGGAGGCCTGGCGTGCTGTGATTCATGGGGTCGCAAAGAGTCAGACACGACTGAGCGACTGAACTGACTGAACTCAACTGACTCAGCACTTATGTATCTTGTTTGCTTATGTTAGTCTCACTGTTTGTTCTTATCTCAGTGTGTGTTTGGCAAATATCCTTTCCAGATAAGCTCTGGTTTCTTAACACAAGTGTATTAGCTTCTGATAAGAGCAGGCTAATTTCCACCTCCCCCGCTCCAAATGGGCAGTATGCATATTTTGATTGTAAACTATTATTAGGTCTTAGAAAAATACTTGAGTGCTATGGGAGGGGAGTAAAATGTATTGACATGCTGCTGGGTTAGTTTTACCATCTAACAGGGGAAAGGGGAGTCTGGATTTTGAATTATTCTTATTGAATCCTCTATGAGACAGAGATCCAACCAGTCCACCCTAAAGGAAATCAGTCCTGAATATTCATTGGAAGGACTGATGCTGAAGCTGAAACTCCAATCCTTTGGCCAGCTGATGTGAAGAACCAACTCATTGGAAAAGACCCTGATCCTGGTAAAGATTGAAGGCAGGAGGAGAAGGGGACGACAGAGGATGAGATGGTTGGATGGCATCACCGGCTTGATGGACATGAGTTAGAGCAAGCTGTGGGAGTTGGCGATGGACAGGGAGGCCTGGCGTGCTGCAGTGCTTGGAGTCATAGAGAGGCGGACACGACAGAGCGACTGAACTGAGTGACTGATCAGACAGAGAATTCATGAGATTAGATCAACCCCACCCTCCCCAGATTGATTTAGGGCTGGATGATTCTCTGCTGTGTTGGAGGCCATCCTGTGCTTTGTGGGGGTGTTTAAAAGCTTTGCTGGCCGATTTCTATTTGATGTCAGCAGCACCTCTGACACCAAGTCTTAACGACCAAACATCTCTGCAGACATAGCTGTGTGCTGCAGCGGAGGTAAGAGTTTGAGGTACAGCAAAAACAAAAAACAAACAAACAAAAAAACACACAGGGAACCAAGTTAAATCAGAATTTTAGGAAATAAAGAATTACTTAGTGTAAGTATGTCACTTGCAGTCTTTATGTGACAACGTTATCAGGGAACAAACGATGGTCCCATGGGAGAAGCAGTTCTTGGCGATCTCATTAATTTTCTTCCGAATTTACAAACAGCTCTGTTAGGATCTCAGGTCTTGGGATTGACATGGGATTTTGTGTTAGAAGAGTGTTCAACTTCTATCAGCAGAGGAGAGGATGAAGGAGGCGTGGTGCTCGTATATACAATGGGATGGTACTCACCACCAGGAGTACTCACTTCCATCAGCAGAGGAGCGGATGAAGGAGGCGTGGTGGACATATATAGAATGCAAAAGTAATCAGCCATAAATGAGAGCAAAATAGTGCTGTTGCTGCAATATGACTGGACGTGGAGATTTCATGCTGAGTGAAGTAAGTCAGATGCAGAACGGGAAATATGTGATGCATATGTGGACTCGAAATAAGGGTGTAGATGAATTTAGTTACAAAAGAGAAGTAGAGTCACAGACATAGAATGCATACTTATGGTTACCACAGGGGAACTGGAGGGGATAAGTTGGGAGATTGGGATTGACACATACCCACTACTATATATCAAATGGGCTTCCCTGGTGGTTCAGCTTGTAAAGAATCCGCCTGCAATAGGAGATTTGCATTTGACCCCTGGGTTGGGAAGATCCCCCTGCAGAAGGGGATGGCTACCCACTCCAGTATTCTGGCCTGGAATTCCATGGACTATATAGTCCACGGGGTTGCAAAGCATTGGGCATGACTGAGTGACTTTCACTTGATATATAAAATCGATAAGTAATAAGGACCTACTGTATAGCACAGGGAACTCTTCTCAATACTCTGTAATGATCTTTATAGAAATAGAATCTGAAAACAGGTAGATACATAATTTGTATAAATGATTCACTCACTGTACAGTTGACCCCAATACAACATTATGAATCAACTGTACCTCAATAAAAATCTCTTTTAAAGAAGAAGAAATGAACAATCTGGAAAAAAAAAAAAAGTACTATTTCAGTCTGAAAGTTCCATTGTACCCACACAAAATAACTTATTGTGACCATTAAAGTTTTAAAAATTAATTAATTTATTTAAATTGGAGGCTAATTACTTTACAATATTGCATTGGTTTTTCCCTTACATTGACATGAATCAGCGTGACCATTAAATTTTTAAAGAGTTCATGAAAAAATTATTTTTTGGTTTAAAAATGTTTCATTTCAAAGCAGTCTGGTCTGTCTTTAGGGGAAACAGCAAAATCCAGAACAGTGTGGCTGAGACCCTCAAATCACCCCCATTCACTGTTAATTAAGTACTTTCCACCTCACTTCAATGGCAAAAAGCAGACAGTGCTCAACCCCGATGTTTGCTAAATTAATCTGTTAGTTGAAAAGAACGCTTGGCTGTGAAGTTCTCCGTACTTCTTTAGAATTTCCCTTGTGGAGATGGGCTGAAAATTCTAATTATACTTTACTGGTTTGATGAATCTCTTGTCTGTGATGATTTTTCCCCCTGAGATTATTTCTGCTGGAACAACATCAGTTAGGTAAAAAAAAAAAAAAATGAAGTGTGCTCTTCTGCCCTCAGAATTTGGTGGCCTTTCTCTTCCAGCCTATTGGTCCTGATCTAATTACCCAGTGTCAAGAGTCGGTTGTTGGCAGCCGAACTGTGGCTGGCAACTGGTAGCTTCTTCTAAAACACCAGCCAGCAGATCCATAAAATTAAGAGGCAGCATTTCACAGACTGTTTCTTGGAACTTTAAGAGCATTCATGTATTTACTTAGACAATAAGGCATAAAATAGAAACATAGACCTGTGCAGTGGATTTACAAACTCCTTACGAAAATGAGTCTGTGTCCACTTTTTTTTGAATCAACCTTCATTTTGCACACAGGAAGTACTCAGTAAGTGCTACTGCTGTAAGGGAAGTTAGAATAGAATCTTTCTGTTGGATTTGCAGGTGGTGCAGTGGTAAAGAATCCATCTTGCATGCAGGAGACGTGGGTTTGATTCCTGGGTGGGGAAGATCCCCTGTAGAAGGAAATGGCAGCGCACTCCAGTATTCTTGCCTGGAGAATCCCATGGATGGAGGAGCCTGGCAGGCTACAGTTCAAGGGATTGCAAAGAGTCAGACATGACTGAGCATGCATGCACATGATCAAACGTTGTGTTCTCAGACAGTCTGTTACACTTTTTTCTTTAGATGTTAATGGAAAAACCCACATGAACTTTTTGGTGAATGTAGTACCTTTAACCAGAATCTTTTCCCTCCTACCTGCTGAATCATTCCACTCATAAACTCTTGAATGTATCTTTGTGTCTACCACACAGATTGTTCTCATGTGTGCTGTTGATGGTCGCTATGATGATGCTGATGATAATGACGTTAGTGGTGATATTGATAATGATGTTAATGATGATGGTGGTGATGGTGATGTAGGTTATGATGGTGGTGATGCTGAGGGTCATGGTGATGGTCATGATGTTAGTGATGATGGTGGTGATGTCGATTCGAGCGATGATGGTGGTGACATTAATGGTGCTGCTGACGATGATGTGAGTGATGGTGGTGGTGATGATGATGATGTTGCTGATGCTGGTGATGCTATTAATGGTGATGTTGGTGATGATGTTGTTGTTGTTAGTGATGAGGGTGATAATGATGTGAGTGATGGTGGTCATGACGATGCCGGTGATGTTACTAATGGTGATGGTGATCATGATGGTGATCATGATAGTGATGGTGGTGGTAATGATGATGTTGCTGATGCTGGTGATGCTATTAATGGTGAAGGTGATAATGATGTGAATGATGGTGATGTTGGTGACGACGTTGAGGTTAGTGGTGAGGGTGGTCGTGACGTTAGTGATGGTGGTCATGACGATGCCGGTGATGCTATTAATGGTGATGGTGATGATGATAGTGATGGTGACGATATTAATGGTGAAGGTGATGATGTGAGTGATGGTGATGTTGGTGATGATGTTGCTGATGCTGGTGATGCTATTAATGGTGATGTTGGTGATGATGCTGAGGTTACTGGTAATGGTGGTCATGATGTTAGTGATTGTGGTCATGATGATGCTGGTGATGCTATAAATGGTGACGGTGATATTGATGTGACTGATGGTGGTGGTGATATTAATGGTGCTGGTGATGATGATGTGAGTGATGGTGATGTTGGTGACAATGCTGAGGTTAGTGGTGAGGGTGATAATGATGTGAGTGATGGTGGTCATGACGATGCCAGTGATGTTACTAATGGTGATGGTGATAATGATAGTGATGGTGGTGGTAATGATGATGTTGTTGATGCTGGTGATGCTATTAATGGTGATGTTGGTGATTATGGTGATGCTATTAGTGGTGATGTTGGTGATTATGGTGATGCTATTAATGGTGATGTTGGTGATGATGGTGATGCTATTAATGGTGATGTTGGTGATGATGGTGATGCTATTAATGGTGATGTTGGTGATGATGGTGATGCTATTAATGGTGATGTTGGTGATGATGTTGTTAGTGGTGAGGGTGATAATGATGTGAGTGATGGTGGTAATGATGGTGTTGGTGATGACATTAATGGTGAAGGTGATAATGACGTTAGTGATGGTGATGTTGGTGACGATGTTGATGTTAATGGTGGTCATGATGCATGACGATGCCAGTGATGCTACAAAATGGTGATGGTGATGATGTGAGTGATGGTGGTGGTGACGACGTTGTTGCTGATGCTGGTGATGCTGTTAATGGTGATGGTGGTGATGATGTTGTTGTTAGTGGTGAGGGTGATAATGATGTGAGTGATGGTGATGTTGGTGATGATGTTGCTGATGCTGGTGATGCTATTAATGGTGATGTTGGTGATGATGCTGAGGTTACTGGTAATGGTGGTCATGACGTCAGTGATGGTGGTCATGATGATGCTGGTGATGCTATAAATGGTGATGGTGATAATGATGTGACCGATGGTGGTGGTGATATTAATGGTGCTGGTGATGATGATGTTAGTGATGGTGGTGGTAATGATGATGATGCTGATGTTGGTGATGCTATTAGTGGTGATGGTGGTGATGATGCTGTTGTTAGTGGTGAGGGTGATAATGATGTGAGTGATGGTGATGTTGGTGACGATGTTGAGATTAGTGGTGAGGTTGGTTGTGACGTTAGTGATGGTGGTCATGACAATGCCGCTGATGCTACTAATGGCGGTGGTGATAATGATAGTGATGGTGGTGGTGATGATGCTGATGCTGATGCTGGTGATGCTCTTAATGGTGAGGGTGATGATGATGTGTGAGTGACGGTGGTGCTGATTGATAGTCATGATAATGTTGGTGACAATGCTGGTGGTGAGTGTGGTCATGACGGCACTGATGGTGACGTGGGTGGCGATGTTAGTGACGATGATGGTGCTAGCATTGACGGTGATAATTATGTCAGTGACTGTGATGACGTTAATGTTAGCGATGATGGGGTGACGATGAGGATGCTGGTGGCGAGGGTGATGATGTTGGTGATGATGTTGCTGTTAGTGATGGTGATCTGGGAGATGATGTTAACGATTCTGATGGTACTGATGACTTCATCTCTGTTCCTACTTACCTGTTCCAAAATTTACGAAGCTTTTACTCGGCATTCTGCAGTAATCTTGGGAGTGATGTAAAGCCTCGCCATTATCGTCGTTCAGTTGCTCAGTCGTGTCCAAGTCTTTGTGACCTCATGGACCGCAGCACGTGAGGCTTCCCTGTCCTTCACCATCTCCAGGACTTTGCTCAAACTCATGTCTATTGAGTTGGTGATGCCATCCAACCATCTCATCCTCTGCTGCCCCCTTCTCCTCCTGATGCAATAATAGTAGAAACAAAGTGAACAGTAAGTATCCTGTGTTTCAATCATCCTGAAACCATCCCCACCCCCATCCATGGAAAAAATGTCTTCTGTGACACCAGTGCCTGGTTCCAAAAAAGGTTGGAGACCTCTGGCTTGGAGGACGGGAAGCCTCTGTGCTCAGAGATACGTGATGAAAATATTCACATCAGCTCTGTTCATCACTACTCCAAACTACAGATAAACCAAAATGACATGAACCGTTGGCTGGAGAGTTAAATGTTGTATTTTTCCATTGAGAAAAAATTAAATTAACGGTGTGAAATAAAAGAAGGAAGATGACGCAGTGAACAGCAGCCAGACATCAAAATTTTACCTTTGTAAATATAAAAATGCTTGCAATATAGTCTCAGAGGTGCCCTGGTCTGATTTTACCCCACACCCATTGCCTACAGCTCATTGATAAATAGTACACTTAGGGAAGCCTTGGTGGGTGCTCTGTGTTGCTTCATTTATTTAATTTATTTTTTAAAAAATACTTATTTTATATTGAAGTGTACTTGATGTACAATGCTGTGTGAGTTCCAGGTGTAGAGCAAAGTGATTCAGTTGTACATAGACATGTTTCTATTCTTTTTAAAGTTATTTTCCCATGTAAGTCACTAAAGAGGATTGAGCAGAGTTCCCTGTGCTGGACAGCAGGTCCTTGCTGGTTCTCCATGTTAAATGCAGCAGTGTGTCCATGTCCATCCCAGACTCCCTAACTATCTCCTCCCCAATCGTAGCCCCTGGTGACCATAAGGTTATTACAGAGTATTGAGCAGAGTTCCCTGAGGTGTCCAGCAGGTCCTTGCTGGTTCTCCATGTTAAATACAGCAGTGTGTCCACGTCCTTCCCAGACTCCCTGACTATCCCTTCCCCCTTCCTTCCCCCTGGTGACCATAAGTTTATTATAGAGTATTGAGCGGGGTTCCCTGTGCTGGACAGTAGGTCCTTGTTGGTTCTCCATGTTAAATACAGCCGTGTGTACATGTCCATCCCTGACTCCCTGACTATCCCTTCCCCATCCTTCCCCCTGGTGACCATAAGGTTATTATAGAGTATTGAGCAGAGTTCCCTGTGCTGTCCAGCAGGTCCTTGTTGGTTCTCCATGTTAAATACAGCCGTGTGTACATGTCCATCCCTGACTCCCTGACTATCCCTTCCCCTGATAAAACCGTAAATTTCTCAAGTCAGTCTGTTTCTGTTGTGTAAATACGTTCATCTTTATCATTGTTTTTAGATTCCACATATAAAAGGGATAATTGTGTTGCTTTGTTTTAAAGGTCCTATTTGAAAGATTGTAAGAGTTGCTTCTCACAACCTTCCTTAGAGGTTGTAGGAAGCAGTTTACAGCCTGTATCACACGAAGAAAGGGATTCTCAGAAGACCAGGCTGATGGCAAGAAAAAGTCAGGTCAGGGGACATTCCTCACAGCGTCACATTCATGGTCGCATCTAATGATCCACACTTGCTGTTTTGGAATGTAGAATGCCATTATTCTGGCAAAAATGCAGTTTAGTTCTAAATTCCATCATTTTCCAGCCCCCAAATACTGGAATGACATAATGATAGAGAGAGAATGCACCTACTTGGTAGCATTTTCTTGGGAGGTAATTAAAATTATTTAATGACAGAAATAAAAATTGTCATATTTCAGGAATTAGAAGACTTGCCATGTTTTGAGTTTCATAAAGAAGCAAGAAAGGCAGGCAGGAAAACCTTTTTTGCGGGGGTGGGGGGGGAATATGAAAATGTGTTGAAAAAAATGCTACAGTATAAAAATGTTTTACCACTGATGTTTCTTCTGCGAAATCTGAAAAGAGGGTTTTTTTTTTTTTTCCTTTTTGCCATAAATGCATCCATGGGGGATACGCAGTTCAAATGGTTTTCATCATGCTGAGCTTCTGTAAAGTAAGACAGAATACAGTTTTCCTGTTTATCATAGGGGAAATTCCCAAGGCTCTCCATGAATGTTTTATAAGCTACAATGTAAAATATGAGCTTTTATCCTGCATTAGTTCAAATCAAGATGTATGTGGAAAGCCACAAAATAAGCCATGTTTCTAAATATCTTTCCCTATGTGGTTCTCATTCCAAATTAATGTCTTATTTTCTAAGTATGCAAAGAGGCACAATTTAAAACTAATCACCAGTGTAAATTGGGTTAATGTATATTCACAGACAAATGTCCTGCTCCTAAGATTGCTGTGTATATATTGTTCAAACCAGCAGCACGTAGCTCAGTGCAATGAGGGAATGATTAGATTCACATCTGGCTCTATTACCTGACAACTCTATTGACTGCTGAGTATCTAGTAATTTTCTTAACCTAAACGAGGGCTTTATGGTAAAAGTAAATAGTACCTGGGACTTCCCTGGTGGTCCAGTGGTTAAGACTTCTCCTTCCAAGGCAGAGGATGTGAGTTTGATCCCTGGGCAGGGAGCTAAAATCCCAGATGGGAAGCCAAAAAAAAAAAAAAAAAAACACCAAACAGAAAACACAAACAGTATTGTAACAAATTCAATAAAGACTTTAAAAATGGACCACACTAAAAGAATCTTAAAGATACAAAGTAGGAAAATGAAAACAATAGCTCATACTTGATAAATATCACAGAATGCAAAGCTCAACATGTCTAAAGGAGCACTGCGATGACGTCATCAATATTTTTTTTGTTCGTAATGGAAAGAAAAGACCATGAAGCAGATTGCCGTAGGTCGGGATCTCTAGATTTGCTTTTAGTATGGTTTAATATAAATACATGGACAGCACTGCATTGGTTTCAGGGTAAGTCAGTATAAATGACACATCTTGACTCAACTAGCCCAGTTAATGGAATCACTAAGTTGTTACTTCTAAAATGGAAATAAGTCTCCAGCTCGTGAATTGACTCTAGGTAGCTCGGCGCTAGTGGTAAAGAACCCGCCTGCCAATGCAGGAGACATAAGAGACATGAGTTTGATTCCTGGGTCTGGAAGATCCCCTGGAACAGGAAATGGCAACCCACTCCAGTACACTTGCCTAAAAAAATCCCATGGAGAGAGGAGCCTGGTGGGCTACAGTCCACAGGATCACAAAGAGTTGGACACGACTGAGCTTGCAAGTAGGAGATGACCAAATGCGAGACCAGAGACCATGAAGTCCACTGGTTTTATGAAATTAGAGCTTAGAAAACAGGCCACTGATACATGCTACATGGTAAATCAACGGATACAGAGACGGGCTTGAAAGCATAGAACAGACGCAATAGCCAAGACCTGGAAGCAGCCTCAGTGTCCACTGACGGATGGGTAAAGAAGATGCAGTCCATATATATGACGGAATACTGCTCAGCCTTGAGAATGAAATGATGTCATTTGTAGCAAGATGGATGCACCTACAGATGAGCATACTCAGTGAAGTAAGTCAGACAGAGAAAGACAAATGCCATATGATTCTACTCACATATGGAGCCTAAAAAACGCAACAAACTCGTCAACATAACAAAAAGAAGTAGACTCACATACATACAGAGCAAACTTCTGATTCCCAGTGGGGAGAGGCGAAGGGGAGGGGACAAATAGGGTTAGGAGATTAAGAGGTATAAACTATTAGACATAAAATAAGCCACAAGGATACAGTGTACAGCACAGGGAATATAACCACTGTTTCATAATAACCAGAAATGGAGTATCACCTTTAAACATGGAAATACTCCCGTGACATATAACATTATACAGTTGCTGTGCTGTGCTTTGTCGCTCAGTCATGTCTGACTCTTTGTGACCCTGTGTACTATAACCCGCCAGGCTCCTCTGTCCATGGGAATTCTCCAGGCAAGAATACTGAAGTGGCTTGCCATTTGCTTCTCCAGGGGATCTTCCCGGCCCAGGGATCGAACCCAGGGTCTCCGGCATTGCAGGCAGATTCTTTGCCATCTGAGCCACCGGGGAGGCTCATACAGTAACTATACTTCAATTTTTAAAATGTCTAGAGAAAAATTTAGTAAAATTGGAAAGCCAAAACAAATCCAAACTAAGTAGAGATTCATGATTCAACTGGAATCAAATATCTTATATGTGATGTTGCTCTAATGGGTATTAAAACCAACTTATTTGGGGGTAAAATATCAAGTTGTCTTGCAGACATTAACGGGGTGTATGGTTCTCTCTATACGACAGGTACCCATATCAAACTTAGATCACAAAGTATTTTGTTAATTTTATTAAAGTATAGTTGATTTGCAGTGTGTCTTAGTTTAAGGTGAATAGCAAAGTGATTCAGTTATATACATATGTTCATTTGTTTTCAGATTTTTTTTCGCATATGGGTTATTACAGAGCATTGAGTAGAAATCGCTATGTTATGCAACCGGTCCTTGTTGGCTATCCATTTTAGATATGGTAGAGTGTATATTTAAATTCCAAATTCCTATTTTATTCCCCACCCTTTTTTTTTAAGTCTGTGAGTCTGTTTCTGCCTTGTAAATAAGTTCGCTTCTATCATTAAAAAAAATAAGATTCCACATATGAGTGATATCATTCTGTTTGTCTTTCTCTGACGTTTTTCACTTGGTAGGATCATCGCCTTTACTTCTAATCAGTTGTCTAAAGCTGTTGTGATTCTCTTTGTTTTATTTTCATTTTACTGGTGCTTTTATTTTCTGGCGAAAAAGAAAGTGCTGTCTTAGATGCCTTTAGTCACTCAGTCGTGTCCGATTCTTTGCGACCCCTTGAGCCTGCCAGGTCCCTCTGTCCATGGGATTCTCCAGGCAAGAATACTGGAGTGGGTTGCCGTGCCCTTCTCCAGGGGATCTTCCTCAGCCAGGGATCGATCCCAGGTCTCCTGCATTGGCAGGCAGATTCTTTACCATCTGAGCTACCAGGGAAGCCGAAACTTGCCCCTGGTTACAACTTTCTTTGTGGATGGAAAAATATACATCTGAAGAAGCCCTAACTGGACCCCACTGTTCACGCAGCTTCATGCTGGAGGTAGGCTCCTGTCCAGGGAGATTTGAGAAACAGCTTTAAAAATACAGGCTTTGACTAAATGCCTTCCTAAAACGCTGACGTGTACTCTTCAATCAAGATGTATTATGAATTCCTGTTCCCCAAGTTAAAACCATGGCATTAAAGGACATATGGTGTGTATTTATTACCCTTTAGCAGTTGTGTTTTCAAAGTATTTTGCAGAACATCAGGCAGCACTGTCTTCCGTCTGGGGATCTCCTGCAGAGCAAGGTCTTTAAATTTCCACTTTGGTTCCATTCACCAGAGAGTCTGGTATAGTTACTGAATATAGTCGCTCAGGGTGCATTGCCCCACGTTGAAATCACATCTTTCACCGTGACCTGAGATGATATCGAAAGACTTTCTGAGGATAATACCGAGACCAGTGGTTCTAAACTGCAGTGAGGAGCATTTTTGGTTTTCTCATTGGGATGAGAGTGCTATTGGCCATGACTGGTAAGGACCAGGGGCTCTATTTTTTTAAATGTGTTATTTAAATCTATTTCTGTTTGGTTGAAGGATAATTGCCTTACAGTATTGTGTTGGTATTACAGTATTAACCAAACATCTAACTTATGTCCTCTCCCACTTGAACAGGGGGGATAAATAGATAATACTTTATCTATTTATTCTATAAATGAAAATGCTTTATCTATCTATCATCTATCTATACATCTTTTTTAAAAAATGTATTTATTTTTATTTGGAGGATAATTGTTTTGCAATATTGCGCTGGTTTCTATCACATATCAACATGAATCAGCCATAGATATACCTATGTCCCCTCCTTCTTGAACCTCCCCGCCAGCAAATCTCACCCTTCTAGGATGTCACAGAGCCCCAGATTTGAGCTTTCTGTGTCATATAGCAAATTTCCATGACTAGGGATGGCTGTCGTGGTCAGGACAGTCTCCACCACAGGGAACTCTCTGACCCCCCAATGTCAATAGTACAAAGGTTGAGAAACCGTGATGTAGAGGAGAGTTATCATGGAATAGCGCTCTCTGTGCTTCTGGTCTACCATCGGGACCAGCTGTGATGAAAGGCACGTTTTGATACAGCGTAGTCTGCCTCACATTCAGAAACACGCAATGTTCAATGCAAACAAGAAATAAAGCAAGACTGTAGAGTCATCCTTTGGTGCAGTTCTGCAAGTAGTGATGGAAAATATTGCCTGCTTAACTGCGGGGATTGAGAAGGTGGATACAGTGTGGAGCCCTGCAACCCTTCAAGGAGCTTAGATTGATTGAGGCGTGCCTGGAAGTGAATCTGTTTAATGTAATACAGAAAGACGGTCAGGACAGAGTGGGGGCAAGATGGTGCTATGAATACCTACGGCTTTGTGTGCAAAGGTGGATTATATTTCCTAGGGGTAATTTGACTTCCTAGAACAAACAAGTATGATTGATAGTCTAAGATGGATGGGATTGGTGGATAGGGGAATGGATAGATGAGGTAGATATAGATGACAGAGATGTAGATAGATGATACATAAATAGATAAGACAGATGGATAGGTAGATGATAAACAGACAATAGATTAGATAGATGACAGGTCAGTAAGTTGAGTGATAGATGGTAGATAGACATAGATGATATAGATGATAGAAAATAGATACAGACAGATGATAAATAGATAGTAGATTAGATAGAGGTTAGGGTAGGTAGTTTGATAGCTAATAGATGATACATGATGGAGGTAGATATAGATACACAGTGAATTTGCGTATAAATAGCAATAATAAAATAAGAAAATGATATTTAGGAGCTCTCCCTGGGAAATTCCTGTAGTTTGCTGGAACACTGAGTTTCCTTCTTTCGTCTCCCCTCAAAGCCGTGTGCAGAGTTGCTAAAGTGTTTAAGCAAAGCGATCATACCGTAGTGAGATGAGCTAAGCAAAACTGCTGTGTCTCAAGTGGGAAGGAATGTGTGCATATTATGGGACTGGGAAAAGAAAGCAGGTGTGGAGGAAGAGGTAAAATTGCTGCCAAGAGAGACTGTAACTGATGAAATGAGGAGATAGAATAATGAAGCCCTTACGAGACAGACAGTGCAGGTAGAGGAGATAAGATCTGAAAGTCGCACTTGCTTCTGAGGTTGGGAGGGAGGGAGGGAAGAGGGAGAAGGGGCCTGAAAGAGAAAGGTGGGGACGGAGTTTGGTGGGGAGGTGTAGGAGGAAGGGGAAACGTTCAACTCGGACACAGACAAATTGGGATCTGGGCTCTTGGGTTACAGGGGCTTCCCTGGTGGATCAGCTGGTAAAGAATCCACCTGCAATGTGGGAGACCTGGGTTGGATCCCTAGGTCAGGAAGGTCCCCTAGAGAAAGGAAAGGCTACCCACTCCAGTATTCTTGCCTGGAGAATCCCATGGACAGAGGAGCCTGGTGGGCTACAGTCCATGGGGTCGCAGAGAGTCAGGCATGACTGAGCAACTTTCACTTTTTCTTGGGTTATAGAAGACAGTCATAGACTTTTTTTTTTTTGTATTGGAGTATAGCCAAAATCACTGCAGATGGTGGCTGCAGCCATGAAATTAAAAGACGCATACTCTTTGGAAGGAAATTTA
Source organism: Bos mutus (assembly GCF_027580195.1). NCBI lineage: Eukaryota > Metazoa > Chordata > Mammalia > Artiodactyla > Bovidae > Bos > Bos mutus. The sequence continues at coordinate 131,053,535 of NC_091646.1, forward strand.
TGACCAACCTAGACAGCATATGAAAAAGCAGAGACGTTATTTTGCCAACAAAGGTCTGTCTAGTCAAGGCTATGGTTTTTCCAGCAGTCATGTATGGATGTGAGAGTTGGACCATAAAGAAAGCTGAGCGCTGAAGAATTGATGCTTCTGAACTGTGGTGTTGGAGAAGACTCTTCAGAGTCCCTTGGACTGCAAGGAGATCCAACCAGTCCATCCTAAAGGAAATCAGTTCTGGGTGTTCATTGGAAGGACTGATGTTGAAGCTGAAGCCCCAACACATTAGCCACCTGATGGGAAGAACTGACTCATTGGAAAAGCCTCTGTTGCTGAGAAAGATTGAAGGTGGGAGGAGAAGGGGATGACAGAGGATAAAATGGTTGGATGCCATCACCGACTCCATGCACATGAGTTTGAGCAAGCTCCGAGAGTTGGTGATGGACAGGGACGCCTGGTGTGCTGCAGTCCATGGGGTTGCAAAGAGTCAGACATGACTGAGCGACTGAACCGAAGTGATAGCTGATTAACAATGTTGTGGTAGCTTCAGGTGGACAGCAAAGGGCCTCAGCCATACATGTCCATGTACGTGTATCCATTCTCCCTGATCTGGCCTTCCCAGATGGCACTTGTGGTAAAGAGTCAGCCTGCCCCTGCAGTAGAAGTAGGAGACATGGGTTCGATCCCTGGGTAAGATCCCCTAGAGGAGGAAATGGCAACCCACTCCAATATTCCTGCCTGGGAAATCCCATGGACAGAGATGCCTGGCGGGGCTGCAGTCCATGGGGTTGCAAAGAATCGCACACAACTGAGTAACTGAGCATGCATGCTCACGTGAAAGTCATTTATCAGGAGAAAACTCCCCACGGACAATCTCCAGAAGATTAACAGGAGATGATTGATGATGTCTTTGTCGACAAATTCTTCCAAGACTGGAAGGTGTGACTCTGTTGAGGACTTGTGTTGGTGGGATGAAGTGGGGTGATGGGTTACACGTCAGATGCTTTAACCTGATCTCAAAAGAAGGCTGCATTTTTTTTTTTTTTAAACAAGAGTGAAGTGCATGCTAAGTCATTTCAATCATGTCTGACTCTTCGTGACCCCATGGACTGTAGCTCACCAGGCTCCTCTGTCCATGGGATTCTCCAGGCTAGAATGCTGAAGTGGGTTGCCATTTCCTCCTCCAGGGGATCTTCCTGACCCAGGGACAGAACCCAGGTGTCTTATGTCTCCCACATAGCACCACCTGGGAAGCCCTGCAAGAGCTAAAGGCCTCCTCAGATCCTTGATTCCATGGTCCTGGGACTCACCCATTTAAGGGGGGAGAAGGAATCAGGGGTGCTGAAGTCTATACATGCCAGCATCCCTGGATTCTACAAACACATGAACTTTTCACTTGCATCTTCTGCATCACTGTCACTTCAAACCCAGCTTGACTTTCTTCCTTTGACAAATGTCTCAAAGTAGGAAATGTTGCGTTGACATTAGAGATTTATGAATATCTCCTGAAACATATTATACAAAGCTTCAGGTGGGAAGCCACATGTTTTATGCAAGGACAGGTTGGGCAAAATATCCTTGAGCTTTAAAAAAAAAAAGAATACTTTAAAAATAGACTGATTAGGTAGTCTAGGAGTAAAAAAAAATAAGTGTAACCACATGCAGGGACCTATTTGTGGCAATTGCTCTTTCTTATTTCAAAGATCAGCGTATGCTTATATGCCCTAGGGTGCTGTTTTTAGGATTCAAGTATGGAGACGTCAAGTTTTGGGGAGCACAAACAGGACTGCACTGAAAATTGCTTGATAAAGAATGAGGGAATATAGGGGCTTCCCTGGTGGTCCAGGGATTAACACTTTACCTTCCAAACAGGAGGTGCAGGCTTAATCCCCAGTCCTTGGATCACTGGAAGGACTGATGTTGAAGCTGAACCTCCAATCCCTTGGCCACCTGATGCAAAAAGCTGACTCACTGGAAAAGACCATAATGCTGGGAGGGATTAGGGGCAGGAGGAGAAGGGGACAACAGAGGATGAGATGGCTGGATGGCATCACCGACTCAATGGACATGAGTTTGGGTGAACTCTGGGAGTTGGTGATGGACAGGGAGGCCTGGCGTGCTGCGATTCATGGGGTCGCAGAGTCGGACACTACTGAGTGACTGAACTGAACTGAACTGGTGGTCCAGGGATTAACACTTCACCTTCCAACGCAGGAGGTGCAGGTTCGATCCCTAGTCAGGGAGCTAAGATTCCACTTGCTTTGCGGCCAAAAAAAAACAAAAAACAAAAAATAAAACAAATAATATTGTCACAAATTCAAAAAAGGCTTGAAAGGGCCACATCAAAAATAAACTTTAAAAAGAAAGAATGACTATATACTGAAGTGAATTCAAATTTAACTTGATAGTCAAGGATCTCTGAATCCGTTCTATGACACCACTGCTCATTTTGTGAGTTGGGAGATGGTTTGGTGTTGAGATTTACTTATCACATGCATCTGTGTTGCTGAAGACTTGGAAATCGGCATGATTCCTAGGGTCTCAGGCTGTGGGAGAATGTCAAGCATGTCAAGGCTGATTAACGACAAATATTTAGGGGTTTCAGGATGGGCTTGGCAAGTTGCCTGAGCCCATTGGCTAGGATTCTTTTTTTTTTGTCTTTTTCATTTTAGTTTATTTTAAATTGGAGGATGGAGAAGGCAATGGCACCCCACTCCAGTACTCTTGCCTGGAAAATCCCATGGACGGAGAAGCCTGGTGGGCTGCAGTCCATGGGGTAGCTAAGAGTCGGACACGACTGAGCGGCTTCACTTTCAGTTTTCACTTTCATGGATTAGAGAAGGAAATGGCAATCCACTCCAGTGTTCTTGCCTGGAGAATCCCAGGGACGGGGGAGCCTGGTGGGTTGCCGTCTATGGAGTCTCACAGAATCGGACACGACTGAAGTGACTTAGCAGTAGCAATTGGAGGATAATTGCTTTACAATATTGTGCTGGTTTCTGCCATACATTAGCATGAATTGGCCATAGGTATACATATGCGCCCTCTCTCTTGAACCCCCTCCCACCTCCTACCCCATCCCCTCCTTCCAGATTGTAACAGAGCCCCACTTTGAGCTCCCTGAGCCATGCAGCAAATTCACACTGGCTGTCTGTTTTACACATGGTAATGTATACATTTCCATGCTACTCTCTTAAATCATCCCTCCCTCTCCATCCCCCTCCGGGTCCCAGGTGTGTTCTCTATGTCTGTAACTCCCTTGCTGCTCTGCAAATAGGTTCTTCAGTATCATGTTTCAAGATTCCACGTGGATACCTTAATATATGATATTTGTCTTTCTCCTTCTGACTTATTTCACCCTGCGTAATACGCTGTAGTTTCGGGTGCCTCATTGGAACGGATTCAAATGCGTTCCTTTCTTATGGCTGAGTAATATTCCATTGTGCATATGCTTCCCTCAGGGTGTATATATATATATTCTTACCAAGAGCCTCAGACAAGCATTGTCATCAGGGCCATTTGCTTGACTGCATTTCTGCACCCGAATTCTTCCTCAGTTTCCCTTTCGCGAGGTCAGTAATTACTCTAAAAATCTCATTGTTTCTAGATTTTTAGATTATCACAGGTTCTTAGATGGTATTTTTTTTCTGCCTACAGCTATAAACCATGGAGGAAATGGTCAATTATATGATAACATCTATTTGCTGTAGTTTTAGAAAAGACGGATTCTTCTCTCGATAGCCTGGCCAGTCTCCAGGGGTCTTTTCCAAATAGGAAAGTCTATGTTTTAATGGAATCAGACCTCATTCCTTCTTGATTAAACAGTAGCAGATGGACATTACATGAGGTTTTTAAGCCTATTTTTACTCTCAGGGCAAACAGAATTGTATCTTAGGTAACAGATGAGGTCCTCTGGATTGAGTTTTTCCTCTGAGTTGAGTTTTCCTGTTTAGTGCTGTTGACATTTGGGCTGGATAATTCTTTGTGGAGGGGGTCATCTTGTGTATTGAAGGATGCTTACTGGCACCTCTGGTCTTCACCCGTCAGATGTCAATAGTTCTTCTCCAGTCAAAGCAACCCGAAGCGTCTTCATGTGTGCATTCATTCAGTTTCGTCCGACTCTTTGCCATGTCATGGACTATGCTGCTGAGTCGCTTCAGTCGTGTCCGACTCTGTGCGACCCCAGAGATGACAGCCCACCAGGCTCCCCCGTCCCTGGGATTCTCCAGGCAAGAACACTGGAGTGGGTTGCCATTGCCTTCTCCAATGCATGAAAGTGAAAAGTGAAAGTGAAGTCGCTCAGTCGTGTCCGACTCTTAGTGACCCCATGGACTGCAGCCTACCAGGTTCCTCCGTCCATGGGATTTTCCAGGCAAGAGTACTGGAGTGGGGTGCCATTGCCTTCTCCAACGCCGTGGACTATAACCCACCAGAATCCTCTGTTCGTGGGATTCTCCAGGCAAGAATACTGGAGCCGGTTGTCATGCCCTCCTCTGATGCTGATACAATTCCCCTTGAAGGCAAAATAACCCCTGGTTGAGAACACCTGCCTCAGCGATATCCCTGAGAAAAAGTATTGTAATTGTTAAAATGTTAACATTTTCCTGTACGGAAACCGCCTTGAAGGAATAGTTCTCATGCTCAGATTTTACTGGAGGACAGGAAAAAGTATTCGTATTTAAGGAAGACAGCAGAATATATACAAACTTCAAAGACTCCTGTTTTGCTTTAACATTGGCAGCAATCATGTCATATGTAAAGCGAGATGAGGGATTTTTTTCTCTTTAGTAACCGTATGCAATGATGTTAATGATCAGTGATAATAAAGTATGAGAAAAGAGGACAACTAAAACGCCTTTACTTTAACATGAAGTAAAATGGTTTTTTTTACTTGCAAAAATAAAATCAAATACTTGCAAAATTTAAAAAAATTTTCTTTAGTTTTTGTTTTGGGTATAGTTGATGTATAATATGATATAAGCTTCAACTATGCAATACAGTGACTCAGTATTCTTAAAGGTTATATTCCTTTTAAACTTATTATAAAATATTGACTACATTCCCTGTGCTGTAGAATATATCTTAGTAGCTTATTTCATGCATAATAGCTTGTACCTCTGAATACCCTTCTGTTGGGACAGTAACCTACTTTATTCCTAGAGAAAGGATTGCTCACCACTCCACAGGCACCCTGTGAAGGTAAAGATTGCAAGAGTTAGTCAATAAAGGATCCGTGAGGACTTCCCTGCCCATCTGGTGGTTAAGACTTCTGCTTGCAACGCAAGAGGTGCAGATTTGACAGCTGGTCCGGGAACTAAGATCCCATGGTGCCTCATGGCTGAAAAAAACAAGACATAAAACGGAAGCCGTGTTGTAACACCTTCAATAAGGACTTTTTAAAAGTGGTTCACATCAGAGAAATTAGACAAAAGCAAAGAGAAACAAAGAGACCACGGACAAAATGCCAGAATCCACTCAACGGGGCTTAAAGTATTAGCTCCGAAAGCATGCATGTAGATGAAAATGAGCTTATCGGTGTATCGATGTGATTTTGTTCAGTGTTTCATTTTATTTATGGCTATGCTGAGTCTTTGTTGCTGTGTATGGGAATTTCTTTAGTTGCAGCGAGCAGGGTCTACTCTGGTTGGAGTGTGTGGGTTTCTTATTGCCGTGGCGTCTCTTGTTGCAGAGCACCGGCTCTAGGCATGCAGACTAGAGTAGTTGCGTCTCCCAGAGCCTAAAGTGTGGACTCAGTACTTGTGGTGCACGCACTTAATTGCTCCCAGGCATGTGGGATCTTCCTGGACCGGGTATCAAACTGGCGTCTCCCACACTGCAAGGCAGACTCCCAACTAGCAGGCCACCAGGGAAGGCCCACTGTGGATTTTGAAGTACCTGTGGTCCAAGAAGATTAAACCTGGGCTGACCATCCTGAAATAGGTCCTGGTGATTCTTAGAAGAGAAGGTGGATCTTCAGAGAGTGGCCACCATGAAGAGATGGATGGTGTGTGTGTGTTAAGTGGAAGGTGGGAATACATCTGTAGGGTTATCAGGACTACGTCTGAAGAAGTTTTTTACCGAGTGGTACATGTTGGCAGGGCAGGGGAGATGGTCTAAAGTCTTTCAATTTGCTTTTACAGGTTTTTTTTTTTATGGGAATATAATTGCTTCACAATGTTGTATTAGCTCTGTTCTGCAAGAAAGTGAATCAGTCATACAGGTTTGTATAAACACACGCATGTATGGATTCTGACCAACCAACTGCTATCTTTCGGGAGGGGCTGCTTAAGGGGTATGTGACCATGTTCCAGATAACAGGATGGGGGCATAGAATTTTACTGGAAAGAGAAGGTGGATGTGACTGAGTGAAAAGAAAGGAGCTCATAAAGCAACGGGATTCTCTTTGTGCAAAGACCTGTTTGCATGTGATGAAAAGATCTGGAGAGACGCATACTGAAGTGTCAGTCATGGCAAGCACTTGCGGGTAGGGATCTGATGTGTCTCGTTAGTTTTACTTTCTGTTTTTTTTTGTATGTTCTGTACTGCACATACATTTGTTGTTGCTGCTTTCTCACCAAGTCACGGCCAACTCTTTTTGTGACCCCATGGACTGTAGCCCGCCAGGCTCCTCGGTCCGTGGGATTCTCCTGGCAAGAATGCTGGAGTGGGTTGCCATTTCCTTCTGTGGGTTGTTGTCATTGTTTGGATGCTAAATTGTGTCTGACTCTTTGCAACCACATGGACTGCAGCATGCCAGGCTTCCCTGTCCTTCACCATCTCCCAGAGTTTGCTCAAACTCATGTCCACTGAGTCGGTGATGCCATCCAACCATCTCATCCTCTGTCGTCCCCTTCTCCTCCTGCCTTCAATCTTTCCCAGCATCAGGGTCTTTTCTAACGAGTTGGCTCTTTGCATCAAGTGGTCCAAGTATTGGAGCTTCAGCTTCAGCCTCAGTCCTTCCCATGGATATTCAGGACTGATTTCCTTTAGGATGGACTGGTTGGATCTCCTTGCTGTTCAAGGGACTCTCAAGAGTTTTCTCCAACACCACAGTTCAAAAGTATGAATTGTTTGGCTCTCACTTCACTTTCACTTTTCACTTTCACACATTGCAGAAGGAAATGGCAACCCACTCCAGTGTTCTTGCCTGGAGAATCCCAGGGACGGGGGAGCCTGGTGGGCTGCCGTCTATGGGGTCATACAGAGTCGGACACGACTAAAGTGACTTAGCAGCAGCAGCAGCAGCTTTCTTTAAGGTCCAACTCTCACATCTGCACATGACTACTGGAAAAACCATAGCTTTGAGTATGTGGACCTTTGTCAGCAAAGTGATGTCTCTGATTTTTAATATGCTATCTGGGTTGGTCATAGTTTTTCTTCCAAGGACCAGGAGTCTTCTAAGTTTGTTTGGGTACCCACTTGTAAATTTCTACCACCTCCTTTAGAAATGAGGACAGTCAATTTTTTTTTTTTTCCCAAAAATGCACTGTCCCAATTCAAAAAGAACAGCCATTCATGAATTTTTCAGACTGTGTGAAGACACAGAACAGGCACGGACTCACCTTTTGAAAAACGTATCTACTTTTCTTGAAGACATCATCTGAGGATTCAAGGTCTTTCACGTTGCCTTCTGATTATATGGAGACGTATTAGCTGAGGATATAATGAAGACCAATGCCACCTGTCTATCGACTGTTTCACTTTGCTCTTCATGTAATTACTGAAATTTATTCATCAGTCAATTTGCCTTGATTGGCTCCTTTAATTATAAGGAGCCTTGAAGGGTAAATGGGGGTGCTGTTGAAATTACATTAGCTGTCTACCAAGGGACATGCAATTATAAAGTTTTCTTCAGTCTGTATCAGTTTGATTAATGCATCAATTCTACTCTGCTTTATCTTCCACTAAGGTCTGAGCGTGGCAGAAGAAGGGGGGAGAAAAACTGAATGGCAATATTAGAGATGATCCTTCAGATATGGACAAAATCACGTGCAGTTTCATTAATACATTGTTTAATTAGGACAGAAGTGGTTTAAGCCATCTGGATCGGTTACTACATTTGCCGTCATTTTAGGCACCGTTAATCTTTTTTTCTTTCCAAAGAGTGTGTTGCCTCATAATTAATTTTAATCAAAGCTTTATTGAGTTGCAATTCACATAAGAAATTTACACTTATTACTTTAAAAACTTGGAATTTACTGTGGAAAAGCTTTTTAAAAAGTATTTTCTAATTTGTTTGGCCGCGATGGATCGTAAATGCGGTAAGCGTGATCTTTCAGTTGCGGCACATGGGATCTAGTTCCCAGACAAGATGTGGAACCCTGGGCCCCCTGCATTGGGAGTGTGGAGCCTTGGGCACTGGATCAGCAGGGAAGTGCTGAAAGTTACACTTTTAAAGTGTCCATTTTTTATGCCTTCTGGTATACTCAGAGTTGTATATCTGTCACCACTTTCTTGTTTCAGGATGCTTTTATCACCCCCCGTAAGAAAGTGAAAGTCGTGTTGGACTCTTTGGGACCCCACAGACTATACAGCCCATGGGATTCTCCAGGCCAGAATCCTGGAGTGGGTAGCCGTTCCCTTCTCCAGGGCATCTTCCCAGCCCAGGGACTGAACCAGGTCTCCCACATTGCAGGCGGACTCTGTACCATCTGAGCCACCCGGGGGGTCTCATTCATTTGCAGGCATGTCCCATCTTCTCTTCTCTCAACCAGCGGTGCCCGTGAATCCCCTTTCTGTATATGTTTGCCTCTTCTGCACATTTCCCATTGACTGGGTGAGAGTTCACGTGGTCTCTTCTGTCTGGACTCTTTAGCTTAGGAGGGTAAAGTTGACAAAGCTAAGCTGCCTTGTAGTCGGCATCAGTCTTTCATTCGTTTTTATGGTTGAATCACTTTCTACTCAGTGCTGCGCGTGCGCGTGCTCGGTCATGTAAGACTCTCTGTGACCCCCTGGACTGTAGCCCGCCGGGCTCCGGATTCTCCTGGCAAGAATACTGGAGTGCGTTGCCATGCCCTCCTCCAGGGATTGAACCTGCATCTCCTACATCTCCTGTATTGGCAGGTGGATTCTTCACCACTGGAGCCACTTGGGAAGCCCATGTTGAGTGGACAGACCTCCTTTTGTCCAGCCATCCATCCATTGATAGGCATTTGGTTTGTTTCCACCTTTTGCCTCTTACAAATAATAATAATAGTATGCGTGTTCATATGTTTCACTCTGGACTCTCGTTTTTTTCTTGGGTATGTATCGAGGAGTTACACGGTTGGGTCATGTGGTCACCCTGCGTCCAGCCATTGAGAAACTCTCAGACTGTCTTCCCAAGTTGCCGGAACGTCTTACACTCCACCAGCAGCAGGTGAGAATTCCATTTTTTCTACATCCCACCCAATGCTTGTTTCCGGCTCTTTTCTCTTTTAGCCACCCATCAAAATGTAGATGGTGAAAATTCTAATCTTAAAAACTGAAGGAGTTAGAGATGATCATACTAAGTGAATCATGCTATGATATCACTTCTATGTGGAATCTTAAAATAATTATGCAAGTGCAATCATGTCTAAAACAGAAATGGACTCGCAGACAGAGAAATCAAATGTAGGGTTACAAAGGGGAAAGGAGTGGAGGGATAAATTGGAAACTTGGGATTAAGAGACACACACTACTGTATATAAAATTGAAGGCAGGAGGAGAAGGGGTCGACAGGGGATGAGATGGTTGGATGGCATCACCGACTCAATGGACATGAGTTTGAGCAAACTCCGGGAGTTGGTGATGGACAGGGAGGCCTGGCGAGCTGCAGTCCATGGGGTCGCAAAGAGCTGGACACGACTGAGCAACTGAACAACTATTACATAAAACAGATAGCAAACAAGGACGTGCTGTATTTCACACGGAACCCTACTCAGTATCTTGTAATAACCTACGATGGAGAAGAATCTGAAAAAGGAACATATATTTATTTGTTTCTGCATTTTCTCACTTCTCTGGTTGAATTTATTCTTTGGAACTTGGGCAAGGTCAAAGGGAGACCAAAGCTTTTCTACAGACCAGAAGCAGGGGACATGGGTGTGTGTGTGTGTGTGTGTGTGTGTGTGAATGTTATGTGCGTCTGTCTGTCTGTTCCTAGGAAGACCCTGCAGCCTCCTGCTTGACTTGAGTGTAAGTGAATCTTTTGGAAATTCAGTGTCGGATCCTTGTCTACCTGTGCGTATCTGAGTCAGCAGGAGCTGGAAACAAACAGCTGTTTCTCTACTCTGTGCTAGAATTCTCTCCTTGTTCACTATCATTACACAGACCGTTATCTGATCAGTCTGGGTCAGGAATCTGGGGATGGGTAACCGTAACACAGTCTTTCTGCTCCAAAGGGTTGTGTTGCGTCTGTGCTTAGTTGCCTAAGTCACGTCTGACTCTTTGCAACCCCCTGGACTGTAGCCCACCAGGCTCCTCTGTCCATGGGAATTCTCCAGGCAAGAATACTGGAGTAGGTTGTCATTTCCTTCTCCAGGGCATCTTCCCGACTCAGGGATCGAACCCAGGGTCTCCCGCATTGCAGGTGGATTCTTTCCCATCTGAGCCACCAGGGAAGCCCTGCATGAAGACCTAAAACCCTGCAAATCACACATAGAAGGAATCTCTCTGTATAAATCCCTGGGCTGTAATGGCTCTGAGTTTTAACTTCTATACATAGGAGGGACTGATTTTAAAACTTGCTGAAAAGGAGTTGCATAAGGTAATCAAGGGACAATATCTGATGCATTTTAATATGAAGAACAGGTCACCCAGCAGATAAGTGCACTTGAGGTGTATGCCTTCGTTTTTTCCACAAAATATAAAATTTACTCCTTTGCACACAATGTACGTCAGCCGGAGTTAAGACCAGGTGGAACAGCCATGAGTAGGTATTGATAATAAACATATGCTCACATTACGCAAATTTTGTCTTGCTATTTTTCCCTCCTCTGTCTCATTTTTGCTGTCTTCCCTTGCCCAGGCAGCACTAATATTTCTGGAATCCGTAAAAGAGGGAAATAAAAATGAATAAAGGCTAACACAAAGTCGTCGTTGCGTAAACACGCATATTAAAGAGGACAATATGCAGATTGAAAATAGAAGGGAAATTCCCAGAAGAGACAAAACGCTTGAGAGAGAAAGGATTTTAAGATTCTCGTTCCCTTCACTTCCTCAGTGTTATGGATGTTCCGAACTGCAAAGCTATGGCTTTCGCAGAGCTTGTGGGCGTTTCACTCACAAGACATAGAGACCTTTGAGTTTGACTTAAGTGTTCTGCGATTTTCACGTGGTAATGTTTCCTCACTTAAGGCACAGACCTTTTATTTTCCTTTGCAGGATCTGAGGATGGAGCAGTATTCTAAACTCTGTAAGCAAATATCATAACTTTTTGGTTAGAGACTCATATTCTCTCCCCCCCTTTTTTTTTTAAGTTCAACTTTTTTATTGGACTATAGTTGCTTTACGATGTTGTGTTAGTTTGTGCTGTAGAACAGCGTGATACAGCTGTAAGTATACAGATCCCTTCCCTCTTGAGCCTCCCTCCCTCCCCCATCCCGCGCTGTTAGGTCATCACAGAGCCCCGAGCTGAGCTCCCTGGGTTATAAGGCAGCTTCCCACTAGCTGTCTATTTTACACATGGTCGTCTTTATAATCAGTACTGGTCTCTCAATCCATCCTACCTTCTCCGTTCCCCCTCATTTCCACAAGTTCCTTCTCTACATCTGCATCTCTATTCTTTCTCTAAAAATAAGTATGTCTGTACCATTTTTTTGGGACTTCCCTGGTGGCTCAGACGGTCAAGAGTCTGCCCGAAATTCGGGAGACCCGGCTTCGATCCCTGAGTCGGGAAAGTCCCCTAGAGAAGGGCATGGCAACCCACTCCAGTACTCTTGCCTGGATTATCCCACGGATGGAGAAGCCTGGAGGGCTACAGTCCATGGGGGTTGCAAAGAGTCGGACACGACTGAGCGACTAAGGCTTGTACCATTTTTCTAGATCCCACATATATGTGTTAATATGATATTTGTTTTTCTCTTTCTGACTGACTGCACTCTGTATGAGACTCTAGGTCCATTCGTCTCCCCACAAATGAACCAATTGTGTTCCTTCTTTATGGCTGACTACAGTGAGATGCCACCTCGTACTGGTCGGAATGGCCATCATCAAAAAATCTACAAACAGTAGATGCTGGAGAGGATGTGGAGAAACGGGAACCCTCCTACATGGTTGGTTGGAAGGTAGATTGATAATAGCCATAATGCAGAAGAGTATGGAGGTTCCTTAAAAAAAACTAGAGTTACCGTATGGTCCAGCAATCCCACTATTGGGCATAGAGCCAGAGAAAACCGCAATTCATAAAAGACACCTGCAACCTTACGCTCACTGCAACACTATTTACAACAGCCAGGACATGGAAGCAACCTAGATGTCTTCAAAAATCAAATGGATAAAGAAGATGTGGAACGTGTGTACAATGGAACGCTGCTGCTGCTCAGTCGCTTCAGTCGTGTCCGACTCTGTGCGACTCCATGGACGGCAGCCCACCAGGCTCTTCCGTCCCTGGGATCGTCCAGGCAAGAGTACTGGAGTGGGTTGCCATTGCCTTCTCCGACAGTGGGATACTACTCAGCCATAAAAAGATTTTCATTTCGATTGAGCTACACAGACACCCCCCCCAGCACACACACTCATTCTCAACTCAACCAGCTATACGTACTGTAGGTTGTAAAAGTATACTTTCACAAATTAGCCCATGCAAATATACTTAATCCTTTTTAACATACCAAAATAGTGCACGTCATATCTAAGAGATAATCGTGCCCTGTGAATTGCTCAAATAACTAGAAAAAGGCCTATAAATCCTTTCTAAAAGATGACGTCACAGACATAAAATCGATTTCTTTGTATAAGGAGCCTATACAAACAATCAATAATAAAACACCACCCCCAGCAGCTTTGATTCCTGATTGTAAATGAAACGGTTGTGTGATTTTATCAGCGGAAAAAAATATTTAAGTGAGCTATGAGCTGTTTTATTTTTCAAGCAGTCACGAAAGAAGAGCTTTTGCGTGTGCTTTTTCTGTATGCTTACATTAGTTCGGTCACCAGATTGTTTGATGTTTCTGAACTGTTTGATATTTTCAATGGGGAGATGTCGAAAAGAAAAAGCAGAAGATGCTGCTTTTCATTGCTTGCATTGATGTCATTTGTCCATTAAAAGCTGAACTGTGAGCATGTGAAAGCCTGGGATTGTATGTGTGTGTGTAACTGGGTTAGTCAGGGTTCTCCAGAGAAACAGAACCAGTGGGATGTGTGTGTGTGTGTGTGTGTGTGTGTCTGTGTATGTGTGTATTAGAGAGAGAAAGCAGGATGTATATGCGTGTGTGTGTGTGTGTGTGTGTGTGTGTATTAGAGAGAGAGAGAGCTTCCTGATAGCTCAGTTGCTAAAGAATCCGCCTGCAATGCAGGAGACCCCAGTTCATTTCCTGGGTCAGGAAGATGCGCTGGAGAAGGAATAGGCTACCCACTCCAGTATTGTTGGGCTTCCCTGGTGGCTCAGCTGGTAAAGAATCCACCTGCAATGCGGGAGACCTGGGTTCAATCCCTGGGTTGGGAAGATCCCCTGGAGAAGGGGAAGGCTACCCACTCCAGTATTCTGGCCTGGAGAATCCCTACAGTCCATGGGGTCACAAAGAGTCAGACATGACTGAGCAACTTTCACTTTCAGAGAGAGAGAGAGAGAGAGAGAGAAAGCAGTTTACTATTAGGAATTGGCACCTACGATTTTGGAGGTGGACAAGGCTGACAAGTCCATTCTGTAGAATGGGCAGGCAGACTGGGGAGCCTGAAAGAGCCAGTGGCCTGGATGAAGTCTGAAGGTTGTCTTACTGGAGAATCCCTCTTTGCTGGGAGAGTCTGGTCCTTTAGGTCTAATCGGTCCTTCGACTGATCTGGCGAGGCTCACCCACATTGTGGAGAGGTCTCTGCTTTACCCAAAGGTCATTGACTTACGTGTTCTTGTCATCCAAAAACACCCTCCCCATGGACATGTGAAATTAACTTTTCTACCACTTGTTCTTCCCTTGTGTTTTTTCAGTGAACCTTCATCCTCCATTATCAGATGGTGGGAAGTGAGGTGATGACTGGTAGCCCATCCTTGACCATTGTGGATGGATGTAGAGAAGCCAGTTGAGGTCAAAAGGGCTTTCAGATTCCAGAGCACACTGGAGAGGCTTGTGTTATAATTTATGCTAAGAGAAAGCAAGAAAGTCGGGATTCACTGCCTGGTGTGTGCAAGTTACAGATGCCACCTCTGCTTTCTCAATTAACTACACAGTTATTGCTGTTCAGTCGCTCAGTCGTGTCCGACTCTTTGTGACCCCATGGACTGCAGCACGCCAGACCTCCCTGTCCATCACCAACTCCCGGAGTTCACTCAAACTCGTGTCCATCGAGTTGGTGATGCCATCCAGCCATCTCATCCTCTGTTGTCCCCTTCTCCTGCCTCCAATCCCTCCCAGCATCAGGGTCTTTTCCAATAAGTCAACTCTTTGCATCAGGTGGCCAAAGTACTGGGGCTTCAGCTTCAGCATCAGTCCTTCCAATCAATATTCAGGATTGATTTCTTTTAGGATTGACTGGTTGGATCTCCTTGCAGTCCAAGGGACTCTCATGAGTCTTCTCCAACACTACAGTTCAAAAGCATCAATTCTTTGGCGCTCAGCCTTCTTCACAGTCCAACTCTCACATCCATACATGACCACTGGAAAAACCATAGCCTTGACTAGACGAACCTTTGTTGGCAAAGTGATGTCTCTGCTTTTAAAGTCTGAGGATGCGGAGTGCTTTATTCTGATGCAGTCTGCCCTTTGAGGAGCAGAATGGGTGCCAGGGGGCGTCTTCTTCACACTGGAACTTGCTGTGTCTGGACTCAGCCTCATGTTTATCTGATGCATGTGGGTTTTAATTGTGTTTAGCATTTAATAGCAACAGACAGAGCCCCATGCTAATAAAATTCATCTGCCGTTGCCCTGGAGAGAGAGGTGCTCCAAAAATCAGTTCTGGTTAGCGAACACATCATCGGTTGCATTAAAAAGATTGCTAACCGTGGCTTCAATTCTCCCTGGCTGGTCTGGGCCGCTGAGTAAATCCTGGATAGAAGGAGCGTTTGAACTTGGGTCCCTGATATTTAAAATCATTACATTTCAAGAAACGGTGCCAAATTCCAAAAGGGGTGGATGAAGAGATGCACGTTGACAAGGAGACGTTGTGGCATCTCAAGCTTCCCTTTCCAGCATTTAGCAAGAATTAATAGTTTCACACGTTTCCTACCCAGTTTCCCCCAGAATGAAGAGTTTCATGACTTTCCTAAGGGGTGTGTCCTCCTTATTAGCTGCATGGAAAGAAGTAAGCTAATAACCTCCATGTTCCCTTTTCTTTATCTGTAAATAAGACCAGGTGACTGAGACGGTAAAGAATCTGCCTGCAATGCAGGAGACCCAGGTTTGATCCCTGGGTTGGGAAGATCCCCTGGACAAGGAAACGGCAACCCACTCCAGCATCCTGCCTGGAGAATCCCATGGACAGAGGAACCTGGCAGGCTGTAGTCCATAGGGTTGCAAAGAGTTGGACTCAACTTAGACTGAACAACAACAACGATTGTCCCATCTGTGTGATTGGTTGAATCTGCGGGTGTGGAAATCTGACTTTCGGGCAGAGCGTTGTTCAGTCACTCAGTCGTGTCCGACTCTTTGCAACCCCATGGACTGCAGCACGCCAGGCTTTCCTGTCCTTCACTATCTCCTGGAGCTTGCTCAAATTCATGTCCATTGAGTCAGTGATGCCATCCAACCATCTCATCCTCTGTCGTCCCCTTCTCCTCCCGCCTTCCATCTTTCCTAGCATAGGGTCTTTTCTAATGAGTTGGCTCTTTGCATCAGGTGGCCAAAGTATTGCAGCTTCAGCTTCAGCATCAGTCCTTCCAATGAATATTCAGGACTGATTTCCTATAGGATTCATTGGTTTGATCTCCTTGCAGTCCAAGGGACTCTCAAGAGTCTTCTCCAACACCACAGTTCAAAAGCATCAATTGTTGGGTGCTCAGCCTTCTTTATGGTGTAAGTCTCACATGCATACATGACCACTGGAAAAACCATACTTTGACTAGACAGACCTTTGTTGGCAAAGTAGTGTCTCTGCTTTTTAATATGCTAAGTTTGTCTTAGCTTTACTTCTAAGGAGCAAGCGCCTTTTAATTTTATGGTTGTGGTCACCATCTTGGCAGAGGGTCAGTTCAGTTCAGTTCAGCTGCTCAGTCGTGTCTGACTCTTTGTGACCCCATGAATCGCAGCACGCCAGGCCTCCATGTCCATCACCAACTCCGGGAGTTCACTCAAACTCAGGTTCATCAAGTTGGTGATGCCATCCAGCCATCTCATCCTCTGTCATCCCCTTCTCCTTCTGCCCCCAATCTCTCCCAGCATCAGAGTCTTTTCCAATGAATCCACTCTTTGCGTGAGGTGGCCAAAGTACTGGTAGGAGCCCCTAATCTCTCCATACTGTTGAAGGGTACACTGTATATCTGTCAGGGGACTAAAATTCGGCAACATGGGCACAAATGCAGTGATTCCAGATACAAAGGAATCCCTCAGAAAAACGCTGGCCTCCATAACTTGCCCTCATGCTGGCCGCAGCGTTCTGATCAAAGACGAGGCGAAACCAACATTCCTGGCCTAGCAAGGATTCCATGTTATGATGTCATGTAGCCATTCCAAATGTGTAGAAGCCTAACCCTTGGGGAGAGTGCGGAAAACAGGAAAAGGCAGTGTTCTATCTGCTGATGTGTTAGCCTGCTACCTTCATAGGGTTAAGACATGTATCAAGTAGGGCCCACCGTCTAATGAGTGCAGTTAAAACATAAGCAAAATGATGGATATTGGCTCCTTTTTTACGAATATCTTTCTTGCATTTTTTACAATATTGCTTCTGTATACAAGTTCTTCGGTATTATTGTTTAGAGTCCACATATAAGTGATACCATGCAATAGTTCTTTCTCTGTCTGACTCGCTTCACCCAGTATGATCATCTCTAGATCCATCCATGTTGTTGTAAATGGCATTATAGCATCCTTTTTCATGGATGAGTGATATTCCATTGTGTGTGTGTGTATATATATATGCCGGGAGCCGGCATATTGCATATTGAGTGCATATTGCATATTGAGTGCAGCACTTTTCAGGATCTGGAATAGCTCAACTGGAATTCTATCACTGCCGGTAGCCAGCGTGAGGAACTCCGCCCATGACAAAGGTCATGAGGAAGGAGGCTCGGCACACGCATAAAAGGCGGATCGAGCCTCAGGAGTCCCCTGGAAATTCTCGAGCATTTACACCCAAAACCAGGCAGTGTATTGATTAATATAATTGGTGTAAATAGTAGCTTTAATGTTTGTAACCTGGGACCCTTGAGTTAATTCTTTTCTTGTTATAGCCCACCACACCTTTGCTCTGTAGGAATGCAACTTTATCTAATGCTTTTTTGGAGGGTGGCACCTGACCAATCACCTTTAGAGAAAATAAGTTTTCTGAAGAAAAGGTCTTAAAATGTTAACAGGCCTCCGGCCAGAAGATGATGCAAATCACCTAAGCTTTTGCATATGATAAGTTTGCAGGAAGAAAGCCTGGTTTGCTGCAAGACTCTACCCTTCCCCATTATCCTCTATGCATAACTTAAGGTATAAAACTACTTTACAAAACTTCTGCCTCTGAGCTCCTTCCTTCACATGTCTTGCCCTACCTCCCAACTTTCTCACCGGCTTCTCTGTAGCTCATGGCACCTCTGTTCTATTTCCCCTTCTACTAGCCTGGCTTGCTCCCTCACTTCCTTTGCAAGGTACCATTTTCACAGGATCTTTCCCTAACCACTCTGTACAAAAGACCTCCTTCAGTTACTCGCTACTTCTACGTTTTGTTTTTTTTGCATTTCTTTTTGCCACATGCCCAGGATGTGGGATGTCAGTTCTCCAAACAGGGATTGAACCTGTGTCCCCTGAAGTGGAAGTATGGAGTCTTTAACCACTAGAGTCTTAATCACTCTACCTCCTGGCCAGTGAATTCCCTCTACCGCAGTACTTTTGTATAACTAGACAGAGCATGATGAGATTCAGATGAAGCAATAAGATATGTTGTCTAAAAAAAAAAAAAAAGAAAAGATATTCTCTAGAACATAATTCCACATAAATGTATACATTAGTTTTATAACGAAGACCCCTTTCATAGATTCTGATTATGATAGGATTTATTACGTGACCATCAACGCTTATAGATTATTGTTGGTGTTGTTCAGTCACTCAGGCGTGTCCAACTCTTTGTCACCCCATGGACTGCAGCACACCAGGCTTCCCTGTCCTTCACCGTCTCCCAGAGTTTAGTCAAACTCATGTCCATTGAGTCGGTGATGCCATCCAACCACCTCATCCTCTGTCGCCCCTTCTCCTCCTGCCCTTAATCTCTCGCAACATCAGGGTCTTTCCCAATGAGTCAGTTCTTTGCATCAGGTGGCCAAAGGATTGGAGCTTCAGCTTTAGCATCAGTCCTTCCCTCCAATGGATATTCGGGGTTGATTTCCTTTAGGATTGGCTAATTTGATCTGTTTGCTGTCCAGGGGCTTTCAAGAGTCTTTTGGAAACTGTTATTCACTCAGCTGTATCTGAATCTTTGTGACCACATGGACTGTAGCCCACCAGGTTCCTCTGTCCATGGGAATTCTCCGTGCAAGAATAATACTGGAGTGGGTTGCCACTTCCTTCTGCAGAGGAATCTTCCCAACTAAGGGATCAAACCCGGGTCTCCCCCATGGCCGGCAGATTCAAGAGTCTTCTCCAGGACCACAACTTGAAAGCATCAATTCTTCAGTGCTCAGCCTTCATATTATTAAAAAAATAAACTGAGCTGGGAGGAGAGTCATAATCTGATGGCAAATAGTTACTTTCCCAGGGAATTCAGCCCTTCCGATTCTATAGAGAGGATTCAACGTCTTCCTGGTTTCAGGCAGCCAGGCTCAGAGGTGTTCCTTCAGACCTTCTCAGGAGGAAGGTCCTGTCTGTGTTCAAAAATACAAGTACCATGGGCTTGGGAAGTGTTGGGGGGCTCCAGGTTGATCTACTGGTTACCAACTATTTGTGTTGTAACCAGAGAAAGATTTCTGGGAGTCTCCCCAACATACAGGTATGTACAAGGTACCCAATCCTTTAAAGCAAACATGTAAAAAAATCACTAATTTTTAACCAATCGGCTGTCTTCCCCATCCATGCCTTCCTGATCCTGCTAACAGGAGGCCACCTTCCAGCCACCTTGGTCATCCCAAGAGAGAGATTGTTGTTAAACGCGAGGAGAATACGCTCATGGATCAAGCTGGTCTTCATGATGGAACATCCATTCCACCATCTTGCTTTGGTTTCCCTGTGTCCTTTTGAGCATCTCTTCCCAGGGTTTATTCTCACCTCCACACCACCACTTTCTCTTGTCTTTCCCTCTGTCGATTTGAGAGGCCCTTTCCTGGGTTTATTCTTGCTGCCAACATTACCGTATCTTGTTCCCCACGACTGTAGTCACATACATTGTAAACAGTTTACAATGATCATCGAAACCATTGCAAGGACCACGTCGATGGCTTTGGCCATAAACCTGATCGAGTCACTCAACTATTACTACTGTAAAATTTATTTTATATACGGCCCGAGAAACCTTCAGGGCAAACTAAACAAATGAAGTGTGAATGTGTTCCCTTCCTATTTTTAACTATCACCTCCATACTCAATCAAGTTTTTAAAAAATACATAACGAATGAATTAGTAGGTATTTTGAAAGTTCTTTCTGGAATAGATGCGTAACTATTTTAACCACTTAATTTCAAGTCAAATTCAAATTCAAATTTAATTTGAAATTTTCCCTGGTGGCTCAGTTGGTAAAGAGTCTGCCTGGAATGCGGGAGACCCAGGTTCAGTTCCTGGGAGGGAAAGATCCCCTGGAGAAGGAAATGGCCAGCCACTCCAGTATTCTTGCCTGGAGAATCCCATGGATAGTGGAGCCTGGCGGGCTACAGTCTATTGGGTCGCAAAGAGTCCGACATGACTTTGACGAAACCACCACCATCGTGATCGCTTGCTAGTATTTCAGACAAGTGGAGTCTTAAGGTAGATCAGAGAAAACCCTAACTAGGAGAAGGCAATGGCACCCCACTCCAGTACTCTTGCCTGGAAAATCCCATGGACGGAGGAGCCTGGTAGGCTGCAGTCCATGGGGTCGCTAAGAGTCGGACACGACTGAGCGACTTCCCTTTCACTTTTCACTTTCATGCATTGGAGAAGGAAATGGCAACCCACTCCAGTGTTCTTGCCTGGAGAATCCCAGGGACGGGGGAGCCTGGTGGGCTGCCGTCTATGGGGTCGCACAGAGTCAGACACGACTGAAGCGACTTAGCAGCAGCAGCAGTAATGGATAAGTCATCGTGGAACATTCAACTCCATTCTTGAAAGGCACCGCCTTACTCTGCAGCATGAAGCTTAAAGCCACTTTAAGCTGCTTCCTTTATAAATGAACAGAACCAAAATACCAAAAGGCTTGTTCACATACATGTTGGAATCAGCTGAGCACACAGGGCATTGGCTATGATATTAAACTATTGCCTTCTTCCTTTCTTTGGATAATGGCTTTTACATTATTTTAAGAGCAAAAACATGGCTATTTGCGGCTCGGCACAAAACCAATTTGCTTTACACTGTTCTTTAAAGGCTCTGAAGCGAGCGGAATTTGCTAAGTTAGCTCATTTCCCGAGATTTGAACAGTCTTGCAGCATTTGCATATTTCTCTGCCCATTTATTCACAGCAGGTGGTATGAACACCCCAAAATTCCTAGATGGGTCATCACCAATCATGTGATAAAAGTGACTATACTCAAAAAAAAAAAAAGTAGCTATTCTAAAATCAATGCTCATTCAAAATCCATCTAAAACTTGAGCCATAAAATTTGAAGTAACAAGCATCTGTGAAAGCACTAAAACAGATGAGCATTTCTTTAGAGGCTTAGACCATATTATGAATCATTTTCCTTTCACCATAACGGTGTGAAGATAATAGGAAAAATGAAAAGAACTTGCATCACGTCATCACATTTGAAGATGAGCCTGCAGAGTATATATATATATATATACAGGGAGTTTAAAATGAACACACCTACAATTCCTTTCAGGGACTGATCTCCTTAATGAAATTATAATTTCTGCCTCTTTGATGGACCGATATTTGTCAAGATCAGTGGATCCCGATTTCTTTTTTTTTTTTTTTTTAACTTTTATTTGCTTCTTTTATTGTTGTTGTTTTTTTGGTAGAATTTGTTCCCAGGCTGTAAATTTTTGTTTCTACACTTTCTTCTGGGATATTTTTTTAAAATAATTATTTATTCAGTTATTTGGGCTGCTGTCAGTCGTCACTGTTGAATACGGGCTTTCTCTCTAGCTTCAGTGTGCGGGCTTCTCATTGATATGGTTTCTCTGGTTGTGGAACACGAGCTTTAGCGCACAGGTTCAGTAGCTGGGGTGCATGGGCTTAGTTGCTCTGTGGGATGTGATCCCAGGACCAGGGATGAAACCCATGTCCCGTGCATCGGCAGGCGGATTCTTCACCACTGGACGACCAGGGAAGTCCCCGGATGTCTGTTTTATTGGTGGGTTCGTTTCTCTGGTAAAGTCTGAGAATACAGTCTCGTGCATTGTAGATTTGTCTCTGAAGGTGGTTGTGTGAAAGTTGCTTGGTCGTGTCCGACTCTTTGCGAGCCCATGGAGTATACAGTGCATAGAATTCTTCAGGCCACAATACTGGAGTGGGTAGCCAGTTCCCTTCTCCAGGGGATCTTCCCAACCCAAGGGTCGAACCCAGGTCTCCCATATTGCGGCCGGATTATTTACCAGCTGAGCCCACCAAGGAAACCCTGGTAGGTTGAAGGTGGCTGGCTGGCAGTCAGCTGAAAAGACATGGTTTCCCTGACTAGTTTCTAGGGAGAAGGAGGATCAGGTGTTTGTAGATACCAAGAAGGAAACAACTAAGAAATGAAAATATTTGAGACACACAGATACACGTGTGTGTGCTCAGTCGTGTCCGACTCCTTTCGACCCCACGGACTGTAACCCGCCAGGCTCCTCTGTCTGTGGGCTTCTCCAGGCAAGAACACTGGAGTGGGTTGCCATTTCCTCCTCCAGGGGAATCTTCCCGACCCAAGGATTGAACTTTCATCTCTTCCATCTCCTGCATGGGCAGGCGGATTCTTTATCACTGAGCCATCATGGAAACCCATCTATTGTTATGTTTTAAAAAATGGTAAAAGGGGAAGCCAGCAGTCTCTGGAGATGGCAGAAATTCCAGTGGGAATCCTTCTGTGCTGACATGTTTCAGGCCGGTGGCAATCCTTCTGCGCTGACAGGTTTCAGCTTTTTTTGTTTCCTTGCTTACCGAGGGCATTGTGACATTTCAAAGAAGAGCTCTTTTTTCTGTTTGTTTCTTTTCCCCAAATGAAGATGTGTGAGCTTTCCTTCCGCATTCACGACTCTCTGATTCCTTCCTGGGGGGCAACTCTTGTCTCTTTTCAGCTCATCAAAGTGTGCACGCACAGATGTGTCTGTGTGCACGCCTGTGTGTGTGTCCTCTCCTGGAGAAAGATTCGGCGTTCTGTTGGTACCCGGGACACATCAGTGTCCAGGCGGTGGACGCCTGTCATAAACTAGACTCTTGCCTCTGGCCAAGCTTCAGGCTCAAATGTCTTTTGAGCAACAGACCCTCCACAGAGAAGTCGGCCCTTTTTGTCAGCGGATGAAACGCGACAAGCCTGCAGCTTCGTAAATGGGCTTCTCTACAGCGATGTCTGTCAGTTTTAGAATCGCTTGCTGCATTTCTTTTTCCATCAGCCTGCTTGTTGAGTTTAAAACGAGGGTCTGTGCAGTTATCCACATGTCTGAGCTTACAAATAGGCAGGATTTAAGCATTCTCCAGGGAGTCTCCCTGGTGGTTCAGCTGGTAAAGAATCTGCCTGCCAATGCAGGAGACGCGAGTTCAGTCCCTGGTCCGGGAAGGTCCCCTGGAGAAGGAAATGGCAACCTACTCCAGCATCCTCACGAGACTCCCATGGACAGAGGGGCCTGGCGGGCTGCAGTCCACAGGGTCACAAAGACTTCCACATGACTGAGCATCTGAACAACAGTATCCTAGCCAAGGGATGTATGTTAATTTAGCCAGTATTTAAGTGTTCTAGATTCCAGGGTTTTTCCCCCCACTGAAAAATGTAACAAGCATTTTGATTATCTATTTTAACCTCCAGCAGTATATGGAGAACAGTGTTTATGCAGTCAAATATTTGGATTAAAGACTAAAGGCATATCTAAATATAAATGCTTTACTTGCATAGGTATGAATTTTCACCCAGAAAAGTAGGATTCACGGACGATCCTTATATCCATGCATGTCACTGCCTACTTTCAATTATCTTCACCCATTATTTCTATCATCCATCACTTCTATTATCATTTCTATCATTCCTTTCACCAGGGCATCTTCCCAACCTCGGGACTGGACCTCGGTCTCCTGCCTTGCAGGCAGATCCTTTACCCTCTGAGCCACCGGGGAAGCCCATCATTTTGAATGATTTTCAGTTTAATACACAAATGTTTGCATCTGATTGTGAACGTTTGCTTTATAACGTTTGTTGATGTTTGGTACTTTCTTAAAAATTTTTTTTTTAATTTAACTTTTATACTGGAGTATCAGAGAAGGCAATGGCGCCCCACTCCAGTACTCTTGCCTGGAAAATCCCATGGGTGGAGGAGCCTGGTAGGCTGCAGTCCATGGGGTCGCGAAGAGTCGGACACGACTGAGCGACTTCCCTTTGACTTTTCACTTTCATGCTTTGGAGAAGGAAATGGCAACCCACTCCAGTGTTGTTGCCTGGAGAATCCCAGGGACGGGGGAGCCTGGTGGGCTGCCGTCTATGGGGTTGCACAGAGTTGGACATGACTGAAGCGACTTCTCATCAGCAGCAGCAGCAGTGGAGTATAGATTTACAATGTTGGGATTTTCTTTTCTTTTATTATTATTATTTTTTAAAATTGGAGTATAATTGCTTTACAAGGTTGGGTTAGCTTCTGCTGTACAAAAATGTGAATCAGCCACGTGTATACACAAATCCCCTCCCTCTTGAGCCTGGTATTTCCTTGTTTATTTTAGTTTTTAAAAAATTTTGTTTTTTTTTTTTTTTTAAATAGGCATGCAGCCCTCTATTTAAGTTTGCAAAGTCTCTGCTTATAGTTCGGTATGTTATTTGTGCCTATATTACACAAATACATTTATTGACAAAAACACTCTAGCTGTGCAAACATGTTGCTCTTTAAAAATGTCCAGAAAATCCCATTTCTTCCCATCCCAAGATAGATGTGTAAAGCATGCATAAGGGGAGTCTGGCGGGCTACAGTCCATGGGGCTGCAAAGAGCTGGACACGACTGTGTGACTAAGCACAGCCCAAAAATGAACTCCGGTGTGGGAAAACGACTCTATGGGCTGTCACATGTACCATTTTGGTGTCTCTTTTTATATTTACAGAAATTAATCAGTTTACAGAACCATTACAGTAGTGAACATTTTAAAATCCACAGCATCACAGTTTGCTTTTCGTGTTCTAGGATTCCTAAAAGTGAGAGGTTTTTTTTTTTTTTTAAAGTGAGAGGTTTTGAATGCTTGTCCTTCCAAATGTGTGGTAAACATCTACTCAGCTTTCTGGGTATTTATAGTGGCTTAGAGTTTATAGAAACAATTTACGGCTGTTTCTGTGCATTGATTTATAATTATTCTTATTTTTTATATTGCTGTGCTACATAATTAACACCTAAATCCAATTTTGTTTCAAATCACTGGCCAAAGGCAGGGATGACATGTGATCAATAATTCTTGGAGGGATTATTTCTCTCTAAGGATATTTCAGTGAGAGAAAGAGAAACAGGGCTTAAATCACTTGAGCATGAAGGAAATGGCAAAAAAAAAAAAACAACAACAACAACAAAAAACAAAAACCTTTCTCCTGTTCTAGGGGCCCCTGTGTGCATGCTAAGTAACTCAGTCATGTCTGATTCTTTGCAACCCCAAGTACTGTAGCCCACCAAGCTCCTCTGTCCATGGGATTCTCCAGTCAGGAATCCTGGAATGGGTTGCCATGCCCTCCCCCAGGAGATCTTCCCGACCCAGGGATCGAACCTGCATCTCTTACATCTCTTGCACTGGAAGGTGGATTCTTTACCACTGAGTCACCTACTAAGCTCCCAGAGGGGCCCCCTGCCCCACCCATTTAATCACTAAAGATGCTGAGCCCTTTGCCTCCCACTTCCCTGGTGGCTCAGACGGTAAAGCGTCTGCCCGCATGCGGGAGACCTGGGTTCAGTTCCTGGGTCGGGAAGATCCCCTGGAGAAGGAAATGGCAATCCACTCCAGCACTCTTGCCTGGAAAATCCCATGGACGGAGGAGCCTGATGGGCTACAGTCCATGGGGTCGCAAAGAGTTGGACACGACTGAGGGACTTCACTTGCCTCCCACTTGATTTAATCAAAACAGAGTACGTGGCACAGTAAGCCAGGCTGTTATTCCCATACCGCTCCTTTGACTTTTGTTGCAAAATCTCCTGCCCAGTTTCAAAGACAGCTCACTGTGCTAGCTTCTTGAGTGAAGGGTCTCATCTCTCCCCCATCCTTTCACATGACTGGACAGAGAGACCCCTGCCCCCAAGTCGCTGCCGTCGTTCCTCCTGGTGCCAAAGGAGGGAAGGAATTTCCCAGAAAAACAAAACAAATCTGTCCTAGTAACAGGATGCACGGAAAGGCAGGTTTCCAGAATGCAGAAGGCTGCTAGGGATGCAGCAGAGACCTAGAAACTGGAAAAGCCTCTGATGACGGCTCCTCTGACTCTAGGACACTGGGAAGATCAAACCAGACCAGTTGCAAATACCTTTTATGGTCTGCGCCCGCGTTGGAAAAGAATTTTCAGACATGAGGCAGAATGAGAGAAGAATAGAGTTCATGAAGAGTGGGAGACGCTGTTAGAACAGGGGGCGGCTCAAGGGAGAAGCAAACCCTTTCGAAGGCTACCAGCCAATTTTTATAGTCTCAAGACAGAGAAAATTCCTGCCGCAAGGGTGGTTCTACGTGATTGGTTAGGATGCTATAGGGGTGAATAGTAGGGTGCATATTTCACCTAATACGGGGTCAGGGAGCTGACCGGTTTAGATCCAGAGGCGCTCGGCAGCAATTGATATGGGGCTTGGTAAGTTTCAGAGATTTTTGTCCTATGACCTTGATGCAGGGCTCCACACCTCTGACTTTGGTATGTGAAAGTCACTCAGTCGTGTCCGACTCTTTGCAACCCCATGGACTGTACAGTCCATGGAAATCTCCAGGTCAGAATACTGGAGTGGGGAGGCAGTTCCCTTCTCCAGGGGATCTTCCCAACCCAGGGATCGAACCCAGGTCTCCTGCATTGCAGGTGGATTCTTTACCGAGTCACCAGGGAAGCCCAATAGCTCTTTGGTATAGGGATCCACAAAAATGAATCTAGCAATTAAAAAAATGCACAACTTATGTCCATCTGAAACTATCACATCAATGTTAATCACCTGTAAGTAAGTGTCTGTAAGTAAGTAAGCTCCACAACGTGTTTCTAAATAGATGTTTTCAGGGTCTGGTATATCAGAAGAAGACCATCCGTTCTGTCTTTGCAAGCATGTCACAATTTTGTGCCCAACCCACTGGGACTGTGAAATCGTGAGAGGTAGAGAATTCAGCTTGAGTTCTCCCTCCAACACCCAATATTTATGATCTGAATGAGGTATTTTTCTGACATCCCTTGTTGTTTTAGGGATTAAACGTACAGCACATACAAGGAATTTCAGAATTGTCTAGTATAATATGAAGCAGTGTGAGTACAACAGTGATTACCATTATCTGTCATTGCGACGACTGCAAAACACACACACACACATTTAAAGTTGAGAGTTATTGTTTATATTTGGTGGGAATTTTCAGGACTTGAAACCCAGGAGGCAGCATCTTAAGTGACCATGAAAAAACTGCTCTGGGGAGGAGGAATTAGGTTTTGTAGAAGATTGTAACAAACTTTCCTCTTTCACCTTCATCAAGAGGCTCTTTAGTTCTCTTCACTTTCTGCCATAAGGGTGGTGTCATCTGCATATCTGAGGTTATTGATATTTCTCCTGGAAATCTTGATTCTAGCTTGTGCTTCATCCAGCCTGGCATTTCACATGATTTATTCTGCATATAAATTAAATAAGCAGGGTGACAATATACAGCCCTGACATAATATCAGTTCAGTTCAGTCTCTCAGTCGTGTCTGACTTTTTGCGACCCCATGGACTGCAGCACGCCAGGCCTCCCTGTCCATCACCAACTTCCAGAGTTCACTCAAACTCATGTCCATCGAGTCGGTGGTGCCATCCGGCCATTTCATCCTCTGTCTTCCCCTTCTCCTCCTGCCCCCAATCCCTCTCAGCATTAGAGTCTTTTCCAATGAGTCAACTCTTTGCATCAGGTGGCCAAAGTATTGGAGTTTCAGCTTCAGCATCAGCCCTTCTGATGAATATTCAGGACTGATCTCCTTGAGGATGGACTTGCAGTCCAAGGGACTCTCAAGAGTCTTCTCCAACACCACAGTTCAAAAGCATCAATTGTTCAGCACTCAGCTTTCTTTATAGTCCAACTGTCACATGTATAAATCAGAACTTATGTACCCATGCATTGATCAATGGATACTAAGATTGTTTCCATGCGAGATCATGGTTTTTTAATTATAAATATTTATTTGCATGAATAAATATTAAAATACTTAGTTATTCAATGGATAAATATTAAAATATGTATTTATTTAGGCACCTTGCGTAGAGTTCATGCAAAGTGTGGGTTTTCAGTACATATCTGTTAAATAGAATTATATTGATAATAAGTTCTCAGAGGATTCTCAAAAGATAGAACTGGTCAACTTTGCTGGTCATCCAAGGACATGGAAAAAATACTGAGTTTTGTTGAGGGATGTAAATAAGAGCTTTATGAACGTGTGAAAATGTTAGTCGCTCAGTCCTGTCCGTCTCTTTGTGACCCCATGGACTGTAGCCCGCCAGGCTCCTCTGTCCATGGGATTTTCCAGGCAGGAATACTGGAGTGGGCTGCCATTTCCTCCTCCAGGGGATCTTCCTGACCCACAGATTGAACCCATGACTCCCACATTGCAGGCAAGTTCTTTACTGTCTGAACCACCAGGGAAGCACAAGAGCTTCATAAGCCGAGGGAAATTTCATGGTCCTTCTTTGGAAGGACTTCCCTGGAAAACTGATTTCCTTAACATATACACTCATCCAAAATCAACATTTTCTTGTTTGAATAATTCTAATGATAATAGCAACATTGCGTGTGATGGGTATGTGTTCAAGCGTGCCAGAAATAGAAATTGAAGACATCCATTGGGACAAAGACTCACTAACTTTTTTGGAACTTGAGACTCTGTGAGTGTACGTATGCATGTGTTTCTTATAGGAAATAAAAGTTTCAGAGTTAGAGGTGAGTTCATCTGTTTTGCATGAAATGGTTTAGAAGATGTGATTGGTGACAACGATTTGGCAAATTGTTCATGTTAAAAAAATAAAAAAAGTTTCTGTATTGAGTTTCTACTTTAAAAGGTAGAATGTTTGTCATTGTTTTTCTCCCAGAATGATGTGTCTGTGTGTGGATATGCCCGTAATTTTCTAATCTCCTGGTAGCATGTTACCTTTCTTTGTAGCCCAGGCCATCTTACGTAGATACAGATTTTCTCTGGATATTCACAGAAATGTTGGAAGTGGGCTATGCTGGTTTTCTCATCCTCCAGAGCAAGGCAGGAGACCCAGATTCAATTCCTGAGACAGGAAGATTCCCTGGAGAAGGAAATGTCAACCCACTCCACTATTCTTGCCTGGAGAATCCCACGAACAGAGAAGCCTGGAGGGCAATAGTCCATGGGGTCACAAGTGTCAGATACAACTTAGTGACTGGGGAGAGAGAGAGAGAGAGAGAGAGAGAGAGAGGAAAGAAGCTTGCAGGACATTTAGTTGAAGCAGCTCTGATGTTGCCTATAGAATCATACATTCTGAGTTTCCTGAAGTTTTCTCCTGTTTCGTTGTGTTAGGAAAATTGTGATGGATCACCACGGTCCCCACAAAGCCCTAAATGCACCATTTATAAAGGCCGCGTGGTGAAGTGTTCTAGTCCCGATGTGGGATCGCATAGAAGCATACTATAAATCTCCTCCTGGTCAAGAAAGCAAGCATTTATCACAGCAAATAAGCCTATGATTTCTCACACATGCAAGAGTTGTAGGTCTGTGTGTAACACAATGGGAACTCTATGGTTTTTGCCTTCCCAGATTATATCTCATTTTTCTTCATTTTTCTCCTTTTCATATACATATCTATCTACATCCATACATCTAGATACATCTGGAGAGAGAGGGGAAATAGATACAACTATAGAGGGCTTCCCTGGTGGCTCAGACGGGAAGGAATCTACCTGTGATGCAGGAGACCCAGGTTCGATCCATGGGTAGGAAGGATCTCCTGGAAGAGGGCATGGCAACCCACTGTGGTATTCCTGCCTGGAGAATCCCATGGGCAGAGGAGCCTGGTGGGTCTATGGGAGTCACAAAGAGTCTGACACAACTGAGTGACTAACACTTTCACTTTCATAGAGGCAAAGATACAGAAGTAGACGCACATAGAAATACAGACAGATGATGGATGGGTAGGTAGACAGTAGGTGGGAAAGTAGATAGTCAGACAGATATGTAGATAAGACAGGTACGTGGGTAGGTAGGTAGATAGGCAAATAGGTAGATAGATAGACAGGTAGGTAGATAGACTGGTAGACAAGTAGGTGGGTAGATAGACAGACAAGGTAGATAGGTATCTTCATAGACACACAGACAGGTAGTTAGGGGATAGGCAAATATACAGGTAGGTAGATAGATTGAGGATTTCCCTGGTGGCGCAGCTGGTAAAGAACCCACCTGCAATACGGGAGACCTGGGTTTGATCCCTGGGTTGGGAAGATCCCCTGGAGAAGGGAGAGGCGACCCACTCCAGTATCCTGCCCTGGAGAAGTCCATGGACTGTGTAGTCCATGGAGGTCGCAAAGAGTCAGACACGACTGAGCGACTTTCACATACTCAGCAACTAGATAGATAGACAAGTAGGTAGGTAGATAGACAGGGAGGTAGGTAGAGAAATAGGCGAATAGAGAGGCAGGTAGAGATGGCTGATAGAGATATTAATAGCTTTGTATATATCAATAGCTATGGAAAGTCAGAGAGATGGATGACACTTTACTCTTTTTGAACCATTTGGAGAAATGAATCCCTCATTGCCTAGAGCATTCCATTACCCATTTGTAGCTCCAGCAGCTAACAGAGTACTCAGCATGGACAGCCTCCCCAAGGGCGTCTGTCCCTAGACCAGGAAATGTGGGCCTACTGCACCCTTATGCTAAGCCATTTAGATCCTTAATCAGAATAATGAAATGAAAAAAAATTTTTTTTTTCTTACCAAAAACGTGCTTTCTATCTTGTTTCAATCAGATGGTCATTTGCACAGAGCCCCGCTGCGTACATTCATTTTCAGGTCTGTTTTATAGTGAATTCTGCATTTTTTTTTTTTTGGGTGATGCTCAAATGCAGAAATCCAGAGGTCTTTTTGTATTAACATTTAAATTATGACATGGGGGAAGCCCTCTTGAAATTCATTAATTATGCCAAAGAACTGTCCTTTAATGGATTTCCTCATGCTGATTTTAAACACCTAGGTCCTTTTTAAATGGCTTCTAGAAAGAAAACACTGAAATACTTCCAGAGGGGTGGGCAAGCTCCTTTGCTTGCACTGATATTTGAGGGAAAAGCTGGGTCAGAAAGATATGGAAACGTGAGGAGTGTAGGGTGGTCATTTCCAGACAGGACATTCAATCAGTTCAGTCACTCAGTCGTGTCTGACTCTTTGTGACGCCATGGACCGCAGCTTGCCAGGCCTCCCTGTCCATCGCCATTTCCCGGAGCTTGCTCAAACTCATGTCCATCGAGTCGGTGGTGCCATCCAGTCATCTCATCCTCTGTCGTCCCCTTCTGCTCCTGCCTTCAATCTTTCCCAACATCAAGGTCTTTTCCAATCAGTCAGTTCATACCCAGGGCATGACATACCCAGGGTCATATGTATCATGACCATTAGCATATGCCCAAAGATGATTCAGATTTTTGTGTTTGCTCTTCATCATTAGGAGCGGTGAAATTTGGGAGAAATAGTGGGCATTCCATTGTCAGATACATGGAGCACATTTTTTGTGTTTTTGGGGATGGCCAAAAAATTCATACATAAACTTTTTAGACTCCACATATAAGCAATATCATACGGTATTTGTCTTTCTCTGTCTTACTTACTTCACTCCTGTATGACAACCTCTGGACCTATGCACATCACTAAAAATGACCCAACTTCATTCCTTTTTTCTGACTGAGTAATATTCCCATTGTATATATGTACCACAGCTTCTTTATCCCTTCATTTGTCAATGGATACATAGATGGTTTCCATGGTTATTGTTGGAGAAGGAAATGGTAACCTACTCCAGTAGTCAACCCTGGAGAATTCCATGAACAGAGGAGCCTGGTGGGCTATAGAGTCCATGGGCTCACAAAGAGTCAGACATGATGGAGCAACGAACACACGCTTGGTTATTGTAAAGAGTGCTGCATTCATACACTAATAATGTCAGATCACAGAGAGGAATTAGGGAAACAATCCCATTTACCACCACATCAAAAAAGAAAAAAATACCGAGGACTAAACATACCCTTTCTGGAAAATCCCATGGATGGAGGAGCCTGGTAGGCTGCAGTCCATGGAAAATCCCATGGATGGAGGAGCCTGGTGGGCTGCAGTCCATGGGGTTGCTAAGAGTCAGACACGACTGAGTGGCTTCCCTTTCACTTTTCACTTTCATGCATTGGAGAAGGAAATGGCAACCCACTCCAGTGGTCTTGCCTGGAGAATCCCAGGGATGGGGGAGCCCGGTGGGCTGCCGTCTATGCGGTCGCACAGAGTCGGACACAACTGAAGCGACTTAGCAGCAGCAGCAGCAGCAGCAAACATACCAAAGGAGACAAAAGACTTGTACTATGAAAACTAAAAGACACCATCCAATCGTTTCCATTTAGACCATTTCATGTTTTTACACATGTACCCACACACACTTCTGTGGTTCTTATTTTTTATTTTTTCTCTGAAACAATGGGTTTGAAGTCAGTCAGTTCAGTTCAGTTGCTCAGTTGTGTCCGACTCTTTGAGACCCCATGAACCCCAGCACGCCAGGCCTCCCTGTCCATCACCAACTCCCGGAGTTTACCCAAACCCATGTCCATAGAGTCAGTGATGCCATCCAACCATCTCATCCTCTGTCATCCCCTTCTCCTCCTGCCCTCAATGTTTCCCCAAATCAGGGTCTTTTCCAATGAGTCAGCTGTTCACATCAAGTGGCCAAACAGCTTTAGCATCAGTCCTTCCAATGAACACCCAGGACTGATCCTTTAGGATGGACTAGTTGGGTCTCCTTGGAGTCCAAGGGACTCTCAAGAATCTTCTCCAACACCACAGCTCAAAACCATCAATTCTTTGGCACTCAGCCTTCTTTATGATCCAAGTCTCACATCCATACATGACTACTGGAAAAGCCATAGCCTTGACTAGACGGACCTTTGTTGACAAAATCATGTGTCTGCTTTTTAATATGCTATCTAGGTTGGTCATAACTTTCCTTCCAAGTTTGAAGTAGATACCGGTTATTTTATTTTCAGCAGCCAATAGTGACTTTATTAAGTATTTGTTGACTGTTTTTGGTTCACAGGTATTCATGTTCTTGTTGTTCAGACACTAAGTCATGTCCGACTCTTTATGACCCCATGGACCACAGCACCCAGGCTCCTCTGTCCTCTGTTATCTCCTGGAGTTTGCTCAGATTCATGTCCGTTGAGTCAGTGGTGCTATCTAAGCATCTCATCCTCTACCGCCCCCTTCTCCTTGTTTAAAAATGGGGACTGAATTTACACACATCTGAAGACTACTGCATTTTTGTAGAACAATTGCTACTTACTCGAATAATTGTTAGAGATCTTCTCTGTCCAATACGGTGAACCTAGACTCACATGTGAGCCCTCTAGTCACCATGAAATAAAATAGTTCCTCATACAACTATCTATGTTTCAACTGTTTAATGGAAGCACATGGTCCACGACTATCCTTTTGAAAGCCCAGGTTATAGAACATTTCTATCACCTCAGATAATTTTACTGGACAATGATGTTCCAGGTATGGAATGTTTCAGGTAGGATTCAGCAGTCAAATAGCTTTTTAAAAGTTTTTTTTTTTTTTTAATCTCTACTAGGTATCTCAGAGGTCTAGTTTTCTGCCAAATAGTGTAAGACATGATGTGTGATATTTAAGCCACTTTTTGGAATATTCTGTGTCCACATCCAGTGTGGATAGGACAGTTTGCGTCTGGAATTAGGTGTGCTGGAAATCAAAATGAGGAACCGAGTGAAATGTGTATTCCCCATAAAGACAGTAGCAGGTGGATGCACTCATTTTGCTGAACTGTAAAGTCTTTTAAAATCAACTAGTTTTCCAATTGTTTGTTAACTCCACCTGTATTGGTTTCCTGAACTTTCTATAATGTTGTCTCAAACTGTGGTGTTTTTTTTTTTTTTAATTGAAGTACCGTTGGTTAACAATGTTGTGCAAATCCCTGCTATATAGTGACTTGGTTATTTTCATATTCTTTTCCATTATGGTTTAACAGGATATTGAATATAGTCTCCTGTGCTATACAGTAAGACATTGTTGCTTATCCACCCTACATGTTCAGTTCAGTTCAGTTCAGTTACTCAGTCGTGTCTGACTCTTTGCGACCCCATGAATCGCAGCATGCCAGGCCTCCCTGTCCATCACCAACTCCCGGAGTTCACTCAGACTCACATCCATTGAGTCAATGCCATCCAGCCATCTCATCCTCTGTCGTCCCCTTCTCCTCCTGCCCCCAATCCCTCCCAGCATCAGAGTCTTTTCCAATGAGTCAACTCTTCGCATGAGGTGGCCAAAGTACTGGAGTTTCAGCTTTAGCATCATTCCTTCCAAAGAAATCCCAGGGCTGATCTCCTTCAGAATGGACTGGTTGGATCTCCTTGCAGTCCAAGGGACTCTCAAGAGTCTTCTCCAACACCACAGTTCAGAACCATCAATTCTTCAGCGCTCAGCCTTCTTCACAGTCCAACTCTCACATCCATACATGACCACAGGAAAAACCATAGCCTTGACTAGACGAACCTTTGTTGGCAAAGTAATGTCTCTGCTTTTGAATATGCTATCTAGGTTGGTCATAAGTTTCCTTCCAAGGAGTAAGCGTCTTTTAATTTCATGGCTGCAGTCACCATCTGCAGTGATTTTGGAGCCCAGAAAAATGAAGTCTGACACTGTTTCCACTGTTTCTCCATCTATTTCCCATGAAGTGGTGGGACCGGATGCCATGATCTTCGTTTTCTATGGGTACCAGTCTGCTAACCCCAACTCCCAAGCATCCTTCTTCCAACCCCACCCCCGGCGTTGGCACCCACAAGTCTGTTTTGAAGATGGGCTCATTTGCGCCATATTTTAGATCCCGCACATGAGTGATGTCATATGGTATTTGTCTTTCTCTGTCTGGATTACTTCACTTGGTACGATAATCTCTAGGTCATCCATGTTGCTGCAAATGGCATTATTTTATTCTTTTTTCACGACTGAGTAGTAGTCCATTAGTATAGATGTACCACATCTTCTTTATCCATCCATCCGTTGATGGACACTTAGGCTGCTTCCATGTCTTGGCTATTGTGAATAATGGGCATTGGATTACATGTGTCTTTTCTGATGATTTTCTCTGAACATATGCCCAGGTGTGGGATTGCTGGGTTAGAGGTGGAGATTTTAGACTCCACATGTAAGTGGTATCATATGGTATTTGTTTTTCTCTGGGTGAATTATTTCACTCAGTATGGTAATCTCTAGGTCCATCCATGTTTCTGCAGATGACACAATTCGATTCCCTTTTAATGGCCGAGTAATATTCCGCTGCATACACGCACCACCTTTTCTTTATCCATTTCTGTGTCGATGGGCATTCAGGTTGCTTCCGTGACTTGGCTATTGTGAATAGTGCTGTAAAGAACATAGGGGTGTGTGTATCTTTTCGAATTATAGTTTTGTTCTTGTATATGGCATTAGTGAGATTGCTGGGTCATATCTCAAGCTGTGGGTCTTAAAGACTCCCTGAAGTGTATTGGCTCACAGCTCTAGAGGCCAGAAATCAGCAGGTTGGCTTCTTTTGGAGGCTCTGAGCGAGAGGATCCATTCCATGTCGCCTTTCCCCCAGACCCCTGCCCCCCAGCGGCTCCTGGTTTTCTTCTCTTCTTTGCAGGCAAATTTCCTCTTCTTATAGAGACCCCAGTCCACCAGTGAGGGCCCGCCTCACCCAACGTGATCCCCTCTCAACTTGATTACATCTGCAAAGACCTATTTACAAATAAGGTCCTACTCAGAGACACTGGGGTTTAGGACCTCACCATCAACCTTTTAGGCCACACAATTCAGTGCACAATGACAGCTCTCAGCTTTTATTTCCCTCGTCATGCCTCAAGAATACTTTTGAACTTTTGCCTCATGATTTCATCATAGGAAATGAGCACAAAACTCATTGCTTAGAATACTCGAAGAGGAGGGCATGGCATTCCACTCGAGTCTTCTTGCCAGGAGAATCCCATGGACAGAGGAGCCTGGCGGGCTACAGCCCATGGGGTTGCAAAGAGTCGGACATGACCGAAGCGACTTATCACACACACATGTAGGACACGGGAAGGGCTTACTTTACATCGGAGAGTGGGTGTATAATGTGTAGTCATTGTGTGGAATCGAAAGAACGAGAACGATGCAGCAACTGAAAGCTGGAAGCATTGGACGCCTACGCTCAGATTCCAAAAGAAATACCTGGCATATCATCCTGATAAGCAGGTGTTATTGGCCTTCCAGTCGTGAAGCGCAATCGTGGGCATTAAATGGCTTTTCTCCCCCAAGCCTACGCCTTGTTACCATTTGAGAGAGGCTGGTTTTAGTCAAAACAGTCATAAAATTCTTGTAGCTGTTCTGAACTACCGTTTGATAGACTTCGTTGGGGAAAGAGATGGTTTAGTAGCATTGAAACATATTCATTAGCATATGTGAAATAGATAACTACTTCGAGTTCCGTGCATGAAGCAGGACACCCAAAGCTGGTGCTCTGGGATGACCTAGAGGGATGGGGTGGGCAGGGAGATAGGAGGGGACTTTAGGATGGGATTGAAAGTGAAAGTGAGTCTCTCAGTCGTGTCTGACTCTTTGGGACCCAATGGACTATACAGTCCATGGAATTCTCCAGGCCAAAATATGGGAGTGGGTAGCCTTTCCCTTCTCCAGTGGATCTTCCCAACCCAGGGATCGAACCCGGGTCTCCTGTGTTGCAGGCAGATTCTTTACCAGATGGGAGTGTATACCTATGGCCAGTTCATGTTGATGTATGGCAAAAACCATCACAACGTTGTAATTATCCTCCAATTAAAAAAAACTTAATTAAAAAAAAAAGAGAAATCACACTGAATCGGGAGGCAGGGACACAGAGAATGACTTTTACAACTCTCAGCCTGGACAGTTGTAAACTCTCAACTCTGGTGTCTGAAATATGAAGGGAAATGCCTTTGAGAACTGGCAGTTCGACCCATCCCTGCAAAACACGGTGAGAGGCAGGAAGGTTGATCAGTTTCTTTGGTTTATTTCTGGGGCAAGGGGGGGGGTCAGTACTGATTGCCGCAAGGATCTGACTCCTGGGAGGACCTCTGGGTTTGACTCGGTGATGCCAATCCAGTCTCGATGAACAGCGAGGAAGTGATGGGACCTCCCTGGTGGTCCAGTGGTTAGGACTCTTCGCGGGGAATGTGGGTTTGATCCCTGGTTGGAGAAGTAAGAAGCCAGATGCTTCTCAGCGCAGCAAAATAAATAAGTGAACAGAATCAAAGCTGACCCTTTTGGGGACTTCCCTGGCATACCAGCGGTTAAGACTCTGAGCTTCCAAGGCTGGGGTCATGGGTTCGATCCCTGGTTGGGGAGCTAAGAACCGACATGTTACACAGTGAAACTGAAAGGGTGGCCAAAGAGTGGGGGAAAAAAAGAGGAAAAACGAGATCTCTCTTAAATCCTGGATTCAGGAAGTCTGGTTTTTAGAATTCTTAAGTTCACATTCACACTCAGTTGGTCTGTTGACGAATTTTTTTTTTTAGGGTCACAACCTCTGTTTCAATTCTCTATGGTTGCTGTAACTAAAGGCTGTGCACTGAGTGTACTGTTATTTAATCACTAAGTCGTCTCTGACTCTTTGTGACCCCCTGGACTGTAGCCCGCCAGGCTCCTGTGTCCATGGGATTCTCCAGGCAAGAATACCAGAGTGGGTTGCCAGTTCCTTCTCCAGGGGATCATCCCGACCCACGGATTGAACCTGCATCTCCTGTGAATCCATCACATGTGGATTCTTTACCACTGAGCCACCAGGGAAGCCCGCACATTGGGTAGCTTAAAAACTTAGCTTTTATCTGTAAGATAAAATGCATTATCTTACAGATCTGGAAAGCCTACAGGTCTGGAGTTTTGTTTTTCTTTTTTTTGGATTTCCACAAGGAAATATATTTATGTTTTTCTTTAGGATTTGGCCCGGAACAGGAACATAAAAATATTTACATTAAAAGAAAGATGCCATCATTTAATGATATGTAGTAATGATGATGAAATGTATTAGCCTTTTCATGAATTTAGTAAAAGCTGAGATTTGGTTTTACGTTTGCTTTTTTAATTAATTTCTGT
This sequence comes from Bos mutus, assembly GCF_027580195.1. NCBI lineage: Eukaryota > Metazoa > Chordata > Mammalia > Artiodactyla > Bovidae > Bos > Bos mutus. The sequence goes on from NC_091646.1 coordinate 131,091,620, forward strand.
TGAAATATAGTAGATTGACAGTGTTCAGTTTCAGGTATACAGCAAAGTGATTTAGTTATATATATATTCCAGGTTATTTCCATTATAGGTTATTATAAGATATTAATATGGTTTCCTGTGCTATACTGTGGGTTATATCTATATAGCTCTACATCCTTGTTGGTTATCGATTTTGCAAGGAAAGTTATGACCAACCTAGATAGCATATTGAAAAGCAGAGACATTACTTTGCCAACAAAGGTCCGTCTAGTCCAGGCTATGGTTTTTCCTGAGGTCATGTATGGATGTGAGAGTTGGACTGTGAAGAAGGCTGAGCGCCGAAGAATTGATGCTTTTGAACTGTGGTGTTGGAGAAGACTCTTGAGAGTTCCTTGGACTGCAAGGAGATCCAACCAGTCCATTCTGAAAGAGATCAGCCCTGGGATTTCTCTGGAGGGAATGATGCTAAAGCTGAAACTCCAGTACTTTGGCCATCTTATGTGAGGAGTTGACTCATTGGAAAAGACTCTGATGCTGGGAGGGATTGGGGGCAGGAGGAGAAGGGGACGACAGAGGATGAGATGGCTGGATGGCATCACTGACTCGATGGACGTGGGTCTGGGTGAACTCCAGGAGTTGGTGATGGACAGGGAGGCCCGGTGTGCTGCGATTCATGCGGTTGGACACGACTGAGCTACTGAACTGAACTGAGTGCATATATTTTCATTTCAAACTCCAAATTTATCCTTTTCTTGTAATCCTTTGGTAACTGTAAGTTGTTTTTTTTTTTTCCCTCTGTGTCTGTAAGTCTGTTTCTGTTTTGGAAATAAGTCCAAAAAAAAAAAAATGGAGACATTTTAAATTTATTTGACCTACTTAAATTTTACAAAATATTGAATGCCAATCTAGAGATCAGTAACCACGAGTATTTTTGCCACCCACTCAGAGTGTATTGGGCTTCCCTGGGGGCTCAGACAGTAAAGAATCCACCAGCAATGCAGACCTGAGTTAGATCCCTGGGTCTGGAAGATCCCCCTGGAGAAGGCAATGGCACCCTACTCCAGTACTGTTGCCTGGAAAATCCCATGGGCAGAGGAGCCTGGTGGGCTACAGTCCATGGGGTCGCTAAGAGTGGACACGACTGAGTGACTTCACTTTCACTTTTCACTTTCCTGCATTGGAGACGGAAATGGCAACCCACTCCAGTGTTGTTGCCTGGAGAATCCCAGGGACGGGGGAGCCTGGTGGGCTGCCGTCTATGGGGTTGCACAGAGTTGGACACGACTGAAGCGACTTAGCAGCAGCAGCAGCAGTTTTGTGGGGACGGCGTTTAGAAGGGCTGATAAATGTCCTTGGCTGTGGGAACCACCATCCTCTTGGGCAGCATCATGTTATCACCAAACGCCAACATGAAACCAAGATGGTGGAGTTACTGTCACCTTCAACCTGGGAGCCTGCACCTAATTTTGTAGAGCTTATAGAGAATCATATAAGTCTCTACTTTAGGCATCATCTGGTCCAGAGAGCTTTCAACTTTCATATGCTTGGAAATCACACCGTAATTTTGTTCAAATACAGATTCCCGTTCAACCTGAGTAGGAGCTAGAGATGGCCCTTCTGTTTTGTTTCATTTTTAACAAGGTCTCTGGGAGGCTGATGCTGTCTGTTGAAGGCCCACTGTTGAAATAGTGAGGATCTTTGCTGGAGGCCCCTCATTTTCGAGGGCTTCCCAGGTGGCTCAGCAGTAAAGAATCCGCCTGCCAACGCAGGAGACTCAAGAGATGCAGGTTTGATCCCTGGGTTGAGAAGATCCCCTGGAGGAGGAGGAAATGGCAACCCACTCCAGTTTTCTTGCCTGGAGAATCCCATGGACAGAGGACCCTGGAGGGCTACAGTCTGTGGGGTTTCCAAGAGCTGGACACAACAAAGCAAAAGTGTAAATGTGTGCACACATGTGCACACACACACACACACACGGGCAATCAAACTACCTGAGATGATCTCCTTCCTGGCCAACCAGCATCTCCTAGCCTGGTCAGAGTAACCTCTGTTCCCATGCCTGTCTGCGTAAATTCACTCACCATCTTCTTGTCGGTGTTACTTTTGTTACATAAGAGATTTCCCCCAAGCTCAGAACTTTAAAACAACCAATTGGTTGTGTCCAAGATCTGAAGCCGAGGCTCCAATCCTTTGGCCCCCTGATGCAAAGAGCTGACTCATTGGAAAAGACCCTGATGCTGGGAAAGATTGAGGGCAGGAGGAGAAGTGGAGATTAAGGATGAGATGGTTGGATGGCAGCACTGACTCAATGAACGTGGGTTTGGGTGGACTCTGGGAGATGGTGAAGGACAGGGAGGCCTGGCGTGCTGCAGCCCATGGGGTCACGAAGAGTCGGATACGACTGAGTGACTGAACGCCAACGATGACAGAGATTCTGCAAGGCGGAAATTCTGACCAGGGGTGGGGTGGATGGTGAGTTTCCGCCCCATGTCAGAGGCTCTGGGTCCTCCCTCGGGAAAGCTGAAAGACCGGGGCTGACTTCACAGATGGCATCTGGGCGTGAGCGTCCCTGGAGTGTCGTCTCTGCTCATCGCTCACCCTTGCGTGATGATCCCTTGGGATCAGAGGAACCAGATGAGGGAGCCCACACGGACTCTCCTGGGAGGACGGTTGCTTCATGACAGAGTGGACTTGGGATGGTGGAACATTCTACATGGTGGCTCACGGTCACAGATGAAAATATCCAGCGTTGTTCTAACAAAGGAATGCAGAGTGGGTGGCTGGTACCGACAGAGGTTCATTGTCTGTTAGAATAATGAACGAAGACAAGTCACGTTAGCTCAAACAACTGGGATTCATCTTCTCTTAGTTAAGGAGACCAGACATTCACCGTCAAGGTGTCCCAGGGTCGATTCTGTTTGGAGGGTCCAGGGGAGGGTCCTTCCCGCCTCGTCCAGCTTGTGGGGGCTCCGGGCGTCCATCCCTGGGCCAGTGGCTGCCTCTCTCCTGTCTCTACCTTCGACTCCACGTGGCTTCTCCTCTGTGTCCGTGTCTCTCCTCTTCTGTGTCTTACAAGGACCCTGTCCTTGGGTTTAGGGCCACCCCCATCCAGGAGGACCTCATCTCAGATGCTTCACTCCATCACCTCCGCAGAGACTCTGTTTCCAAATAAGGTTCCATTGTGAGGCTCCAGGTATTGTAAGAGGGACATGTCTTTTGAGGAGGGGACCTCCCCGAGTCCTAGAGACCAGATATCTGCAATCAAGGGGTCCCAGAGTTGATTCCCTCTGGAGGTTTCAGAGGAGGGTCCATCTTACTTCTCCCAGCTTCTGGGGGCTCCAGGCTTCTGTCCCTGGGCTGGTGGCCGCCTCCCTCCCGTCTCTGCCTCTCCCTTCTCCACGTGGCTTCTCCTCTGTGTCTGTGTTGCTCCTCTTCTGTGTTTTATGAGGACCAGTCATGGGATTTAGGGCCACTTCCACCCAGGAGGACCTCATCTCAGATGTTTAATCACATTCACAAATACCCTGTTTCAAAATATCACATTTGTAGGTTCTGAGGGTTAAGACATGGACATATCCTTTTAAGAGACACAATTCTCATGAAGAAGGCTACCTCTGCGACCTTCCCTTAGGGGAAGCCACCACGCAGCCATCCGGATTTCAGGGGAAGGGGCTTAAACTCCACCTAGTCATGGCTTGTCTTTGTAGAAGATGGTTCAGTTCAGGAGATAACCTTGGGGCCCGGTATTAAACCCTGTGACCATCTCAGGGTCTGACCTCCATCAAAGTCAAGCCCACTGGCCTGCCCTGCTCAGGTGCGGCGTGATGCTGCCTCTGGTTTTTCTTAAGATTGACATTTCTCGACTATGTTCAATCCATAAATGATGACACTTTCTACTCCTTGATCACTCCTGTACTTGGAGGTATGTGGTTGCTGTTGTTCAGTTGCCTAGTCGTGTCCGAATCTTTGCGCCCCCATGGACTGCAGCATGCCAGGCCTCCCTGTCCATCACCAACTCCTGGAGTTTGCTCAAACTCGTGTCCATTGAGTCAGTGATGCCATCCAACCGTCTCATCCTCTGTCATCCCCTTCTCCTCCTGCTTTCAGTCTTTCCCAGAATCAGGATCTTTTGCTATGAGTGTGTTCTTCACATCAGGTGGCCAAAGGATTGAAGCTTCAGCATCAGTCCTCCCAGTGAACACTCAGGACTGATTTTCTTTAGGATGGACTGGTTGGATCTCCTTGCAGTCCAAGGGACTCTCAAGAGTCTTCTCCAGCACCACAGTTCAAAAGCATCAATTCTCCAGTGCCCTGCCTTCGTTATGGTCCAACTCTCACAACTGTAAATGATGTATAAATATCTTAGTAGTTTTTCAATGGGCTGTGATTTTTTAAAATAGATTTTCTTTTTTAAATTAATTTTTATTGAAGGATAATTTTTTACAGAATTTTGCTGTTTTCTGTCAAACCTCAGCATGAATCAGCCATAGGTATACATATGTCCCCTCCCTTTTGAAACTACCCCCCACATTTCTCCCCATCCCACCCCTCTAGGTTGATACAGAGCCTCTGTTTGAGTTCCCTGAGCCATACAGCAAATTCCCATTGGCTCTCTATTCTACATATGGTGATGGAAGTTTCCATGTTACTCTCTCCATACATCTCACCCACTCCTCCCCTCTCCCCATGTCCATAAGTCTATTCTCTATGTCTGTTTCTCCATTGCTGCCCTGAAAATAAACTCATCTCTACCACTTTTCCTAGGTTCTGTGTATATGAGTTAGAATATGATATTTATCTTTCTTTTTCTGGGCTGTGATTTTTTTAACTGCTGTGTTTTATTGTGGCTGTTAATGGATGCCTCTGGTTCTTCGAATGTTTCTCCTCTTATAATGATCAGTTTAGCATGTCAAGATGTGAGCCGTAATCAAACTTATCCATCTATTTATCCATCCATCCATCCATCTGTTTATACACACAAACATGTTGAGAGAAAGAGGCAAGGAGGGAGAGAAAGAGACAGAGTTTACTATGCTTTCCACGCCGATCAATTTGTGCTGAGAAGCTTCCCTCGGTATTTGTGAAGTGTTCATTTCACCGCCGGTGTGGAGAATTGGACATAGCCTAATTGACTTGAAGGTCATTGCTGCATTTTAATAATATGTTGAAGAGAAGTCAGCCATCTGATCAAATAGCGGTAACACCCATTTAAGAGGGAAAACATTCCCCTGTGAACACAAATCCATACCGAGGACGCTCTCTTTTGTGAGACGTCTGCATTGAGAATGCTTGCGGGTGAGCAGAGCTGACCTTTTGCGAACACACGGGCACTCCCCCAAGTCACAACCCTTGTCTTCAAAGGACCTGACAAATATTTGAGGTCTGATGATGGATGATTGTCACAATGCAGACTTCTCCAGAGGGTGCTGTTTACAAAAGCCCTTTATTCTCTTATTCGCTTCTGTTCTGATGGACAGTGTAAATGGGGGAGTTTTCAATGCCAGGCCACTCAAGTTAAGAAGCTGTACTTTGCTTTTAATATTCTGTCTTTCAGAATGAGTGTATTAATTGCTCAGTCATGTCCGACTCTTTGTGACTGCATGGACAGTAGCCCTGCCAGGCTCCTCTGTCCATGGGGATTCTCCAGGCAAGAATGCTGGAGTGGGTTGCCGTTCCCTTCTCCAGGGCATCTTCCCGACTCAGGGATCGAACCTGCATCTCCTGCATCTCTTGAATTGGCAGGCAGAAAAGGGGGCTATCAAGATGAAATTATGTGCGTGTAAAGGTGCTTTGATGATGGTTAAATGATGGTGCAAGTTATCATGGATTCTCATGACCATCGTATGGGCATTCAGGTAGAATTCTCAGAGACCTGATCATTTTGTGGAAGTCTATAAAAACGTTGCCCTGCTATTGAATTTAAATGAATAGAGCAATCGCACTTGCGGGAAGACCTTCGATGAGTTACAGACACATAGCGTTTGCCCTGAGTGGCATTCCAGTCCTCAGACAGTGAGAGGTTGCAGAATGGGTCGGTCAGTTCTCGCAGTTTCCACGACCCAGAGGTTTCTCAGCATCCCGGTTTCTGTCCGTTTCGCAGGTTTTCTCTTGATGTGTAAAGATGTTGCACACTTGCCCCCATGAAAGCTCCATCCAGCTTTATTCTGAGCATCCCACTATGGTTGGCATCGCATAACACGACCTTTGCTGAAGTCCTGTTTGCTTTCTGAACCTTTCCTGCCCAACCTGCCCAGAGCTAGCTCATTAGCTGTGTTCTTTCTCTGACTGGCCTGATGCCCGGCTTGTTCTTCCTGGGTCAGCCGCTGGGTGCCCGTGGACTCTGGGATCCACGCCCGGTGCCGCCCAACCTGCTCTTACGATTGATCATCCCTCTGCCCTTGGATCTGGGTCATCACGCCCACTGCCTCGGCACCCCTGTGGAGAACAGGGGCCCCTTTGAAAGACGTCAGGTCTTTAATCGTGGAGAGACTTTCTCAGAAAGAGAAATTGGGGCGTCTGGATGTTACCAAGAGAGGAACTCTGGAGGGTGAAAAGGATGTAAGAATTTCCAAGGAGCTGCAAAATGCCAGTGTATTTTAAGTGTTTCTTTGGGCTTCCCTGGTTGCTCGGACAATAAAGAATCTGCCTGCAATGCAGGAGTCTTGAGTTTGATCCCTGGGTTGGGAAGACCCCCTGGAGAAGGAAATGGCAACCCGCTCCAGCATTCCTGCCTGGAGAAACCCATGGACAGAAGGGCCTGGTGGGCTACAGTCCATGGGGTCACAAAGAGTCAGATGTGACTGAGCCACTAACACTTTTGTGTATGTACACAAAAGCTGGGCAAGCACTGATTTTTTTGGAATGATAGTTCCTTAAAGATTTTTTATTATTTTCTGCCCCTGGTTCCAACCTTTGTAAATTTTTTTAATGACTTTTCATCAGGGTTTAAGGCTACTCATTGATTATGTATGTATATCAATATCTGAGTCTATAACTCATCATCTATATAATTTTTCTTTGTGTAGATAGGTAAACTACGAATTTTACATACAGAATAATTATATATGCAGATATATACATATATAATATTAATGATTAGCCTGTATCAGAGAAGGCAATGGCACCCCACTCCAGTACTCTTGCCTGGAAAATCCCATGGATGGAGGAGCCTGGTAGGCTGCAGTCCATGGGGTCGCTAAGAGTCGGACACGACTGAGCGACTTCACTTTCACTTTTCACTTTCATGCATTGGAGAAGGAAATGGCATCCCACTCCAGTGTTCTTGCCTGGAGAATCCCGGGGATGGCAGAGCCTGGTGGGCTGCAGTCTATGGGGTCGCACAGAGTCGAACACGACTGAAGCGACTTAGCAGCAGTAGCAGCAGCAGCCTGTATAGGTAATTTATATGTGTACTTATGTGTATTTATGTATATATGTGTATGTATACACATATACATGTGAACATGCATGCTAAGCTGCTTCCGTCGTGTCCGACTCTTTGCAACCCCATGGAATGTAGCCCACCAGGCTCCTCTGTCCATGGGATTCTCCAGGCCAGAATACTGGAGTGGGTTATCATTCCCTTTTCCAGGGGATCTTCCTGACCCAGGGATTGAACCCATGTGGTAGGTGATTCTTTACTGCTGTTCCACCAGGGAAGCCCATATTAGCCTTTTACCTGAGACTTCAATATTTCATATCAGGCAAGATTCATCAAGCCTTCACAGGAGCCCACTGGTAATAACGCAAGATAAAAATGTACATTGGAATGTCTCTCAGATGCATGAAGTTTGAGAGAATGCTTTTTACCTGAGGTCATATTTGTACATCTTTCTGAGATTACCACTCAATATGGGTTTACCACCAACCTACTAATACAGTCTTATTATCCATTCCATTCTTGTTCTTGACCATGCCTTGTGTCTATTTATACAGACCAGGAATTGCACACTTCTCCATATTTCTTAATTTACTCGGCCTCATTATCCCCAAAATATATAAATTAAAAATGAGAAGATCGATGAACTAGAAAATGCCCACACAGAATACAAATTACAACTCAGGGTTCACTGCGCCTTTCCTTCATCTTCAGTGGCATGGAACTTTCAGATACTTTTTAAAAAATCACCCTATATGCGTTTTGCATTTGGGAGAAGTCTTTCCCTGGAGGAAGGATGAAAAAAGAGTCTTAGATGGTTGGTGACTATTATTCTGATTATAGGAAAGGGTGCGGGATTCAAAGTCAGGGATGTCCAGAGTCTAGAGTTGTTCTGTGTATGAATGAGTCATCATTCAGTAAACATTAATTGAGCATCTGTTATGTGAATCTGGAGAAATGAGATGAAATCAAAGTTAACTCAGTCGCGTCCGACCCTTTGCGACCGCATGGACTATACAGTCAATGGAATTCTCCAGGCCAGAACACTGGAGTGGGTAGCCTTTCCCTTCTCCGGGGGATCTTCCCAACTCAGGTCTCCAGCAATACAGGTGGATTCTTTACCAGCTGAGCCACAAGGAGAATCTGGAGAAAGGGAACAGCAACCCAATCGAGTAGTCTGGCCTGGAGAATCCCATGGACAGAGGAGCCTGGTGGGCTACAGTCCACGGGGTAAGAAAGAGTCAGACACAACTGAGAGACTAATACACATTTTATTATGTGTAATGCCTGCTGCTAAGATATAAGACCTCCATCCTGTTTCCAGTCTGTGTGCAGAGATTCTGAAAGTCTTTACCCATCCCTTGTGATGGCTCCGGGATAAAGAATCCACCTGCCAATGCAGGAGACATGGGAGACAAAGGTTTGATCCCTCGGTCGGGAAGATTCCCTGGAGAAGGGAGTGACAACCCACTCCAGTATTTTTTTAATTGGAGGACAATCGCTTTACAATACTGTGCTGGTTTCTGACATACATCAACATGAATCAGCCATCGGTATACATATGTCTTCTCCCTCCTAACCCTCCCTCCCATCTCCCACCCCATCCCACCCCTCTAGGCTGTCACAGAGCCCTGTGTTGAGTTCCCTGTATCACACAGCAAGTTCCCCCTGGCTGTCTCTCTTGTATATGATAATGTATATGTTTGCATTGTATTTTCTCAATTTGTCCCACCCTCTCCTCCGTCTCCTTCCCTCTAAAGGTCTGTCTAGTCAAAGCTATGGTTTTTCCAGTAGTCATGTGTGGATGTGAGAGTTGGACCATAAAGAAGGCTGAGGACCGAAGAACTGATGCTTTTGAACTGTGGTGATGGAGAAGACTCTTGAGAGCTCCTTGGGCTGAAAGGAGATCCAACCAGTGCATCCTAAAGGAGATCAGTCGTGGGTGTTCATTAGAAGGACTGATGTTGAAGCTGAAACTCCTATCCTTTGGCCACCTGATGTGAAGGGCTGACTCATTTGAAAAGATCTTGATGCTGGGAAAGATTGAGGGCAGGAGGAGAAGGGGACGACAGAGGATGAGATGGCTGGATGGCATCACCGACTCGATGGACATGGGTTTGAGTAAACTTGGGAGTTGGTGATGGACAGGGAGGCCTGGTGTGCTGCGGTCCACGGGGTCACAAAGAGTCGGACATGACTGGGTGACTGGACTGCACTCCTTCCCCCGCTGTGCCCACAAGTCTGTTCTCTGCGTCTGCGTCTCATTTGCTGCCATGCAACTGGGTTCATCCAACATTCCTGCCTTGAACATTTATGGACGGAAGAGCCTGGCGGGCTGCGGTCCTTGGGTTTGCAGAGTCAGACGTGACTGGGCGACTAAGTACACATTCCTGCATGCACCTTATTTTGGGTTGCTGGCTTCCAGATGGTCACTGCACAAGTGGGAATTTTTAAATAGTGTTGGTTCATAGGAGGTACATCTCTCAGATCACTCTCAAGGGTTTTTACATTTCAGACCGTTTCAGTGTTCAGATTTCAAACAGTTGGAAAATCCAAAACAGAAGCACTGTTTGCAATAAGCTATCACTTAGGAAAATCGGAGCTGGCGGCTACCTGCCCCATGCGTCTAGCGGGGGCCTCGCTGAGTCTTTGTCTTTTCAAACGGAAGCCTCTCTGAGCTCAAGGAATCAGAGAATTCACGTGGATGTTTTGATCTCCACCTCTCTCACAATTATGGTGTCCTACTTTTAAAAGTGGGTTTCTTCTTTTGTTCAGTGGCTTTTAAAACTACCTTGGAACTAAATATACATTTGCCTTGACAGAGGGAAGTTTAATATGGCTTCTCTCTCTAGACTAAGCAGTAACACCAGAAAGAGGTGACCAAGAAAATAGTTAATAATCACCATAAGAACTGTGTCTCCTCAGTATTTGGGATCATCTTTATCAAACATCACCCATAAATTCAGCATGTTGTTCAGTGACCAAGTCGTGTCTGACTCTTTGCGACCCCATGGACTGCAGCACACTGGGCTTCCCTGTCCTTCACCATCTCCCAGAGCTTGCTCAAACTCACGTCCATTGAGTCGGTGATGCCATTCATCTCATCCTCTGTCATCCCCTTCTCCTCCTGTCCTCAATCTTTCTCAGCATCTGGATCTTTCCCAATGAGTAGGCTCTTCGCATTAGGTGGCCAAAGGATTGGGGCTTCAGCTTCAGTCCTTGAGTGAATATTCAGGGTTGATTTCCTGTACGATGGAATGGTTTGATCTCTTCAAATTTAGTATGTTGCTGGTAATTCATGCATTATTTAATTTCTATTTTATTGGAGTATAGCTGACTTACAATGCTGTGTTGGTTTCAGGTATATAACAAAGTGAATCTGTTATACATATATCCTACTCTTGTTTGGCCTTCCCTGGTGGCCCAAATGGTACAGAATCTGCCTGCAGTGAGGGACACCCCGGCTCAGTCCTTGGGTCAGGAAGATCCCCTGGAGGAGGAAATGGCAACCCACTCCAGGATTCTTGCCTGGAGAACCCCATGGACAGAAGAGCCTGGCAGGCTACAGTCCATGAGGTCTTCAAAGAGTCGGACACAACTGAGCAATTAACATTTTCCCTTTCTTGTACCCTTCTTTAGACTGTTTTAATTCATACACTGAAAGAAAGGGATGACTGAAAACTGAATCATAGGATAAAGGTTAACATCGTTGGTGGAATATTTGAAACAAATTTAATGCCTGGGTCTTTATCTTATTGTATAAAGCATTATAAAAACCTTATCAAAATATGAAATGCATTTATTTGCAAATAAATTCCTTTGGTCTACAAAGATTTCTGGTTTTCCTTTACTCTGAATGTAGGTATGATCTTGAGAACTTCCTTAGCAATCCTCTTTTCAGATGAGAAAAGGGGTATTTGAATGTCCACGGAATTCTGAACATTTGATTCCATTCATTCCATTTGTCTGCAGTTTGAGGAGACTGAAATTGAGGCAGCTTGCACTAAAGATTGTTTATTCAGGCTGGTGACTAAGGAGTGTTTGCAGCATCTAATTTTTCACTTGATGTGTGTTTTCTAGTTCTTGTTTTAAAGAAATACTGTTCATTGGTCTGTGTAGCTGCTGAGGGATAATTTTTCCATAATGTCTAACTTCATCACTGCTACTGACATCATGGTTCTTCATTCTCCCTTCACTAACTGGACAATAAAGGATTGTGTGGCTTGGAAAAGTTTGAAAGCTGGCATTTCTATGAAGCTAAACATAGGTTGCCATGCCCTGTGGCCACAACCACAGGCACATTTTTTTTTCTTTTCTTTTTGATGGAAGATCTAATTTAGAAATGCTGGGCTTTGAGCCATAATGGGAAAATGTCTGAGTGTCAGGGGAGGCATCAGGAGGTCAGCGCACCGTTGGAATACTGACTTCACGCTGGGGAAGTCAAAGAGAAGGAAAAAAAAAAGGCAGAAGCAGTATAGATTCTGTAAAACTCATTGAACAAATTTGAAGTTTTTCTTTAGGCAGAGTGGTAGAAATTAAATGCCAAGATATCTATTATTCAGCTTAGGTGGGAACCATACCACGACGTGCCGAGTCGCTTCAGTCGTGTCCGACTCTTTGCAAGTCTGTCCATGGGAATCTCCAGGCAAAAATACTGGAGTGGGCGGCTGTTTCCTTCTCCAGGGGATCTTCCCAACCCAGGGATCGATCTGACGTTTCCTGCCTTGGCAGATGGATTCTTTACCGTTGAGGCAGCAGGGAAGCCCCCAAGAGCAACTGTCCTCTGCTTTAAAAAAGAAAAAAAGAATCCTTGAAACATCACGTATCAGTTTCACCTGGGGGGAAGAAAATGTTGCTACGTTATGGCTTCATCTCCCCTTGTAGTCAGTAACTTCCAACAGATACCGATGGAAATGGGGAATCAATCCTCTGTTCTCTTTGCTGGTTGTCAGCTGATAGCCCTGTCTGCAGCACCTATCTGATCCACAGAGCATCCTACTGAGGAAAGTGGTACCAGGTTCTCACAGGCTAAGAAACTGGGGCTGAACAAGCTTAGGTGACCTGTCCAATATACCTTAGCTACAAAGACGGTTTTTTTTTTTTTTTTTTTTCCAAAGAGAGTTTTATAAAAGTGTTTTTTTTTTTTTTTTTAAATGTGGACCATTTGTAAAGGACCGGTTGAATTTGTTACAGTACTGCTCCTGTTTTATCTTTCGTTTTTTTTTTTTGGCCTTGAGGCATATGGGAGCTTAGCCCCCAGACTAGAGACTGAACCTGTATGCCCCCCCTTGGAGGGCGAAGTCTTAGCCACTGGACAATGAGGGGAGGTCCCTAAGAGTTTTATCTACTCCACTCAGCATCGTTAGTTGCCCAACTAGGGTCCCTTCCTGGCAAGAGAGGACTCTGCTTCCCAGTTAATAACAGGCCTTTCTAGGTTATAAGTCTTACCCACGTGAACACAACATTCATTTATACCCCCATGTCGTTTCAAATCCTGCTGTGCATATGATTTCAGCTTCCATGGAGACTCATTAAAATTCTCTTAAAAAAATCAAAAATATCCCCTTCTCCAACAGCACACTTAAACAGTTTGAATTTTTGTTTAGGAATTAACACTTTACTCTTCACGGATCATCTTCATAGCGCAGATGCCTCAGAATCTTGATTCTGATGACTTTTTTTTTTTTTTTTTTTTGCCCTGAAATGTGACAACATCCGTATACCCCCTTCTTCCTTCCTTCCAGTTTTGGTTTTTCTAAGGACACTTCCTTGTTTTCAAGTTTCCGTGATGTAATGACGTCTTTGCGGCTTCGTGCTTGGTTGAATTCCAAAAAAGTCCTCACTCAATAAAGGGATGTACTCGGAGGGTATGTAAATCTTATTCATTTACACATACACATGGAAATGTATTCCTACCTCATTGAAACTTACTGCTAAACCAACACATTTCCAGGTGTCAAAGTTTGTTGGATTTCCCATTACATTTTTTCTTTTTTTAAAGATCTTAAGTCTTCTGATTTTGTGCAATGTCTTGATATCCTGTCCTATTTCTTCTCTTTTCGTGCTAATGGAGGCTTTCTTGAATAACCACTTTTAAAATTTAAAAACCATGTATGGGGGGAGATAAGGTAAAAATTATGGATTTGTATATTTTTTTAAAAAAAGTATTTGTTTTGCTTTCATCTTTGAAAGCAAAAATTTCCTACAAAATTTCTAGGTTAAAAATTTTTTTTTTTTTTTTCCTCCTCTTCACCGGAGTGAAGACTTTGATTCATAGCTTCCAGCTCGTCTTCTAGCTTCCAGGGTTGTTGAGGAGAAGTGTGATGTCAAACGGATTCTGATTAATTCTCAGATCTTTTCTTTCTAGGAGATTTTATCGTTTGTATCCAGAGAGTGAGACTTTCGTTTTCATATGCATCAACATTTGTTGGAGCATTCATTCATTATTAGAAACATTCTTATAATTCAGCGGGAAATTATTTTATGTGTGCATAATAAATATACTTTTATACACATGTTCATACATTTATATGGGCTTCCCTGGTGGCTCAGATGGTAAAGAATCTGCCTGCAATGCAGGAGACCTGGGTTCGATCCCAGAGTTGGGAAGATCCCCTGGAGGAGGGCGTGGTGACCCACTCCAGTATTCCTGCCTGGAGAATCCTGTGGACAAAGGAGCCTGGTGGGCTACAGTCCATGGGGTTGCAGAGAGTCAGGCACGACTGAGCGACTAAGCACGCAAGACTATTAGCTAATCTACTGACCTTAACCAAATTTTCTCAGTTGCCCCACTTACAAGTTTCTGTTGGGGAAAAAACAAACAACCTTGAAAGATCCTATATTTTCTCTTCCAGGATGGTAATCCAGGATCCCACTTCACCTGTAGCTTCTTTTATGTCCTCTGGTCTGGCATGATTGCTGACTTTTGCCTCTTGTGATGCGAGTCAATATAATTATCTCTTCCAGTGCCTATTGCTGAACTTCCCAGATGGTTTCTAGTGTTTTCTTCTCAACGTACAGAAAAATCTTAGGCACAGTTAGCCGTGAATCTATGATGTGCCTTGTAAATATTTCCTCTGTTTTTCTCAGTTGCCTTTTGACTCGGTGAATAATGTTTTTTTCCCCTCTCCCGTTAAAATGTTTTTTGAATGAAGGCAGAATTTTTTTATTATTTTTTTAATTGAAAGCATGCTTATGAATTTATGTATTTGGCTGCACTGGGTCTCAGCTGTGCCGTGCCGTATCTTCCATCTCTGTCGCACCCGTTCGGGATCCTTATTTATGGTGTGTGAGTTTTCAGTTCGGGCACGTGCAGTCTTCAGTCAGGATCTGTAAATCATTTCGCCGTGGCATGTAGCACCGAGTTCCCTCAGCAGGGACTGAACGCGGCTCCTCCTGCTTTGGGAACGTGGAGTCTTAGCCACCGGACCGCCAGGGAAGTCTCCATGCGGTCATAATTTTGAAAAATAATTGGAATGCATCTCGACTCTGCGTCAGTCGTGAAAAGGAATTCACTCAGGCTGTTGTTCAGTACTAGCATTTTTTAATTTAACACATCATTTTCCCATCTGGAGTTTATTCCTTCCTTGGATGTAAAGTGCATATCTAATGTGATTTGTGCGTGTGTGTTCACAAGTGTATAACCAGCTATCCCAATGCTATTTACTAAGAAGTCAACCTGTACCCAGTAATTTGAGATGACACCTTTTTACTGCACACCCCCACATGCACTTGAGTCTAGCGGTGAACTTTCTCCTGTACTCTAGTTTTTTGTCTACTATAAACAAAACCAAGTCACTTTATTATTTATTTTTTGGATGGACCTTGCAGCTTGTGAGGGATATCGAACCTGCCTCCCCTGCAGTCCAAGGCCAGAGTCCTAACTACGGGACTGCCAGGGAGATCCCAAAACACACTTATCTGTTTTATTTACTAGAGACACTGTATTAATTTTTCAAAAATATTTTAAAGTTTATTTAAAATTGTATTTTTACATAAAAATATTAAATAAATATAAACATTTACTACCCTGTTAAATAAAATATGCAATATTTAAAGTATTTAATTTAAAAATGAATTTGTAATATTTAAATTAAATATTTAATTTTCAAAAGTAAAAAGTAAAATATTACATTTTAATTTTAAATGTAAACAAAAATACTGCATTTTAATTTTAAATTAAATTTTAAAATTACATTTTTTACATTTAAATTTACAATAAAATTACATTTAAATGTATTTTTTTACATTTAATTACATTTTAATTTTAAATTTACTTTATTATTATCATTTTTTAATTTATTTATTTTAATTGGAGGCTAATTACAACATTGCAGTGGTTTCTGCCATACATTGACATGAGTCAGCCATGGGTGTACATGTGTCCCCATCCCAAACCCCTCTCCCACCTCCCTCCCCATCCCATCCCTCAGGGTCATCTCAGTGCACCGGCTTTGAGTGCCCTGTTTTATGCATCTAACTTGGACTGGTGATCTATTTCACATATGGTCATATACATGTTTCAATGCTATTTAAATATTACATTTTAATTTTAAGTTAACTTTAAATGAAGGTATTGCATTTTAATTTTAAGTGAAGCTTAAATAAAAAATATTAAATTTTTTACTTTAAGAAAGTACTTTAAAAATAGATATGCCGTATTAATTTTATAAGTGTGTTAAGGCCCACCCCCTCTCAGACATGTCTTCTTTCTATTTTGGTGTATCTCTAGTTACGTATTACTCCTTTTGCCGTGTATACTTTGATATCATCTTCCCAAGCCCCATTAATGTAGTCTGCATATATTTTTGTAGGTCTGCATGTATTCACGATTGCAGGTGGAACGTCCATCTGGAGATGGTTCCTGTTCTACTGGGTCCAACATCTCATTTTCAAACACCTGGCCTCTTGGCCTTTGATGAGCGTTCTGTTCAGATGTGTGAGATGCTGCTTTCTCTCTGTATCATGGAATGAATCACAGTTAAAAGAAAAAAATCAGTAAATGCTGCGGAAAGAGAACTTAATAATATGAGCAACAGCCTCATCACGGCAAGAACAACCATGAGGAGCGGCTTATAGAACATCGCCGTCTGAAATAAGTCTTTATACAAAGAGGACGTGCTGTACAGCACGCCCTCGCTTAGACGTTGAATCTGAAACATGACGAACATGAACATATCTGCAAGACGGAAGAGGACTTACACAGAGAGCAGACTCCTGGTTGCCAAGGGAGACGAGGGGTAGGGGGACGGATGGAGCGGCGGCTTGCAGTTTAGCCCACGCACTCAAGGTCCCGCAATGCAGGGAAGTCTATTCCATGTCTCCCTGGTGGCTCCGACAGTAAAGAATCCCCCTGCAATGTGGGAGACCGGGGCTCCACCTTTGGTTCGTGAGAGGGTAACAGGCAGGAAGGCCAGGGGTCTCCAGACGGAGGAAATAGGCTGCCCGTGTCAGACGTTTTGTCCCTCTCTCTTCAGTGGCAGGACGAGACAACTACAAGTGTCTGATTTCTTTTTTTTTTTTCCTTCTCTATACAAAATTAGGGCTTCCCTTGTGTTTCAGCTGGTAAAGAATCGGCCTGCAATGTGGGAGACCGGGTTTGATCCCTGGTTTGGGAAGATCCTCTTTGAGAAGGGAAAGGCTACCCACTCCAGTATTCTGGCCTGGAGAATTCCACAGACGGTATAGTCCATGGGGTCGCAAAGAGTCAAACACGACTGAGCGACTAATATAATAAATATATACAAAATCAAAAGGAGGTTTCTTTTAAAATTCTAAATTTAAAATTCAGAATTTTAATTTGCCATGATGACACCTGGTTCCACCTGAACTTAACTTTTGTCAAACCTTGAGCTAACCAATGCTTTTTCTCATGGAAATGGTTTTCTTAAGCTATGTGAACGAACTGCGTATTTACCCTAGACTCTGATTTCTTCAGGTCAGTTCCACTTAAGACTCAGAGCCCATATGGGCTCAACAAACCAGTAAGGTTTTACTCACACATTGTTCTCCTAATCTATGTTAATGAAACTGTATTTGCTTAGAAACCTGCCTTTCTTCAAGATTCAGGTCAACCGTTTAATGGCCCGGGATGACTAACCTAGTTCCAATGTTATGTCAAAATGCAGGTTGTGGCTGAGGGCCCTGGTGCCACTCTCTGAATTTTGAGACACTTCATTTCTCTAAATAACAGCTTGCTCATAGGTATATAACGTACTGCTAAGGCTATGGTTTTTCCAGTGGTCATGTATGGATGTGAGAGTTGGACTGTGAAGAAAGCTGAGTGCCGAAGAATGGATGCTTTTGAACTGTGGTGTTGGAGAAGACTCTTGAGAGTCCCTGGGACTGCAAGGAGATCCAACTAGTCCATTCTGAAGGAGATCAGCCCTGGGATTTCTTTGGAAGGAATGATGCTAAAGCTGAAACTCCAGTACTTTGGCCACCTCATTCGAAGAGTTGATTCATTGGAAAAGACTCTGATGCTGGGAGGGACTAGGGGCAGGAGGAGAAGGGGACGCCAGAGGATGAGATGGCTGGATGGCATCACCGACTCGATGGATGTGAGTTTGAGTGAACTCCGGGAGATGGTGAGGGACAGGGAGGCCTGGCGTGCTGCGATTCATGGGGTCAGACATGACTGAGCAACTGAACTGAACTGATACATAGCCTGCATTGCAGACAGATTTTTTGCCGTCTGAGCCACCAGGGAAGCCCATACAGTGACATAATTCAGTTAGTTCAGTTCAGTTCAGTCGCTCAGTCATGTCCTACTCTTTGTGACCCCATGAACTGCAGCACGCCAGGCCTCCCTGTCCATCACCAATTCCTGGAGTCCACCCAAACCCATGTCTATTGAGTCGGCGATGCCATCCAACCATCTCATCCTCTGTTGTCCCCTTCTCCTCCTGCCCTCAATTGTTCCCAGCGTCAGGGGCTTTTCAAATGAGTAAGCTCTTTGCATCAGGTGTCCAAAGGATTGGCGTTTCAGCTTCAGCATCAGTCCTTCCAATGAACACCCAGGACTGATCTCCCCCAGGATAACTGGTTGGATCTCCTTGCAGTCCAAGGGACTCTCAAGAGTCTTCTCCAACATTACAGTTCAAAAGTATCCATTCTTCGGCACTCAGCTTTCTTTATAGTCCAACTCTCACATCCACTGAGCTCTACATGAGAAACTAACACAGCATTACAAGGCAACTATATGTCGATAAAATACATTTTAAAAAAGAAAAATGAAAATGTGTTCTCTATATTGGTCAATTGAGACAAATGTGAGCGATGTCAACTTTATTCTTTTCTCCCCCTACTTTGTGTGCATGTATGTATGCTCAGTCATGTCTGACTCTTTTGCGACCTCAGGGACTGTAGCCCTGCCAGGCTCCTTGATCCACGGGGATTCTCCAGGCAAGAATACTGGAGTGGGTTGCCATGCCCTCCTCCAAGGGATCTTCCCAAACCCAGGCGTGGAACTGCTGCTTCCTGCATTACGTCTGAGCCACCATACTGTATTCCAGACAATTTCCTTTTGCTCTTTCTTTTTCTTTTTTTTGCCAGAAAAAAGTGAATAGTTTTAGAATTCACTCCAGAGAAGCCTTTATTTAATCATCCACATTAGTGGGACTAATTAGACCCTTCTGCAAGAGAAGCTGCGGAAGCCCTTAGTAGAATTTACCTTTAAGAGTTATTCGTGACATGGCATTAGCATTCCAAACCAGGGATATAATTCTGTCAAACTCCGGAGCTTTTATAGCTATCATGTCTCTTATCTGACTTCCACTTTCTCTCAATAAAGAAACTGAAGTAGTATTTTCTTGGAGCTGTCTAAAACCCATCCAAATTGATAATCTCTGAATGACTCCGTTTTGAGATTAATAAGAACCAGGGTCTTTATCATTCAAAGCATGCCAAACGTATTCCTCTTCAGAGAGTATTTTTTAGATAAAAATCCAGTAGGGGCTTTCATAAGTTTTAAGCATATGGGCTGGGCTCGTTAATATGTTAAAGCCTTCATCTATGAATCATTCATAGATGATTCTCTTTTTTAAAATTGGAGTATAATTGCTTTATGATGTTCTGTTAGTTTCCAGTGTACAACAGAGTGAATCAGTCAACATGTACGTATATCCCATCGCTCCTGAACCTCCCTTGCACCCCGCGTCCCACCCCTCTAGGTCATCACAGAGCACCGAGCTGAGCTCCCTGAGAGAGCTGAGCTGTCTGTTTTACACTCAACAATGTATCTATGTCAGTGCTACTCTCAGTTCACCCGACCCTCTCCTTCCACAAGTCTGTTCCCAACGTCTGAGTCTCTTGCCCTGCGCTGCAAATAGGTTCATCAGAACCATTTTTCTAGATTCCAAATGTACGTGTTAATACACAGTGTTTGTTTTTTTTTCCTCTTACTGACTTTCTTCACTCTGTATAACAGGCTTTAGGTTCATCCACTGCAGTTCCGCTGACCCAAGTTCATTCCTTTTTATGGCTGAGTAATATTCCACCGTGCGTATGTTCCATATCTTCTTTATCCATTTATCTGTCGATAGACATCTAGGTTGCTTCCCGTCTTGGCTATTGTGACTAATGCTGCAGTGAACATTGGGGTGCATGTCTGTTTTTGAATTATGGCTTTCTCAGGGTGTATGTCCCGGAGTGGTGCAACTGCTGGGTCATATGGTAGACGGATACAGCTACTGTGGGGACCACTATGAATGTTCCTCCAAAACCTAAAAATAGATCAACCATATGGCCCTCTTCTTATGAAAAGGAAAGAGACACTCTTACTAAATAGCACGGAAAAAGCCTTTATTTTTCCAGTGAGTCATTATGCCAGCAAGTCTTTCTCCAATTTTTCTCTACCTCTCATTTTGTATAGTAACGAAAACCATGATTTTGCAACATGTAATGGGTCACGAAGAGAACGATCGGAAAACTGAGATAATTTCGCCTGAAGACAGAAAACCAGAGGAATGGCTGAAGTTTTAAAATATCATGCAGAGAACAGCAGCTTCCACATTCTTAAAAGTTGTCAGAATTGGAAACCAGGTCAGGGTTAGTGTCGGAAAGACTATACAGTCCATGGAATTCTCCAGGCCAGAACACTGGAGTGGGTTGCCATTCCCTTCTCCAAGGGATCTTCCCGACCCAGGGATGGAACCCACATCTCCTGCATTGGCAAGTGGGCTCTTTACCACTGAGCCACCAGGGAAGCCTCTAAAGCGTTTACCTCATCAATGCGTTGGTCATTCATGTAGTCAGCCAACGAAAACATCTGAAGAGCTGCTTTCCGTCACATTGTCTGTTTTAGCAAATAACAGTGCTATAAGGAGCCCAGATCAATTTGATTTTCAGAGACATAGTGCATATTTTTAGTGGGAATGTCCATCACGGTATGCAGGAAATTCTTTTTTCTCCAAAAACAATGTGCTATCTAAGATTCAGATGTAACTGGGCATCTTGATTTTTATCTGGCAATTCTTTGTTTTTAAAACTTAAAAAATATTATTAGCTAGTCAACGAATTATTGGGGGCTGAGCCGGGACTTTGTCGCGGTGTTCAGGCTTTTCTCCAGTGCTGGTGTGTGGGCTTCTCACCGTGGTGGCTCTAGAGTGAGGGCTTCTGTACTTGTGGGACACGGGCTTACTTGCTCCGTGGCACGTGGGATCTTCCCCGACCAGGGGTTGAACCCATGTCCCCTGCGTTAGAAGGTAGATTCCTAACCACTGGAAGGTCAGGGAAGTCCCCATTTGGCAATTCCTGATGTCTGTCTTGCAGGGTGCCATGTTGCTGAACAGACCAATAAAGCCATAATCCCCAGTTCCATAATTCTATGGGGGTGTGTGTGTACATATGTTTTCTTTGCGACCCTTTAGACTGTATCCCATCGATTTGGGTTTTTATGTAACAGCTTAGGGAAAACCCAAGCAAACTTTTTGGCCAACCCAACATATCTGTTTTTTTTAATTAATAAAATTTTTTTAATTAATAAAATTTTTTTAAAAATTATGAAAATCTGAAACACGTATTTCCAAGGAAACTTGGAAAATACAGAATAAAGTTACCTACCGTTCTGCTATATATTGCAATCATTTTAAGTAAACAAATTAAGATTTTTAGTTGGTGTTTCAATATCAAATTCTCAAAAATTAATAGAATGACTATACAGAGAAGTCGAAGGATATAGTCAGCCTGAAAAGCACCATGAACTAATTCAGCAATGTTACAATTTTCACACAACAGGGGGGTACAAATTCTGTTCAAGTTCCCATAGACTATACCCCTGGAGACACTGGAACATATCCAGGGACATAAAACAAGGTTGTAAAGCTTCCATGGTCTAGAAGTACTGAAATCACACAAAGTCTGTTCTCTTACCATGGTGGCATCATCTTAGAAATCAACATCAAAAGATACTTGAAAATAACCCACATGTTTTCAAGTTGTACTGGTTAATTTTATGTCCCTGGGCTATGAGAGGTACCCACAGTATCTCATCTCTGAAATGAGTTTTCTTACATGCTCTGTTCACCTGGTAAGGAGGACTGAACGTCTTTAT
This sequence comes from Bos mutus, assembly GCF_027580195.1. Classification (NCBI taxonomy): domain Eukaryota; kingdom Metazoa; phylum Chordata; class Mammalia; order Artiodactyla; family Bovidae; genus Bos; species Bos mutus. Next base: position 131,113,528 of record NC_091646.1, read on the forward strand.
CATGATCATGTCTCAGAAACATACACACCCTTGTTTCACTGCAATATGGCTGCCTGAAAAAAAAATCATTTTTAAAAAATTTTTTTTTTTTAATTTTTATTTTTTAAAATTTATTTTAATTGGAGGCTAATTACTTTACAATATTGTATTGGTTTTGCCATACATTGACATGAATCAGCCACGGGTGTACATGTGTTCCCCATCCTAAGCCCCCACTCCCACCTCCCTCTCTATCCCATCCCTCAGGGTCATCCCAGTGCACCAGCCCCGAGCACCCTGTCTCATGCATCGAACCTGGACTGGCGATTTGTTTCACATATGGTAATATACATGTTTCAATGCTATTCTCTCATATCATTCCACCCTCGCCTTCTCCCACAGAGTCCAAAAGTCTGTTCTTTACATCTGTGTCTATTTCCCTGTCTCGCATATAGGATAATCATTACCATCTTTCTAAATTCCATATATATGCATTAATATACTGTATTGGTGTTTTTCTTTCTGGCTTACTTCACTCTGTATAATAGGCTCCAGTTCCATCCACCTCGTTAGAACTGATTCAAATGTATTCTTTTTAATGGCTGAGTAATACTCCATTGTGTATATGTACCACAGCTTTCTTATCCATTCGTCTGCTGATGATCTAGGTTGCTTCCATGTCCTGGCTAGTGTAAACAGTGCTGCGATGAACATTGGGGTACACGTGTCTCTTTCAATTCTGGTTTCCTCAGTGTGTATGCCCAGCAGTGGGATTGCTAATTATTTGTATGTAATGCAAGATGGGTGCTAATACTTCCACTTGGGTTTAGAGAAGTAGAACATGAGGGCTCAAATGTTGCTGAACAGCGGTCATAAAGTTCTTGCTATATATTGCTAAGAAAGTGAAAGCATTAGTCACTCAGCTGTGTCCGACTCTTTGCAACCCCAGGACCACACCCTGCTAGGCTTCTCTGTCCTTGGGATTCTCCAGGCAAGAATACTGGAAAGGATTGCTGTTCCCTTCTCCAGTGTATTGGTATGCTGCTGCTAAGTCACTTCAGTCATGTCTGACTCTGTGCGACCCCATAGACGGCAACCTACCAGGCTCCCCCAACCCTGGGATTCTCCAGGCAAGAACACTGGAGTGGGATGCCATTCCTTCTCCAATGCATGAAAGTGAAAAGTGAAAGTGAAGTCGCTCAGTCGTGTCTGACCCTCAGCGACCCCATGGACTGAAGCCCACCAGGCTCCTCCGTCCATGGGATTTTCCAGGCAAGAATACTGGAGTGGGGTGCCATTGCCTTCTCCGAATGTATTGGTATATTTGCATATAATTTTTTTTCAGGCACATACATATTATATACATGAACAGATAATATGTATCTGTGTCTATGTATGTATGTATAGATAGACAAACATGCATGCATGCTATTTATCTTTGAGGAGAAAACATATGTACATACACATATGCTGACAAAGGTCCATCTAGTCAAAGCTATGGTTTTTCCAGCAGTCATGTATGGATGTGAGGGTTGGACCATAAAGAAGGCTGAGCACCGAAGAACTGATGCTTTTGAACTGTGGTGTTGGAGAAGACACTTGAGAGTCTTGTGAACTACATGGAGATCAAACCAGTCCATCCGAAAGGAAATCACCTCTAATACTCATTGGAAGGACTGATGCTGAAGTTGAAACTCCAATACTTTGGCCACCTGATGAGAAGATCTGACTCATTGAGACAGACCCTGATGCCGGGAAAGATTGAAGGCAAAAGGAAGAGAGGGACGACAGAGGAAGAGATGGTTAGATAGCATCAGCGACTCAATGGACATGAGTTTGAGCAAGCTCCAGGAGGTGGTGAAGGACAGAGAATCTTGGTGTGCTGTAGTCCAAGGGGTCACAAAGAGTCAGAGAAGACTTAGTGACTGAACAACAATATATATAGTCATAGATGCATGACACATATTGTCTATATATTGGAATAAATAAAAGAATTATATAAGGTTATCGGAGAGAGCAATGGCACCCCATTCCAGTACTCTTGCCTGGAAAATCCCATGGATGGAGGACCCTGGTGGGCTGCAGTCCATGGGGTCACTAAGTGTCAGACATGACTGAGCAACTTCACTTTCACTTTTCACTTTGATGCATTGGAGAAGGAAATGGCAACCCACTCCAGTGTTCTTGCCTGGAGAATCCCAGGGACGGGGGAGCCTGGTGGACTGCCGTCTATGGGGTTGCACAGAGTCGGACATGACTGAAGTGACTTAGCAGTAGCATAAGATATATATTTTTGTGGAAGTAAAAATAATCCAGGGAATTTAGCTCCTTCCCCCATTAATAAACAAGGAAATGGGGACTTCCCTGCTGGTGCAGTATTTAACACTCCCTGCTCCCAATGCAGGGGACACAGGTTCAATCCCTCATTGGGGGACTAAGATCTGATATGCCATGCAGCACGGTCAAAATACTAGAATAAGAAAAAAGAGCCCAGGAAATAACTAGCTGCAATAAGACATCTCTGAAAATCCCATGGGTGGAGGAGCCTGGTAGGCTGCAGTCCATTGGGTCCTGAAGAGTCAGACACGGATGGGTGACTTCACTTTCACTTTTCACTTTGATGCATTGGAGAAGGAAATGGCAACCCACTCCAGTGTTCTTGCATGGAGAATCCCAGGGACGGGGGAGCCTGCTAGGCTGTTGTCTACGGGGTCGCACAGAGTTGGACACGACTGAAGCGACTTAGCAGCAGCAGCAGCAGCAGAGCAGTAGGGAACTCTGCTTAGTATTCTGTAATAAACCTAAATGGGAAGAGAATTTGAAAATGAAGAGATACATGCATATGTATTTCTGAATCCCTGTGGTGTGTTCCTAAAACTAACACAACGCTGGTAAATCAACGATACTCAAATAAACAGGAAAAGTTTCTAAAGAGCATCTCACGCCACTTACAGAGATACACAAGCCAAGTCTTTAATTTTTAAAATCGCTGGGCCTAAGACGATGTTCAACACCAGCTGAACAAGAGAAAGACAGAGACGCGGAGCCTGCAAAGGTCAGGCAGAATAACTGAGATGAGTTTGGGTATTTGTAGTGAACTTGCACCCTGCCCCGCTCCCCTGAATGCTAGTCGTAATGCATGCTACATCGTACAGGCCGGAACACCTCACTCCCTTTTAGGAGACAATCACGTTGGGTCACATCTGGACGAAGATCGGTGGGTGAATGCAGAGTGTTGTTCTCTTTCCTGCCCAGCAGCGTATAAAGTCGTGGCTGACGCTCTAGCCTGCTTCCTGGGATGTAATCCATTAACAAAGGATTTTTTTTTTTTTTTTTTTTTGAAATGCACAGAATCTTCCTCAAGAAGGAAGGAAGGCTTCCTTCTTAAGCCTTCCTGCCATAAAGATCTGGGGTGAGATATCCACACCGCAGCGTGTGTCCTGACAGCTTCACATTCCACGTGGGCTGTTATGGAATTTGAGCGAATTAATCAATCCTTAACGATGCGGCTGAAGGCAGCCCATCAGAGAAATTCCCGGTATGACTTCCCCTTCCGTGTCCTTCACCTCCCTGCAAAATGCTTTTAAACAGCGTTCCTTCACCTCACTGCAAAATGCTTTTAAACAGCCTTCATTGGATATGGGGTGAAAAGACAATGTGAAATGTAATGAGGTAACCCTAGAAAATTTCTCCAGACCCACATGCGTGGTTTTCAATTATGGGATAGGGCAGGCTGAGATGGTAAAGAATCTGCCTGCCATGTAGGAGTCCTGGGTTTGATCCCTGGGTAGGGAAGATCCCCTGGAGAAAGGAATGGCCACCCACTGCAGTGTTCTTGCTTGGAGAATCCCATGGACAGAGGAGCCCGGTGGGCTACACTCCATGGGGTCACAAAGAGTTGGACACGACTGAGCGACTAACACACACACTCACTAGGTAAGTGGGCATGAATTTCTACTGATTTCCCAAAGGGTGTCAGAAGGCTAGAAGGATCTCGATGAGCCTTTTACATCTGAGGTTCCTTGAGAAACATCTCCAAGAATAAGGAAGGCGTAGATCTGCCTCATGATCCAGTGGCTAAGACTCTGAGCTCCCAATGCAGGGGGCCTGGGTGGCACCGTCGGTCAGGGAACTAGATCCCAAGGGCCCCCATGAAGAGTTTGTAAGGCGCAACTAAAGGTCCTGTGTGCCACAACTGCAGGGGGAAAAAAATAACCCACATGCCGCAGAAAAAGAGGGAAGATTTCCACGCCACAATAAGACCCAGAGTTGTTGTTCAGTCACTCAGTCGTGTCGGATTCTTTGTGACCCCAGGGACCACGGCACGCCAGGCTTCCCCGTCTTTCGCCATCCGTAGCAAGTTAAATAAATGAATAGTTTAGAAAAAATAATAAAGATGTATTTTTAAAACTACGAACTAAAACTACAGGAACACAGGGAGGGAGAGGCTTGAAGCCCAAACATTTCTGCGGAGACACACGGCTCTGTGTGACAGCCAGCCTTGAAAAGAGAGGCATCAAAAGCGTGCAAATATACCGCGGTCCACGGCAGTCTTGAAAGATAAAAGGTCAGACATAATCCGCCCGCACCCCCTCAAGGAACTCCAAATAGGCACCGAGGTGATGAGGCTGGAGTACTGCAGAGATGCTCAGCTATGTTTTCAGAGACCCCGGCGTGTGCAATAGCAAAGGGAAATAAAGGAAGCCTCCACACAAAGAGCCAAGCGCCCTGAGGATGTTTTATAAGGAAGAGAGATAAGCCCCGCTTGCAGCCTAAATAAAGAGCAAGTGCCGGAGAGTGTGTTTATAAGAAAGGAGAACAGGCAAGTTGAACAAACAGTCCCTCGAACTGATTTACAGAACAGAAATAGACTCACAGACTTTGTGGATTTATGCTTACTAGAGGGGACTGGTGGCGGGGAGAGAGAGATTTGGAGCTGGAGATGGACAAAGTCAAGTGTCAAAGGAACTAGTCAACTAGAACATACTTAGATATGAACACACACTAAAGCCTGTGGCTCGGTGAGCCGTGCTGAAATCCAAGGCTAATCTCTGCAGGACTGGCCACCTGGCCTGCGTGTTGGGCTTGTGCTGAGCAGACCGATGGCTGGCGGATGTGGGGATCCCCAAGGAGAGGGTGCTGACCCAGCTGATAAGCCTGGATTTCCTCGGCCTTCAGCCAGGGGCTGAGCGCCCTGCAGTTCCCTGGGACCCACGCTGTCAGCGTGCCTGGTGGAACGTCCACGCCCGGGTGACCCTGGAGGTTCAGGAAGTTGGTGCCAGTTAGCACACCAGCAGCCCAGGGAGTCTGTGGGTGTGATATGACACTCGTGTGTTACGGCTGGACGAGAAAAACGTTACCTGTTTTCTCTGCCTTTGGATGCCCTTTGTCCCTGAACGTGCTTTGTGTATCTGCATTAGAAGTCAACCAGATCTGAGATACAGGAGACATGGGTTCAATCCCTAGGTTGGGAAGATTCCCCTGGAGGGAGAAATGGCTATTCTTGCCTGGAGCATCCTATGGACGGAGGAGCCTGCAGGGCTACAGTCTGTGGGGTCACAGAAACGTCAGACACGACTGGACATACATTCATTCATTCGACTGGCAGAAATACCTGAAAGTGAAGTGAAGTCGCTCAGTCGTGTACAACTCTTTTCGACCCCATGGACTGTAGCCTACCAGGCTCCTCCGTCTGTGGGCTTCTCCAGTCAAGAATACTGGAGTGGGTTGCCATTTCCTTCTCCAGGAGACCTTCCCGACCCAGGGATCGAACCCGGGTCTCCCGCATCGCAGGCAGACACTTTACCATCTGAGCCACCAGGGAAGCTCAACCCTAAAGAGCAACATTCTCCCAGAATCAACATGTTGTTGCTTAGTCGCTCAGTCTTTGCGAGGAGTTGGAAGGAGTATGGATGGATGTGATTTGGTTTTTTTTGGCTGCACCATGAGGCTTCTGGGAGAAGGCGATGGTACCCCACTCCAGTACTCTTGCCTGGAAAACCCCATGGACGGAGGAGCCTGGTGGGCCACAGTCCACGGTGTCCCGAAGAATCGGACACAACCGAGTGACTTCACTTTCACTTTTCCCTTTCATGCATTGGAGAAGGAAATGGCAACCCACTCCAGTGTTCTTGCCGGGAGAATCACAGGGACAGGGGAGCCTGGTGGGCTGCCATCTATGGGGTCGCACAGAGTCGGACACGACTGAAGCAACTTAGCAGCAGGAGCAGCGAGGCTTCTGGGATCTTAGGATCCCAAACAGGGCTTAAACCTGGGCGCACAGCTGTCAGAGCCCGTGTCTTCACCACTGGACTGTCCCTGCTCTTGGATTTTTCAAAAGTAAAAGGCAGGGAGTTTTCTGGAGGTCCAGTGGTTCAGAATCTGCCTGCCAGTGGAGGAGACACGGGTTCCATCCCTGGTCCGGGAGGATCCCGGCTGCCACAGAGCAGCTAAGCTCATGCACCACAATTATCGAGCCCATTAGCCGAGAGCCGTGCTCTGCAACTAGAAAAGCCACCGCAAGAGAAGACCGCTCATGCAACATAGAGTAGCCTCTGCTGCTGCCCTGCAAATAGAGAAACAGACATAGAGAACAGACTTACGGACCTGGGGAGAGGGGAGGGGAGGGTGAGATGAATGGAGAGAGTAACCTGGAAACTTACATCACTATATGTCAAATAGAGAGCCAACGGGAATTTGCTGTATGTCTCAGGAAACTCAAACAGGGGCTCTGTGTCAACCTAGAGGGCTGGGATGGGGAGGGAGACGGGAGGGAGCTTCAGAAAGGAGGGGATACATGTATACCTGTGGCTGATTCATGCTGAGGTTTGGCAGAAAACAGCACAATTCTGAAAAGCAATTAAAAAAATAAATTTAAAAAACAAACAAAAAACAGAGTAACCTCTGCTCACCGCAACTAGAGAAAGCCTGTTCATAGCAATGAAGACCCAGTGCAGCCAAAACAAACAAACAAATAAATAAAAAATATTAAAAAAAAAAAAGTCAAAGGCTGGAGGTCTGGTCAGGATTTGGGTCCAAGACACCTGAAACCTAGGATCTCTGGCTTCTCATTCAATCTTACATGTGTCTCCTGGTTCATTGGGATAGAGTAAGAAGGATATTGAAAAGATAAAAGGGAGAAGAGAATGGATTTTAAAAGGAATATGCAGAGTTTCCTTGGTGTGTTATGCTGTATAATGTTTTGCTCTGTATCTTAAAGGACACGTATGATGTCTTATGTGATTTGTATGCGTTAGCTGCTCAGTCATACGCATTCTTACTGAGAAATGTTCATATACTTGTGCTTATATATATATTTTAATATGTGTGCCCAGCTGCTCAGTTGTATCTGACTCTGTGCGACCCCGTGGAGTGTAGCCCCGCCAGGCTGCTCTGTCCATGGGGTTCTCCAGGCAAGAATAATGGAGCGGGTTGCCATGCCCTCCTCCAGGGGATCTTCCCCACCCAGGGATTGAACCTGTGTCTCCTGCACCGCAGGCAGATTCTTTACCATCTGAGCCACCTGGGGAGCCCCGTGTTACATCAGCCATTCTTTAAAAGGTTGTGGTTTTTTGTGGGGGAGGGATGTGGAACGTTTTTAAAGACTTGGTTGAATTCGTTACAACATTGCTCTCTTGACCTTCTGGTCACTTGGCCGTGAGGTGTGTGGGATTGACCAGGGTTGGAACCCGCAGCCCCTGGATTAGAAGGTGAAGGGTTAGCCACTGGACTGCTGGGGAAGTCCCTACGTTATTTTGATATGCAGTATTCATCATGACATACAGCACATGTTATACAATACTTACAATAAGGGGATGCCAGAGGATGAGACGGTCGGATGGCATCACCGACTCGATGGACAGGAGTTTGAGCAAGCTCCGGGAGTTGGTGACGGACAGGGAGGCCTGGTGTGCTGCAGTCCATGGGGTTGCAGAGACTCGGACACAACTAAGCAACGAAAAACGAATATAAAAATTGTCTGAAGGAGCAGCTTATGTTGCTCTGAAGTAGCTGAGGAAAGGCACAAATGTTCTGAGAAGAAGCAAGAAAGCAATGAACCATGTAGATTCTGTGATTCATAGAGCTTTTAAGCCAAGAAGTAGAGAAAGTGTTTTTCATCCTTCAGGAAAATAGTATTGAGGGAACAGAAAAAAGTTTCATTTATGACATTATACAGAAACACCGGTATTTTCTTGCAGAGGATGAAGAAATCTCAGGCTGCACGCGACAGATAGGTTTGGATATAACAGGACACAGCATTGGAGAAAGGTGTCCAGGTCTTAAAGGGTAGAAATTAACCAGTTTAGAACAGAGCAGAGAAAATCAGCCATGATGGAAGAGGTTTTTCCCTTCGAAGTACTCAGAGGAAAAAGGAAAACTGACCGTGTAAGGGAAGGCTCGGAAAATGATTCTCTGAAGTGACGTCCTCTGAGTACAGAGATCACCTCTACCAAGGTGACATGTGGAAGTCGATTGGCGCGGGATACACTGACAGTCTCCAGGCACAGATAACGTTGCCCACTTTTCATCCTGGATTCATCTGGACCAGTGATGTTGGGGTGGGGGGAATAGTAAATATGGATCGATATCAATAAGATATGGACAAGGTGAATTCAAGAAGGTGATAAGACATGCTTCCCTGGTGGTGGTGGTGGCTTAGAATCTGGGTGCTGATGCAAGGGACATGGGTTCAATCCCTGGTCTGGGAAGATCCTGCGTGCCATGAAGCAACGAAGCCTGTGCACCACAACTGCTGAGCCTGTGCTCTAGACCTTGGGAGCTGCAACTCCCGAGCCTGCGAACCTCGAGCCTGTGCTCTGCCACAAGAGAAGCCATCACAGCAGAAGTAGAGAGAAGTGCCCTCCCAGCCTCCCCAACGCAGCTAGAGAGAAATCCACGCACAGCACAGCCAAGATAAATAAAGAAAAATTTTGAAAAATTAAAAAAGCAGGCAATAGGAAACTTTCTTGGGACCTACATATTTTAAGACTTTTAGTTGTGACATGGAAAGAGAAGTGTTAGTGAAAGTGTTAGTTGCTCAGTTGTGTCCGATTCTTTTCGACCCTGTGGACTGTAGCCCACCAGGCTCCTCTGTCTGTGGGATTCTCCCAGGCAAGAATACTGGAGTGGGTTGCCATGCCCTCCTCAAGGGGACCTTCCCAACCCAGGGATTGAACCCGGGTCTCCTGCAGTGGCAGGCGGGTTCTTTACTGCTGAGCCACGAAGGAAGCCCCCATCTATAGTCTAGATATGATAGAAAAATTCCTGCACAATCGTGGTTTTACTGCAAATACAGTTTTGTTAAAATAGTTAACAGGTGTTAGAAGTGGGAACAATGGTTATCATATATATTAGGTATACTCTATATGTATTATGCATATTATACCATATGTGTGTATTATAATCATTATTCTTCCTTCTGTTCTCTGCTGTGCTGTGCTGAGTCACTCAGTCATATCCAACTGTTGGTGACCCCGTGGACTGGCCCCCAGGCCCCTCTGTCCATGGGGATTCTCCAGGCAAGACTATTGGAGTGGGTTGCCATGCCCTCCTCTGGGGGATCTTCCCGACCCAGGGATCTTCCAAATTGCATGCATGTTCTTTACCTTCTGAGCCACCTAAAAAGAGGGCATATATGTATACACAGAGCTGATTCACTCTGCTGTACAGCAGAAACTAATGCAACTTCGTGAAGGTACTGTGAAGTGAAGTGTAGGGAAAGTCGCTCAGTCGTGTCTGACTCTTTACGACCCCGTGGACTATAGAGACCATGGAATTCTCCAGGTCAGAAACTAGAACGCCCCCTATCACCATACGCAAAAATAAACTCATAATGAATTAAAGACCTAAATGCAAGGCCAGGGACTGTAGAAGTCTTGCATTAGTCACTCAGTCGTGTCCAACTCTTTGCGAGCCCATGGACTGTAGCCTACCAGGCTCCTCTGTCCATGGGATTCTCCAGGCCAGAATACTGGAGTGGGTAGCTGTTCCCTTCTCCAGGGGATCTTCCCAACCCAGGGATCGAACCCAGGTCTCCTGAATGGCAGGCAGATTCTTTACCATCTGAGCCACTAGGGAAGCCCATAAAGCTACTATGCTGCTACTGCTGCTGCTGCTAAGTCACTTCAGTCGTGTCCAACTCTGTGTGACCCCAGAGACAGCAGCCCACCAGGCTCCCCCGTCCCTGGGATTCTCCAGGCAAGAACACTGGAGTGGGTTGCCATTTCTTTCTCCAATGCATGAAAGTGAAAAGAGAAAGTGAAGTCACTCATCTGTGTCCAACTCTTAGCGACCCCACAGACTGCAGCCTTCCAGGCTCCTCCGTCCATGGGATTCTCCAGGCAAGAGTACTGGAGTGGGGTGTCATCGCCTTCTCCTAAAGCTACCATACTCCAGTACAAATTAAGAAAAGCAACCAACACCGCAGAAGCCACAGAGTTACAAAGTTGTGTCTCATGCAGAAAACAGTGGTAAATGTTGTACCTAGAACTTAGAAGGAGATGGATTTCGTGGCATTGCTAAGGTGGAAATTTCCGAATGGAAATGTCAATATACCAGGGTGTTTTTATCAAAAATCTTCCTCATGTTTGATCTCTGGTGGTGGCCAGAGGATTTAACATCTCCTCCAAACCGAGACAAATAGTTCAAAAGCTGAGATTCTGGTAGAATGGTACTTTGGCTTTGTCACAGTTACAGAATACAGGTAAAGAATCTGCCTGCAATGCGGGAGACCAGGGTTCCCTCCCTGGGTGGGGAAGATCCCCTGGAGGAGGGCATGGCAGCCCACTCCAGTGTTCTCGCCTGGAGAAGCCCATGGACAGATGGGGAGCTGGACACGAGGACCGACGTGACTGAGCACAGCAAGTGTGTATTTATTTTAAAAATTGGATGGAAAGTTAGACTTTCGGTGTGAACTGATATCCACACAGTAAAATGGGAGGAGGGAACTTCACAGTTCAGGAGTACCAGGGAATCCGCGTGTATGACTCAGCTGTGGGTGTACTGGGGGCTAATTTGGAAGCGAGGAAGCATGAAGACTCACTATTATCATCTTGCCATTCAAGTGGTTAAAACGGATGATGGAAAATATGGCATATTTCTCTTTGCCATCTTGAAGAAACAGTAGACATACAGGCGATCATGATGGTCTCATAACTTGTTCTTCGTCTGTATCAAGCCCCCCAAAAGACCTCAACATACTCGTAATCACCCTCCAAAAAAACTGAAGTGTCACCAATTATAATGCCATACAATTATCCATTTTCAACACAAGGGAGAAAATAGAAACCCCAACCTACTGTGCTTGGGAAATGAAAGTGCGTGCATTAGTCACTCAGGCGTGTCCGACTCTTTGGGACCCTATGGACTGTAGCCCGCCAGGCTCCTCGGTCCATTGAATTGTCCAGGCAAGAATACTGGAGTGGGTTGCCATTCCCTTCTCCGGGGGATCTTTCCGACCCAGGGATCGAACCGAGGTCTCCCGTACTGCAGGCCGATTCTTTACCTTCTGAGCCACAGGGGAAGCCAACATAATTCCCACCAGCCTCCCCTAAAATTTAAGCGTAACCAATTATAATGCAATACAATTATACATTTTCAACGGAAGGGAAAAAAATAGAAACCAAAACCTGCTGTGCTTGGGAGACGAAGAGCACTCTTCTAAATCATTATTTTCCAGCCAACAATTGAAACTGTAACGATGATGTCAGCCAATGATACATAAGCCATAAAGATAGACGCACGTCAGAACCTCTATCATGTGGTACATGTGGGATAAGCTGGAGCTTAAAACAAGGAATCAATAAATGATTTATTAGGAATCAAGACAGAATAAAATCCAGGGGATTATGCCTTGCATCTGGGAAATAGAAACAAATGAGGCCAGCTAAATCAAAGAAAAGAGAGGCAGGGATTTGTACCGATAAGAGAAGAAAGAAAGGAAAAATAAATGAGCAAAAAGCTCTTAACATCTTGGGCAGAGGATTTGATTTTGCTTCTAAACCGAGATGAATTCTGCAAAAGCTGAGACGCTGATGGGATCATACTTCGGCTCTGTGACGGTCACGGAATACACGTGAGTTTATTCGTGCAAATAAGTGAATAAAGTGACCGTGACAACTTCCTTTGTGGATGTTGTCAGAAATGAAGAGCAAGCTGAATCTGGGCTAAAGGCTTGGGGTGGGGTGCGGCCTGGAGCGGGATCTGGAATAGATTTCCTGTGTTTACATTCTCAGTTCTCCAAGCGTGTAATGTGCACGCTCTTTGACATTCCTTGACCTTCCTTTTGTCATTAAAAAATGAGCAAACTAAACGCACGGATGCACACGCTTCTAACAAATGGAGACGTGTGTGGAATGCATAGAGCAGCTGACGCATGGCAAGAGGTCGAGCAAGGTGAAGTTTTACAGAAGCGTATTCCTTCATGCTGGGGAAGATCGAGGGCGGGAGGAGAAGGGAGCCACAGAGGATGAGACGGTTGGATGACATCACTGACCAGGGGACATGAGTTTGGGCAGACTCTGGGAGATGGTGATGGACAGGGAAGCCTGGTGTGCTGCAGTCCATGGGGTCGCAAAGAGTTGGGCATGACTTAGCGACTGAAAAACAACATTGAGAACCACCCCCCAACCCCACCTTGGGGTATTAGGTATCCAGATTTCCATTCCAAACTGAAAAATCCTCCGGGTTGAACAGCATGGCCAATATAGTGGAGAGGAGGAAATGGAACTTATACAGCCTTGGAAAAGAGATGAGCGTGATTTAAAGAGAAACACAGAGGCTTTGGTGAATGCGGTCCTGCATTTTTACTGTGGGAGTGAATACAAGGAAACAGATTTCACATCTCACTGGCCAAGGGCTGTAATATAACCTCTGATTCAGCTGTCAAGAAAAAGCGCATTTTCCATCCTGTCCAGCAAAGGTGTAAATACACTTCTCCAGCCTGAAGTTTGCGTTAAGCCAGGGGTCTCCCAGCCTCCAGCAACCTAATACCTGATGATGTGAGGTGGAGCCGATGTGTTAATAACAGAAATAAAGTGCACGATAAATGTAATACTCTTGAGTCACCCTGAAACCTTTCCCTACCCCTCCCCGGTACGTGGAAAAATTGCCTTCCACGAAACAAATCCCTGGTGCTGCAAAGGTTGGGGAACTCTGCTTTACGGTACTAATCAAACAACCGGTTATTTGAATTTTGCTTCCAATGGAATCTCATGGACATAGGACAAAACTTGGCAGTCAGCATTTGACCATGGTGCTCATTTTCATCTAGGAAGGGTTTGGTCACTTACCCGAAATGGACTGAGATTGTTACAAGTGCAGAGAGAATGAAATGATATACTTAAATAACAGTAAGTGATATATATTTCATCTGTTTTGGCTCACTTCTATGAAAAAAAAACTTGAGGTAGGGATAAATTTGCTATTGATAGTATATTTACTACTATGTATTAAACAACTAATAAGTGCCTATTTTATACTACAGGGAACTCGACTCAATGTCTTGTGATAACATATAATGAAAAATAATGTGAAATATATATGTGTGTGCTAAGTCGCCTCATTCGTGCCTGACTCTTTGCAACCCCGTGGACTGTAGCCCACCAGGCTCCTGTGTCCATGGAATTTTCCAGGCAAGAATGCTGGAGTGGCTTGCTTATACATATACATATGTGCATATTTATACGCATACACATGTGTATGGGCTTCCCTGGTGGCTCAGCTGGTAAAGAATCCGCCTGCGATGTGGGAGACCTGGGCTCGATTTCTGGATTGGGAAGGACCCTGGAGAAGGGAAAGGCCACCCACTCCAGCATTCTGGCCTGGAGAATTTCATGAACTGTGTAGTCCATGGGGTCGCAAAGAGTTGGAGACGACTGAGTGACTTTCACTTCCATGTATATATAATTGAATCATTTTGCTGTACGCCTGAAGCTAACACAATATTGTAAATCAACCATAGTTCAATTTGTTAAGAAAAGAATTCTTGTTTCCTGATTAGCTGGTGGAAGATACAGTCGATTTAAATCACTGGCGGTACTACAAATTTGGGTTCTTCAAAAGCAGAGTTTAAGCTTTGTCGTTTTTTTGTATGTAGATGAGCTAGTTACCCAGCATAAGAGAAGCTGAGCATCTAACCATAAACCGCATTTCCAATGGGAGCATTTAATTCTTATTTAAAGGAAATAATAGAAACATCATAAATGGAGGAGGAGGGGCAAAAAATTAAGACAAGTGCTCGTAAGCCTTGAGCTGTACTGTCTGTTTAATCAGCTAACAGCCACACTTTGTAAAGTATGATTTTATTTTTAGTAATGATTTTTTTAAGATGTGGACCATTTTTAAAGTCTTTGTTGAATTCTGTACAATATTGTCTCCATTTTATGTTCTGGTTTTCTGGCCTCGAGGCACGGGGGATCTTGGCTCCCCATCCAGGGATCGAACCTTCACCCCTTGCGCTGGAAGGCAAAGTCTTAACCACTGGACCACGAGGGAAGTCCAGTGAATTCCTATGAAGATAGTCTTTATGTCTGAATCCCTCTACTCTCTGCTTCTGGTCATGCCCTCTTGCTTCCCCGGTGGCTCAGATGGTAAAGAATCTGCCTGCCAATGCAGGAGACCTGGGCTCGATCCCTGGGTCGGGAAGATCCCTGGAGAAGGGAAAGGCTACCCAGTCCAGTGTTCTTGCCTGGAGAATCCCATGGACAGAGGAGCCTGGAGGGCTACAGTCCACGGGGTCGAAAAGAGTCAGACACGACTGAGCGACTAACACTTTCATTTTCCATATCCTCTTAGATTAGACAAGCACTTGTGTTTGTTACTCTAATTTTCTTTTTTTTTTTAAATTTTTGGTAATCTTCTGGAAGAAGAATGGGCTTTCCTAAAACGCAATACCTCATGTTGTTAAAGCCTGTGTGGTTACGGCAATTAAATTAAATCCAAGAAAAACGTAAAGATTGTAAACTTGGTGAAAGTGAAAGTGAAGTTGCTCAGTTGTGTCCAACTCTTCACGACCCCATGGACTGTAGCCCACAAGGCTCCTCTGTGCATGGGATTCTCCAGGCAAGAATACTGGAGTGGGTTGCCATGCACTCCCCTAAAGGATCTTCGTGACCCAGGGATGGAACCCAGGTCTCCGGCATTGCAGGCAGACGCTTTACCGTCTGAGCCAGCAGGGCAGCTACCGTGTATATATGTCTATCTTAATTTCTCAGTTCATCACATCTCCCCACCCTCCCCCTCCTTGCTGTAAATTTGGTATATTAAGATAAAAGGGTTCACATCAAGTATGTTGTAAATCACTAAATGGAAACACTTTTTAATTAAAATGTAACTGGACCCACTTGGATGGCTGTCATCACTAAGATGCAAAGTCACAAGTGTTTCCAGGTGTGGAGAAATGGGAACACTTGCACATCATTGGTGGGGCTGAGGAAAACAGTTTAACCGTTCCTCAAAAAGTGGACACCGTGTGTGAAGGAGGGGTGGGATGAAATGGAGAGAGTAGCTGTGACATATACACACACACCTCCATGTGTAAAATAGACAGCGAGTGGGAAGCTGCTATGTAGACAGGGAGCTCAGCTCAGGGCTCTGTGATGACCCAGAGGGGTGGATGGCGGGGGAGGGAGGCTCAAGAGGGAGGAGAGATGAGTCTCTGCTGAGAAAACTGTGAATTTCAGAACCTCGTGTGATTGTTCGGTCGCTCAGTTGTGTCTGGCTCTCTGTGACCCCATGGGCTGCAGCCCGCCAGGCTCCTCTGTCCATGGGATCCTCCAGGCAAGAACACTGGAGTGGGTTGCCATGCAGTAACCAAGGCAACACTGTTAAGCAGTTCTCCTCCCACTAAACAAATTAAGAAAAAAAGTTACATGTAAAATTAACATATAATGCCACAACTGCTCTCACAAATATGCCAGAGAGAACCTGAACACAAGTGCTCCAATCAACACTTGTCAAATGGTCATGAGAGCATGACTCACAGCATCCACAAGGCAGGACCAGCCGAAATGTCCGTCCACGGAGGAATCGATGAACAAAATGTGGTCCATGCATGGAATGGAATATTATTCAGTCACAGAACAGGAGCACCTCACACAGGCTACCGCACAGATGGACCTTGAAACTATTATGCTGTGTAAAAGAAGGGCTTCTCTGATAGCTCAGCTGGTCAAGAATCCGCCTGCAGTGCAGGAGACCCCGGTTTGATTCCTGGGTCGGGAAGAGCCCCTGCAGAAGGGATGGGCTACCCACTCCAGTATTCTTGGGCTCCCCTTGTAGCTCAGCTGGTCAAGAATCTGCCTGCAATGCCGGAGACCTGGGTTCCATCCCTGGGTTGGGAAGAGCCCCTGGAGAAGGGAAAGGCTACCCACTCCAGGATTCTGGCCTGGAGAATTCCATGGACTGTATAGTCCATGGGCTCGCAAAGAGTCAGACATGACTGAGCGACTTTCAATGTGAAAGAAGCAAAAGACAGAAGGCAAACGACAATAAGATTCCGTGTATGTGAAATGTCCAGAATTGGAAATACAGACAGGAAGTTTACTAGTGATTACCAAGGGTTATACAGACAGGAAAATGCGGAGTGACTACAAATAGACTTAACTTTTGGGCTGATAAACGTATTGAGTTGGCCAAAAAGCTTGTTTTTTGGTTTTCCATATGGTCTCACAGAAAAAAGTCTCGAACAAACTTTTTCTGGCCAAATATTTTAGAACTAGAGAGAGATGGTGGTTGCATAACCTTGTGGATGGTACTAAAAACCTTTTTTTTTGGAGTAATTATTTTTGTTTGCTTTCAACTGAGGTATAGTTGGTGGTGTACAATATTATATAAGTTTCAGGTGTACAATGTAGTCGTTGACAGTTTTTAAAGTTTATGCTCCATTTGTTGGAGAAGGAAATGGCAACCTATTTCAGTGTTCTTGCCTGGAGAATCCCACAGACAGAGGAGCCTGGAGGGCTAGAGTCCATGGGGTCACAGAGAGTCAGACACGACTGAGCGACTCCACTTCCTTCACTTACTAACATCATCTCTAGGTACCTTCCTATTGCCGCATATGGCATTGTTTTGTTCCTTTTTATGGCTGAGTACTATTTCACTGTGCATGTCTACCATGTCTTGTTTAACCCATTCCTCTGTTGATGGACATTCAGGTTGTTCCCACGTCTCGGCTGTTCTGAACAGTGCTGCTATGAACATTGACGTGCATGTTATATTTTCCAGTGAGCATTTTCATTTCCTTTGGATATAAAACATTTTCAACATTAGAGAAGTGACATCCCTCAGTCGTGTCCGACTCTTTGCGACCCCGTGGACTGTAGCCTACCAGGCTCCTCAGTCCGTGGAATTTTCCAGGCGCGAGTACTGGTGTGGGTTGCCATTTCCTCCTGCAACACTAGAAAAGCATTTTAAAAACATGCAATGCAGAATTGTCTTGACTATTTAAGTCTTCTCTCTTCTCCCAAGAAGACAGCGTAAGTAACTTGAACAAGAGTAAAATCTGGTCATATTGAAATGTCTGCAAATAGTGGAAAATAAAAAATAAGAGGGAAAACATGGGAGGGAGCTTTTATAAACAATAAAGTTGCTAATTCTAAGTAAATGGAATCAGTGGAAAAGAGGTCTGAAAAAATAGTATTTGGGGATAAAAATCATTCTAAACCCAGAAAACAAAGCACATTAAAAAGCAGAGACATTACTTTGCCAAAAAATCTTCATGTAGTCAAAGCAATGGTTTTCCCAGTAGTCTAGTATGGATGTGAGAGTTGGACCATAAAGAAGGCTGAGCACAGAAGAATTGATGCTTTTGAATTGTGCTGTTGGAGGAGACTCTTGAGAGTCCCTTGGACTGCAAGGAGATCCAACCAGTCCATCCTAAAGGAGATCAGTCCTGGGTATTCATTGGAAGGACTGAAGCTGAAGCTGAAACTCCAATACTTTGGTCACCTTATGCAAAGAACTGACTCATTTGAAAAGACCCTGATGCTGGGGAAGACTGAGGGCAGGAGGAGAAGGGGACGACAGAGGATGAGATGGTTGGATGGCATCACTGACTCAATGGACATGGGTTTGGTGGACTCCGGGAGCTGGTGATGGACAGGGAGGCCTGGCGTGCGGCGGTTCGTGGGGTCGCAAAGAGTCGGACAGGACTGAGCGACTGAATAACAAAAACAACATCCACAAATCTCAGAAAGAAGCATTTGGTTGTGATTTCAGGAGGGTTTTGGCTTTGCTGTGAGCGTTGAAGGAGAATTCCGAAACTGGAGATGAATAGCCCGTGATGGCAGGGTAACTGAGAAACGGAGACGTGTGGACCCGGTGCGTCCAGAAAGGCCTGGCGTGGTATCAGAATTCACCCCATGGTTCTCTTCGTCCTGTTTTCTGAGAGTCGACGATGAGGACTCGTGTGCATAAGCCCTGATGTCAGCACCAGTGGTGTGTTATGGATGGCCACGGCCGTGGGTCTGGTGTGAATTCCAATAACATTCACGATGGCAAGTGATTCAGCACTGGGAACTTGCCCGCCAGAGATATTACACCAGTCCCGACACCGCCCTGCCTGTCAGTGCAGGGAGTACCTGACAAATTACACCAGCCCGACTCGTACGTGCTCCCAGGCGTGTAATGGAGAGAGAAGCACGTGGAAACGCTTGATGGATTCACACGGCATAGCTTGTTGCCTCGGTGCCGCTGAGTGTGTCTCAGATCTTTGCACAGAGAGATGTCACCCCCCGAAATCAGCGACCCGGCCCGAAACGGGAAGAGGTGGTTAAGATGCAGGAGCCCGTAAAAGTTACAAATACAGTTCACTGAGATGAGTCTCTGCTGAGAAAACTGTGAATTTCACAACCTCGTGTGATTGTTCGGTCGCTCAGTCGTGTCTGGCTCTCTGTGACCGCATGGGCTGCAGCCCGCCAGGCTCCTCTGTCCATGGGATCCTCCAGGCAAGAACACTGGAGTGGGTTGCCATGCCCTCCTCCAGGGGCATCTTCCCGACTCAGGAACTGAACCCACACATTCTGCATTGCAGGCAGATTCTTTATCAGTGAGCTGTTACGGCCAATGCAACCCAGTTCATCAGAACAACAAAAAAGTCTGAAAATATATTTTCTGACCATTTCAACATTCATTCGCCGTATCACCAATGAAAGAGCATGGTTTCTTCGTTTATTTTTTATGTATTCAAACTGTCACTAAGAATTTAAAATGCTATTACCTTGAAATGTATTTAAAATATCTGTCTTGCTTTGCCGAAGATGTTACACTGATTTTTTTTTTTTTCTTTTCAGCTGGGAGTGAGAATAATTTGCCCTTTCATTCTGCCATTATCTTTTCTGTTTTCTGAAGTGCTATATGTATATATATATATATATATATATAAAGTTGATGCTGTGGTTTATCTGGTCATCATCTCTACAGAGATAATTCACAATATGGTTAACCTCCCAGAGGTCAAGATTACCTGGGAAAAAAGTAAACTGAAGAGGCAGTTATAATCACCCGGCGATTCCAGTGGTGCAGTGTTGACAGAAAAAAGCATTCTTAGAAGTGAAGTTGTTTTTTCTGGTTCAGAGTTTTCCATCCACCTAAAGCTTTGGTGTGAAATGCTCTTGAAATATCATGAATTGAGCAGGATTTGGGGGAAAAACATCAATATTGCTATCAAGACAATATGCTGTCAGGTTTTTTTAAAATTCATTTATTGGAAGTGTTAGTTGCTCAGTCGTGTCTGACTCTTTGCAACGCCAGGAACTGTAGCCCACCAGGCTCCTCTGTCCATGGGATTTCCCAAGCAAGAACACTGCAGTGGCTTGCCATGCCCTCCTCCACGGGATCTTCTCAACCTGGGGACTGAACCTGGGTCTTTTGCGTGGCAGGCCATTTCTTTACTGTCTGAGCCACCAGGGAAGCCTTAGTTCCTTTGCCTCACTTGACGCATGTGGGGTCTAGTTCCCTAAACAGAGATCGAACCCAGGCCTCCTGCATTGGGAGCAGGGAGTCTTAACCACTGGACCAGCAGGAAATTTC
Source organism: Bos mutus (assembly GCF_027580195.1). Lineage (NCBI taxonomy): Eukaryota > Metazoa > Chordata > Mammalia > Artiodactyla > Bovidae > Bos > Bos mutus. The sequence continues at coordinate 131,133,535 of NC_091646.1, forward strand.
TAGTGAACAGTTTTATGAGTTGCAAACTTGATTTGGATATCGAAGACATTTAAGAAGCCAGTTTTCTTAAAAAAAAAAAAAAAGACTGAATTTTCCATACAAGCTCATCTAAGGGAAGTTCACTGAGTAAATAAATATAAAAGATAGAACAGACATTTACAAAACAATGATTTGTGGGAATGCAGAAGGTATTGGTAAAGCTGGGACTATTGTTAAAAACCCAGGCGATGAGGGTTTGATCCCTGGGTGGGGAAGATTCCCCTGGAGAAGGAAATGGCACCCCATGCCAGTACTCTTGCCTGGACAATCCCATGGATGGAGGAACTTGGTGGGCTACAGTCCAGGGGGTTGCAAAGAGTCAGAGACAACTGAAGCGACTTAGCAGGCATCACAGAAGGTATCACAGGGAAATGGACCCCAGACTTTGGTTCCATGGGAGTAGCCCAAACATTTTACAGAGAGTTCCTCCTACATTTAATCAATGTAATTGCTCTGTAATGTGTATTCTTGCCAGTAGAGAGGCAAAACAGTTGCACTCAGATTCTTATAAATTATTTTCCTGGTACCCTACCAGGCTTGATCCTCTAGGGCAAAAATTCTGTGAAAGTGACCTCACATGTTCAGTATTGAAATTCTAGCAATCGGCATTGAATTTCTTCCTTGTATGTATGGTGCACAGCATGTCATTCAGCATGGAAATCTACTTCCTTTATTATGGGTTTATCCTTTAAAATGAGTAGCCCTTAGATCATAATTGCAAAAATGCTACGATTAATTAGTTCTTTTTTGTCCTTGAAAGTCTTTTATTTGGTTAATCATAATGATTAATCTGTTCTGACAGAGTAATTGTTGTCTTTAGATTGTATTCCCGGAGCTTCATACAGCCTAGCAGACTGGATTATTCAGCAGTTTCTTGATAATTAACGACTACAAATTGAATCTGGTTGTTGCCCTGGTTTGGCAGTGTTTTGGTTTGCTTTTTCTTCCGGAACTAATGACCTAGGCAGTTGCATTTGGAAGCAGAAATAGAAGCAAAAGAACCAACTCAATGTTTCAGTAGCTAAAATGTTTCTGGGGGATAATACGCAATGCTTGTAGATTTTAAGATGCCTTGAGTAGAGTCTTGAAAGAGATAAGAAAGTCGATGAATTTTAACATGTGGCTGACTTTTCTGTTGTAGCCTAGCAAGATACGTGTGACTCGCATTTTTCTTTTTGGCTGCCCTACGTCCTTGTTGCAGAAAGTGGGCTTTCTCTAGTTTCAGCGAGTGGGGGCTCCTCTCCAGTAGTGGTGTGCGGGCTTCTCATCGTGGTGTCCACTATTGTGGACAACGGGCTTTCGAGCGTGCAGGCTCAGTTGCCCTGTGGCACTGGCTTCTTCCCTGACCAGGGATCACACCCGTGTCCCCTGCAGTGGCAGGCAGACGACTCTTAATCACCGGACCCCCAGGCAAGTCCAACTTGCATTTTTCTCTGGATGCGTGAAAACCTTCGGGCTGCTTTCTACTTGGGCAACCTGTGTGCTGCCCAGAGATTCCACTTCTAAGGAGGAGAGTGTCTGTGAGTGTTTGTGTGTGATTTATTAGAGATGCCATGGGTGTTATTTTTTTCCCATGCATCTTACATTTTGGTTAAGTGAACTTCCCCACCACTTTTTAGTTACTTTGCTCAGTCCTGTCTGACTCTTTGTGACCCCATGGACTGCAGCACGCCAGGCCTCCCTGTCCATCACCAACTCCCGGAGCTTGCTCAAACTCATGTCCATTGAGTCAGTGATGCCATCCATCCATCTCATCCTCTGTCGCCCCCTTCTCCTCCTGCCATCAATCTTTCCCAGCATCAGGCTCTTTTCCAACGATTCCGCTCTTCACATCAGGTGGCCAAAAGTATTGGAGTTTCAGCTTCAGCATCAGTCCTTCCAATGAATATTCAGGACTGATTTCCTTTAGGATGGACTGGCTGGATCTCCTTGCAGTGCATTTTTTTATGCTTTGATTTGTGAATGCGGTGTGCTGCACTGATCTGTGGAGACAGCTTCAAGTGAAGCTTGAAAGGTACACAAGACAGAAATCAGAGTTCTCCAAACCGGTGACGTCACCACAACTGCAAGGCATGGGGCGAGAGGAGATTACAGAGGTAGAGAGAAGCAGGGAGGATTTCTGACATATATTGAATTTAAGGAGACACATGCCCTCATTAGAACTTAAATGAGGATGGGCACTCCTTTGTTCTAGGGAACAATCCGGAAACACAGACTGGGTAAATCACCAGATAAATGTTTCAGCCGTTTATCTTATGCTGTTGTTTATAAATGATCATTTTCACCCATTTTTACCATGTTGATTGCTTTCAGTAGGTAAGTCTCAAAGTCACTCCAAACAGAGATGAATTTGAAATATGGAACAAGCAAGTGTTAGGCAGATGCTCTTGACGTGTGTATGTGTGTGTGTATCTGTGTGTTATTTTCTTATTGTTGTTGATTTATAAGACTCTGTGAGAAGGATGGGGTAAGGGAGAGTTTAGGGAGTCTGGGATGGACATGGACACACTGCTGTATTTAATATGGAGAACCAACAAAGACCTGCTGTCCAGCACAGGGAACTCTGGTCAGTACTCTGTAATAACCTGATGGTCACCAGGGGGAAGGATGGGGGAAGGGATGGTTAGGGAGTTTGGGATGGACATGGACACGCAGCCAAATTTACCATGGAGAACCAGCAAGGACCTGCTGGACAGCACAGGGAACTCTGCTCAATACTCTGTAATAACCTTATGGTCACCAGGGGGAAGGATGGGGGAAGCGATAGTCAGGGAGTCTGGGATGGACATGGACACACTGCTGTATTTAACATGGAGAACCAGCAAGGACCTGCTGGACAGCACAGGGAACTCTGCTCAGTGCCATGTGGCAGCCTGGGTGGGAGGGGAGTTTGGGAGAGAATGGATACATGTGTATGTATGGCTGAGTCATTTCACTGTCCACTTGAAACTGTCACAACATTGTTCATTGGCTATAACCCAATAAAAAATACAAAGTTTAAAAAAAAAGTACTCTGTAGACTTCACCAAATATTCTTTTATCCTCAGCTCTGGGCTTTGTTCTTCTCTGTACTTAAAGGCAACCACTTCTGTGAGGCTGGTGTTCACTGCTCCTACCCCTGATTTTATTATTTTCATTGTAAAACTTTGATGCATTTCTGTGCAACTCGTCTATAAGCATTTGTTGTCTTAACAGTTGTCTTCCAGCATCTAACCATCTCAGTAGTATTGTATCAATTTGTAGTTGACACACACACACACACACACATACATATATGTATTAATGGGGATAAGTATTATAAGAGATGCTCATTTTGGAGTGGTGGTTTACAGTGAATTATGTCCCCGCCACCCCTCAAAAAAAGAAAGATATTCTGACATCCTAACCCTTAGTAGTTGCAAATGCAACTTCATTTCACACTAAGGTCTTTGCAGATGTAATCAAGTTAAGCTGATGTCATTCAGGTTGACATGAATTCAGTCTGGCCTATAAAAAAGGGAATGTTAGATATAAAGATGTATTTTGGACAAAAATGTCATTAGGGCTTAGGTAAGTGTTACTTTTTCCCTGTTTCTGTTTAAATTAGTTTTTATTGGCATATAGGCAACCCACTCCAGTATTCTTGCCTGGAGCATCCCAAGGACAGAGGAGCCTAGTGGGCTGCCGTCTATGGGGTAGCAGAGTCGGACACAACTGAAGCGACTTAGCTGCAGCAGTAGCAGTTAGCAGTTGCTTCATAACATCAGTTTCCCTGGGATTCTCCAGGCAAGAATACTGGAGTGGGTTGTCATTCCCTTCTCCAGGGGATCTTCCCAACCCAGGGATCGAACCCAGGTCTCCCGAGTGAGTTGCAGGCAGATTCTTTACCATCTGAGTGGCCAGGGAAGCCCTACATTATTAGTTTCTATTGTACATCAGCTTATACATCAGTATAAGCTATACTTATACATATAGCTCCTATTTTTAAGATTTCCTTTTCATTTAGGTCATCACAGAGCACTGAGTAGAGTCCCCTGTGCTATATAGCGAAAGTGAAAGTGGCTCAGACGTGTCCGACTCTTTTGTGACCCCATGGACTGCAGCCTGCCAGACTCCTCCATCTATGGGATTCTCCAGGCAAGAATAGTGGAGTGGGTACCCATTTCCTTCTCCAGGGGATCTTCCCGACCCAGGAATCAAACCCACGTCTCCTGCACTGCAGGCGGATTCTTTACCACTCAGCAACCAGGGAATGTGCCAAAATCAAGTGAAATCCTAAAAAAAAAAAAAAAGAAAGAAAGAAAAAATGTGATTCAGGGGCTTGTAAAATACTGATGAATTGATAATGAAGACTCACAGTCTTATTCCTAATCACTCGTGCACCTCTGTCCATTTTCATTACAGTTAAATTTTAATTCGTGCAGAAGCCTTCCTCTCATCAGAACAGAGAGAGGAGAGCTGTGTTGATCCATCCCCAGAAGAAAAGAGTTGGCACCGTCCACCCCCAGAGGGGGCAAAAGGTGTGAAATTGAGGCGACTGTTTACAATGAAGTCATTTTCACATCTCTGGATGCCGCATAATTCAAACCCTCTATGTGTTCAACTGGGTATTGTAATCTTTAGAGCCAGCCAGGGAAAAATATGACCTCTTAACAGCAAATCTTCGGGTGCTAATGTTCACCTGTTGGCCTGAAAACGCGTTCCTTTTTGCTCCAAGCAGACAATTCTGCAGCGGGCAATCATTTCCATCTCAGGCAGGAGATTGGAAAATAAAAACTGGAGATGAGAGTTTTCCATGCGGCGTCCTCGAGGTGTGCAGCGGTCGTCTTGGGGAACGAGATGATATTTTAGAGGCTTTTGTCACCCTGACCTCTTCTACACCCGTGGTTTTTGGATTTCCTGCCACGTGGCTCTCAGGCTCAGAGCCGAGTGAAGGTGGGTTTTTGCCCACACTGGTGCATTGAGGGCAAGCAGTCTTTCTCGAGGTTTGCCAATTACTCAAGTCTCCAAATGGGAATGGCAAATCGGTTGATTTCAATCTGAAAGGAGTTTTGTGTCCCCCCCGCCAACCCCTCCCATGGTGAGAGTATCCAGGCTTTGCTGGCAAGTTAGCAGAATCTAAAGGTTAGTTCCATGTGTATCTATAGAAGAAAAGGGAATACCCTCCTTGGTTCCTTTCTTAAAGGTCTCCATTAACATTTGTGTAAACAATTTACCTGCCTGCCCTGAGGTGGAGGGGGTGAGGGACAGTTTGCTGGAGGAAAAAAAAAGATTCCTCTAACTTTCTACTCTTGTTGTTCAGTGGCTCAGTGGTGTCCAACTTTCTGCGACCCCATGGACTGCAGCACGCCAGGCTTCCCTGTCCTTCACCAACTCCCAGAGCTTGCTCAAACTTGTGTCTGCTGAGTCGGTGATGCCTTCCAACCATCTCATCCTCTGTCGTCCCCTTCTCCTCCTGCCTTCAGTCTTTCCCAGCATCAGGGTCTTTCCCGGTGAGTCAGCTCTTTGCATCTTTTAACATGGATGAATTGGTGCTCCCAACTCTAACTAGACCTGCTGGTAGGACCCGGGTTTATGGATCCTGTAGATTGAACGTGGCTTCAGAAAGCTGGCAAGTCTACAGAGTGATCACGGATCACTGGATGAGTTTGGGAAGGGTTGGACTAAAGGCTGGAAGCCAGCTAGCCATGGGCTGAAGAGCATGTGGCTTCAGGTTTTCTCATGGTTTCATTTGCTGCTTTCTCTTTTACTACGAAATGATTCCTGATTGTCTGGATGTACCCTAGTTCACTCCTCTCTTCACCTACGGAAGGGTATCTCCGTTGCTTCCAGATTTCAGCAGTGATGAACAAGTCTGCCATCAGCATTCCTGTGCGGAATATATACTGTGTTTGTGGCTGAAGTGTTACATGGAGCTGAAGTGCTGAAGTTGATGTCATGTCTTAGGTGTCCTGCACTAAATCCACAGAGGGAAAACGTCCTCCTGCAGGGGTCCAGCCCCGGTGGATCCAGGGAATTCGAAGGGGAGACGGCTTCGGTGATCAGGATACGATAGAATTAAAGATATAAAGAGTGGTTAAATAAGAATAGCTCAGTGACAAAATTCAGTGGAGAAAAGTGGCTGAATAACTTGGTTTATGTGGAAAGCTAATAAAATTCCAAAATAAGGAATTTGTGTCACCTACGTAGGCCTCAGGCATCCTCCTGTTCTCCCGAAGGAGAGGAGACACTAAGGCCTCCCCGGTCAGATCTTAGAAGCCAAGGCAAAATTAGTAGGCTTGACGAGCCTCCACGCTCCAATTCAGCCAGAAGGTGAGAGAAAGAACGACATGGGGAGACCAAGCTTTGGTGAACGAGGCCCGCACTTTATTTTCCAAAGTAGTTTTTATACCTTAAGTTGTGCGTAGAGGATAATGGGGGAAGGGGTAGAGTCAGCAGTAAGGCAGGCTTTCTTCCTGCAAAATTATCATATGCAAAAGTTTAGGTGATTTACATCATCTTCTGGCCAAGAGGCCTGTTAACATTTTGTGACTCTTTCTTCAGAAAACTTATTTTTCTCTAAAGGTGATTATTCTAAAGTCAGGCGCCACCCTCTGAGAGCATTAGATAAAGTTGCATTCCTATAGGGCAAAGGTGTGGTGGGCTGTAACAAGAAAAAGAATTAACTCAAGGGTCCAAGGTTACAAACATTAAAGCTACTACTTACATTCCTATACACCAATTATATTAATCAATACACTGCCAGGGACACAGGAGGTAAGGGATATGGAAACTTAGCAGCAAACATTGGCCCAACAAGTGAAAAACCCTTCACCAATACAACTTCTAGTCAATCTTTTAACTGCTCAAAGGAATCTGTATTTAGACAGTTTAGAACATCTCATGCCTCTCATGGTTGGGAGGCTGTGAACAATCACATGTGTCTGGAAGAACCTATTCAGGCAGGCTAGAGGACTTCCAAAGGAGTTTGTAGGTTGAAACATTCTTGTCACGCTCAGGAACTTTATCAACTGGAGCTGTAAGTTAACTCTTTTTCAGAGAGAGGTGGTGGGGACAGCCCCCCGTAAAGTCAGAGGTGTAGGTGAGAGCACAAAGCAGTAAAGTAGGCAGACTCTGGTTTTGGAGGTAGATGCTCGAGAATTTCCAGGGGGACTCCTGAGGCTCGATCCCACCTTTGGGTATGCCGAGCCTCCTTCCTCATGACCTTTCCCACGGGCGGAGTTCCTTACGCTGGCTCCCGGCATTGTCCTGATATTCCTAATTAAAATATAGGTATGTGTGTGTTAGGCGTTCTGTTGTGTCCAACTCTTTGCGACCCCTTGGACCGTAGCCCGCCAGGCTCCTCTGTCCATGGGATTCTCCAGCCAAGACTGCTGGAGCGGGTTGTCATTTCCTTCTCCAGGAGATCTTCCTGACCCAGGGATCGAGCCTGCATCTCCGGCGCTGGCAGGAAGATTCTTTACCCCCTGAGCCACCAGGGAAGCCCCAGATACACACGGCTGAGTCGCTGTGTTGCACAGAAGAAAATAAAACAATATTGTAAAGCAACTAGAGTCCAAGAAAAATTTTCCAAAAAATGAAGAAATGGATAAATAAAAAATGGATGTGGTCATTGACAGAACCAAAAAAAGCCTTGATGGCAGGCATTTAAAAAATACTTCCATATCCACAATTCCGAATACAACGTGTGCCATATTTTAGACGTTAAATTTTATAGATGTTAAACATTATAGGACTAAATGATATGAGTTGAAAATTATTAATAAATTCTACACACTTACAAAAAAAGGTGGAAGGCTGAAGCAGAAAGGGGTAGTAGAGAATGAGATGGTGGGATGGCATCACTGACTCAATGGACATGAGTTTGAGCAAAGTCGAGGAGATAGTGAAGGACAGGGAGGCCTGGCGTGCTGCGGTCCATGGGGGTGGAAAAGAGTCAGACACGACTTAGCAGCTGAACTCACACATATACATGCACATGCACACACATAATATATAGAATCTACCCAACTTTTGCTTTAAATAGAAAGCTGGTTCCTTATGATGTGAAAAATGAAATATTTAAGAACAGGTTACGTGAATACGTTTGTATATACCCTTCCGCCATGGACTGTCCATCTTGGGTTTAATTCATTGGGTTCACTTCTCTGGCCATCACAGATATTATAATTTTTAATTGGCCCTTTTGTAAAGGGTTGCGCATAAATACAGATTTATTTAAGTCATGAGCAACCTATAATGAATGATTCAATGTTTTTTGCCTCACAGCTATTCTTGTGTCTTTTAGAGACCACACAGTACATCCCTGGTGGGCTACTGGTTAAGGAAAAAAGTATTAGTTGGTCATTTGTGCCCAGCTCTTTAAGACCCCATGGACTATAGCCTGCCAGGCTCCTCTGTCCATGGGATTCTCCAGGCGAGAATACTGGAGTGGGTTGCCATTTCCTCCTCCAGGGGATCTTCCTGACCCCAGGACCAAACTTGGGTCTCCTGCATTGCAGGCAGATTCTTTACTGTCTGAGAGCCCAGGGAAGCCCCCAGGGGTTAAGAATGTGCCTGCAAAGGCACGGGTATGGGTTCAGTCTCTGGTCTAGGAGGATCCCACATGCTGTGGAACAGCCTACCCACGTTGGCTGTATCTACGTTGCCTGTTCTCCATAACAAGAGAAGCCACCTCAGGGAGAAGCCCACCCATCACAGCCAACAATACCCTGCACTCTCTGCACCAGAGAAAACCCACACGCAGCAACAAAGACCCCGCATGGCCAAGAAAAAACCCCAAAAGCAACCCATATAACACCCCCTGACTACTGCCTTAGTGCCAAAGCCCCATTTGGGTGTTCAGTCAAAGGTTATGACAGAATCATTAAGGGCTTCTGATTGTCAGGTACATTTATTTATTTATTAAAACTTTTTATTATTTTTCTTTACTTTACAATATTGTATTGGTTTTGCCATACATCAACATGCATCCACCATGGGTATACACGTGTTCCCCATGTCAGGTACATTTAAACATCTGACTCACTGCTAACTATCAATTAGGACTCTCTCCATTTCACCAGGGTGTCACTCTTGCCAGTTACACCACACATTTTGTCCAGACACAACTCGTGAAACATTCAACATGACGCAGAAAACCCATCCAGTCCTTTTAAACAGATGGCTTTGAAGAATGCTCCCTATTTTGTGTTCTCTCTCTGTATATATATATACATATTTGCTTCAAACCTCCCGGGACACATTGACCAAAGCGGGAAAATGACAGATCCGAATTGACAGGCAAGACACGTTTTCCTCTCACCGCCGTGAGACTGCTTTTTGGAAACTGGCTCCCTGGCCACGTGGACTGTCTCCTGTGTGAAAAGAAGGGCTTCCTGCCGAACCCAAAGAAGGGCAGAGACCGGTCAGGCCAGGGCTATCCCCAAGTAACAGCATTATGCCAAAGATGCCCGCACATGTTAAATGAAATGCCAGCAGGGCAGGGAAGACGGGTTCGGGGTCTCACCTGCTGATCAAGTGTGATGTAAGCTGAAGCAGGCACTCTGAGCTTCTGAAGCAAAGGGCTCCGTCAGCCCAAGCCACTCTGCGAATGGCATTTGGGGAAAGAGGCGCAGAAGTGTACGGACACATAGTTGGTGAGCAGTCACATGCTACCACTCTACATCTTGTTTCTTCAAAAACGGCCAGATGTACATGCCGCTGTCCACTACAAACTGGCACTTCCCCTGGACACTTGCAAAAATTCCCTGGTGGCTCAGTGGCAAAGAATCCGCCTGCAGTGCAGGAGACATAAGAGATGTGAGTTTGATCTCTGAGTCCGGGAGATCCCCGGGAGGAGGAAATGGAAACCCACTGCAGTTATTCTTGCCTGGAGAATCCCGTGGACAGAGGAGCCTGGCGGGCTAGTCATGCAGTTGCAAAGAGTCAGACATGACGGAGAGACTTAATAACAGTTCCTGCACCAGAATCACCTCTAAACGGACCTCCCCGCCTCCACCCCGACCCCTGCCTCTTAGAAGCAACTACTCAGAGCTATCCGAGGTGCTGTCTCCTGGCCAGAGTCCTCATTTTGCCCCCAAATAAAACTTATTTCACAATTCTCACCTTGTGCATTTTTTGTGTGGCTGTGCTGGGTCTTGCTTCTTGCTGTGTGTGGGCTTTCTCTAGTCACGGTGCATGGAGACTGCTTTTGGTTGCAGGGTTCAGGCTTCTCATTTCGCTGGCTCTCCTTGTTGCAGAGCTCGGGCTCCATGGTGCACTGGCTTCAGTAGTCGGAGCCTGTGGGTTCAGGAGTTGCAGGTCCCGGCTCTAGAGCAGAGGCTCAGTAGTCATGGGGCCTGGGCTTAGTCGCTACGCAACATGTGGCATGCTTCCAGAAAAGGGATTCAACTGTGTCTCCTGCACTGGCCGGGGGATTCTCTACCACTGAGCCGCCTGGGAAGTCCCTGATTCTGTATCTTTATAAGTCGTGTTGTTGTTTAGTCACTATATTGTATCCAACCCTTGGGATTCCTTGGACCGTAGCCCGCCAGGCTCCTCTGTCCATGGGATTCTCCAGGCGAGAATACTGGAGTGGGTTGCCATGCCCTCCTCCAGGGGATCTCTCCCACCCGGGGATCGAACCTGTGTCTCTTACCTCTCCTGCATTGGCAGGTGGGTTCTTTACTGCTGACCCAGTAGGGAAGTCTCTGATTCTGTTTCTTTATAAGACGGCCGGCGAGTGAAAATCAGAGGCATTCCAGGAGCACAAGTGTGTCTGGCTAAGAAAGCTCTGAAAGCTGAGCTCAGTGTGATAGTGAAGCTAGAGAAACACTCCAGAGAAGTGGAGTGGCTTAGCAAATAAATAACATCTTTTGGAAAGTCTCCATGGTGATCAGGATGACGAAGAACGCTCTGGACCTCACATTATCAGTCTCAAAAAAATGAAGTTTCGAGGAATGTGCAGTTGAAGAGTTCGAATGAGGATATATATATATATATATATTTTTTTTTTTTTTTTTACATTAAAATGTATTTATTTACGGGACGTCCCTGGTGGTCCAGTGGCTAAGATTTCTTCTTCCAGTGTACAGGGTGTAGGTTTGATCCCTGGACATGGAGCCAAGATTCCATATGCCTCTTGGCTGGAAAACCAAAACATAATATAAAAGCAATATTATTAACAAATTCAATAAACAATTTTTTTAAATGATACACATAAAAATTTTTTCTTTACATTTATTTATGTACTTATATCAATACACATCAAATGTGTGTATAATGTATACTAGTATGAGTACACAAAATATATACAATACATACAATATATACAACTTATAGTATATAAGGAGTATCATAATAGTATAGTATAGTACACATATAGTATATATAGTATACATATAGTATAATTAAATTAATTAAAATAATGTGCTTCTATATTATATAAAATATATTATTTTTATTTAATATAAAATATGACCTATTCTATATTATATTACAATATATTACATATAAATAATATGTGGGTTAATATAACATGTGTTATATATTAAACACATATTGTTCAGTCACTCAGTTGTGTCTAACTCTTTGTGACCCCATGGACTGCAGCCCACCAGGTTCCTCTGTCCATGCGATTCTCCAGGCAACAGTACTGGAAGGGGTTGTCATTCCCTTGTCCAGGGGATCTTCCTGATCAAACAATTGGCTGCACCAATTCATATTCCCACCCACACTGTAGGAGGGTTCCTTTCTCTCCACACCCTCTCCAGCATTTATTGTGTGTAGACTTTTTGATGAGGGCCATTCTGACCAGTGTGAGGGGTCTCAAACCTGGGTCTCCTGCATCGGCAGAGAGATTCTTTACCATCTGAACCACCAGGGAAGCCCATCTATGAGATGATGTAGGAGCAAATATTCTTCACAATATAAAGTTTCACATATACTTGTAAAGGACTTTCCTGATGGCTCAGTTGGTAAAGAATCCGCCTGCAATGCATGAGACCCCAGTTCGATTCTGGTGTTGGGAAGATCCACTGGAGAAAGGAAAGGCTACCCACTCCAGGGTTCTGACCTGGAGAATGCCATGGAATGTATAGTCCATGGGGTCACAAACAGGACTGAATGACTTTCACATACTTGTAATGCAATATCACTCTGTTTCAAATTACTGACATGTCTCAGGAAAATAATCAGGGAAGATTTTTAGCTTTGAGGTGCTAATATAACATAGAATATCAATTAACTTCCAAGATTCATAAGCGTGTAGCGCACTTGTATTCACTTGTATATTCTATTATAATATAAAGCCGCTGTATAGCGTGGGTTTCCAGCATTTAATATGATCCCTTTAAAACACTCACACCCAGTCAAAAAATGGTCAGGAGACCTAAACAGACGTTTCTCCAAAGAAGACCTACAGATGGCTAACAGGCACTTGAAAAGATGCTCAACGTCACTAATTATTGCTATTGCTATTGCTAAGTCACTTCAGTCGTGTCCGACTCTGTGTGACCCCATAGATGGCAGCCCACCAGGCTTCCCCATCCCTGGGATTCTCCAGGCAAGAACACTGGAGTGGGTTGCCATTTCCTTCTCCAATGTATGAAAGTGAAAAGTGAAAGTAAAGTCACTCAATCGTGTCCAACCCTCAGCGACCCCATGGACTGCAGCCCACCAGGCTCCTCCATCCATGGGATTTTCCAGGCAAGAGTACTGGAGTGGGGTGCCATTGCCTTCTTCGTCACTAATTATTAGAGAAATGCAAAATATGCTGAAGGAACCACTCATACTGGTCAGAATGGCCCTCATCAAAATGTCTACACACAATAAATGCTGGAGAGGGTGTGGAGAGAAGGGAGCCCTCCTACAGTGTGGGTGGGAATGTGAATTGGTGCAGCCACTGTGGAGAACAATATGGGGGTTCCTTAAAAAATTAAAAATCGAGTTACCATGTGATCCAGCAATCATTATTCACTGACGTTCCTTTGCATAAGTGAACAGGTTAGTAAAATATTCAAGATTATGTCAATTGCAAATGCTCGTCTCTACCATCTTTTAAAAGAAAACAGAAAAGGATAAATCATACCAGAAATAGAGGGCATGTCATTAATACGATGAGAATACATTAATACGTCGATACAGTGTTGTCTTTGGATGGAAGCAGCGTGTTACATGCATGAGATAAGTTGCTGTCTCTAGAGTAGAAGCCAAGACACAGGTACCTTCGAGCCACCCCAGATCGCAATCAGAGATTAGAGAGCGTGGAGAATCGATAATTCCTAAGCCCACTGCCAGCAGATCTCAGAAAACAGTCTCTCTTCACCAAGCACAAATGCAGACTCAGATCCACACCCACTTCTTTCTCCCGAGTCCCTCCCAACCTTGCATTCACCTCACCGGTCTCTGTTGATCTATGAAGCATCACATCATACATTATTTTCTTCACTCCAAAGCCTGTGCAGTTTTCTGTCTGCCCAGAATAAAAAATAGGCTTGACTTACTGTCTAGGTGTTCTTTAGACGGTGGCCCAGCTCCTACAAGAACAAAGAGAGCGTGTCACACATCACCATTTCCATTTTCACATGGGAGATTTGTTAAAATTAATGTTTGTTGCGATATAGTTGTATTACAATGGTGTGTTAGTTTCTGCTGTATGGCAAAATGAGCCAGCCATACACATACCACCCTCTTTTCTGGATTTCCTTCCCATTGAGGCCACCATGGAACATTGAGCAGCCTTCCCGTGGTGTACAATTCTCATTAGTCATCTATTTTATACAAAATACCTGTAGTGTAAATGCTATAATTCATCCCACCCTACCCCTCTTAGTCCCCCTGGTGTCCACGACTGTTCTTTCCATATGTGTCTCTATTTCCGCTTAGTAAAGAAGACCGTCTGTACCAATTTTTTCAGATTCCACATGTACGTGTTAATGTACGATATTGTTTTTCTCTGTCTGACTTCACTCTCTGTTACAGACTCTAGGTCCATCCATGGCTCTGTATATATGTATTTTTAAAAAATAATTTGGATAATAGTAGTCTTTTTGTTAATTGTAGGGTAACTGCTTTATCATGTTGTATTGCTTTCTGCAGTACAACATCGGGGATCAGCCATAAGCACATATATGTCCCCTCCCCCTTGAGCCTGCTGCCCGCCCCCACCACTCTATATATGTATTTTTATGATAAGGTGTCATGCCTTTGTCACCCTGTACGTGCATGCTAAGTCCCTTCAGTCATGTCGTACTCTTTGTGAGCCCATGGACTGTATCCCGCCAGGCTCCTCTGTCCATGGGATTTCCCAGGCAGGAATATGGGAGTGGGTTGCCATTTCCTTCTCCAGAGGATCTTCCTGACCCAGGCATCAAACCCAGGTCTCCTGCATTGCAGGCAGATTCCTTCCTGTTTGAGCCACAATGACTCCAATACGAGCAATTTTCCTGTTACCGTGAGCAGAATTTCTTGCCAATATGCTAGGTTGGCCAAAAAGTTTGTTTGTGATTTTATATACCATGGAAAACCCCAACAAGCTTTTTGGCCAACCCAATCCTTAGTTTTACAGATTTAGCACTTGAAGTCATTATTCTGAATTTGGAGCAAAGATAGGAACTAGATTAGAAAGTGTATATAATTAGTCATCCTTACTGCAAAGTTACCTTTAAATTAACTTGGAAAACATAAATATTATCTGATTTGACTCTGGCCACAGCTCACACCCTTCTGTCTTATTATTGGAAAAGACCCTGATACTGGGAAAGATTGAAGGCAGGAGGAGATGGGGATGACAGAGGATGAGATGGTTGGATGGCATCACTGACTCCATGGACATGAGTTTCAGTAGACTCTGGGAGTTGGTGATGGACAGGGAGGCCTGGTGTGCTATAGTCCATGGGGTCACAAAGAGTCGGACACGACTGAGCAACTGAACTGATTGGCTGCATTGGGTCTTAGTTGCTGCTACCCAGGGCTCAGTTGTCCCACGACATGTGGGATCTTAGCCCCCTGATCAGGGATTGAACCTGTGTCCCGTTCACTGGGGATTGCTAACCACTGCACTCCCTGGGAAGTCTCTATCCTTATGTTTTAAAGAGAAAATTTGTTTGCTGTCAGTGTCATTTAATGTTTTAGGGACCGTAATCGAGGTCCTGAGTTTAGTGCGTGTGCAGACTTGCCTGGTGGCTCGGACGGTAAAGAATCTGCCTGCAATGCGGGAGACCCGAGTTCAATCCCTGGGTTGGGAAGATTCCCTGGAGGAGGTCATGGCAACCCACTCCAATGGACAGAGGAGCCTGGTGGGCTACGGTCCACAGGGTCAAAAAGAGTTGGACGTGACTAAGCCACTGAGCAGGTAGGTACCTTCAGTCCATTGGCGAAGAGGTGTGGGGCAGGTAGACCAGAAGGACTTGAAGGCACGATGGTTAATTCTGCATTTGTGCGGTAATTTTGGAGATGTGTTCAGTTCAGTTCAGTTCAGTTCAGTTGCTCAGTCGTGTCCGACTCTTTGCAACCCCACGAATCGCAGCACACCAGGCCACCCTGTCCATCACCATATCCCGGAGTTCACTCAAACTCACGTCCATCGAGTCGGTGATGCCATCCAGCCATCTCATCCTCTGTCGTCCCCTTCTCCTCCTGCCCCCAATCCCTCCCAGCATCAGAGTCTTTTCCAAGGAGTCAACTCTTTGCATGAGGTGGCCAAAGTACTGGAGTTTCAGCTTTAGCATCAGTCCTTCCAAAGAATACCCAGGGCTGATCTCCTTTAGAATGGACTGGTTGGATCTCCTTGCAGTCTCAAGGGTCTTCTCCAACATCACGTGGTAAGGACGAAAAAAGGAGGGGTCGGGCTCCTGGAAGGTGGAGGTGACTCTGTGAATTGCCAGGCTTTGGGGATGGAGGAGAATGTGAGCACTGACGATGGAAACATGGCCGTGTTCTCATCAAGTAATAAAGGAGCTGTCATCGTTAATAGACGCCGGCAAGGGTTGGTCTCTCAAGCAGAATCAGTAAGAAAAGTGCATGATGGCTTGTCCGGGACTAATGAAGCTGAGAGACTGAAGCTACTCCATCATCCCGTTTTCCCAGTACACCTGGCTTCTCTTGATTAAAAAGGCATTTATCTAATGATCCATTGCGAACCATTACCAGAAACGGAGAATGGTGCCGTTATTGAGGGAGAGAGAAATTGAAAGGCCTTTGAGGAAGGAATCTTTCCTCGCTGTAATAAACCCCGAGAAAGCATTGATCTTTAAAGGAAAAATTGTTGGTTTTGCAGTTGGTGCCGAGCTGTCGAGATCAGTTACGGAGAGAATTATTTAGCCGGATTGCCAGCACTCTGTGCTCACAAAGTCAAGACATTTCTATTTCTTTTATCAAGTGATTTTTTATACAAAAGAGCACTTCCATGATTGGGATAATGCTGAAAGAAAATTCCATTTTATTAAAAAAAAAAGGTGCTAGGATTACTATGAGAGAATCTATTACACAATTGGTACCTTATTCTAGAATATGACAGTGTGTCTGATGAAAATGGCTGGTTGTGGCTGTAAAAATGACCTTGCTGTTTTCAACAAGCACTGCGGGGAGGACACAGATTCTACACCCAGGACTAGTTCATGATATTCCAGGTTGTTATTGGATGATTAAATAGTTCTCTGAAAAATAAGCCCCAAAAGCCCTTGTGGTAACTCGTACACTTAACCGAAAAAGGTAGAGAGAAGTTTGGAAATAGGAGAAAGCGGCAGAATTAGACATCTGGAATTAGGTTTGTCGTTCAGTTGCTTAGTCACGTCCGACTCTTTGCGACCCCATGGCTTGCAGCACACCAGGCCTCCCTGTCCATCACCAACTCCCGGAGCTTGCTCAAACTCATGTCCATTGAGTCGGTGATGCCATCCAGCCATCTCATCCTCTGTCGTCCCCTTCTCCTCCTGCCCTCAATCTTTCGCAGCATCAGGGTCTTTTCAAATGAGTCAGCTCTTTGCATCAGATGGCCAAAGTACTGGGGCTTCAGCATCAGTCCTTCCAATGCATATTCAGGACTGAGTTCCTTTAGGATTAATGGGGTTGACCTCCTTGCAGTGCAAGGGACTCTCAAGAGTCTTCTCCAACACCACAGTTCAAAAGCATCAATTCTTCGGTGCTCACCTTTCTTTATAGTCCAACTCTCACATCCGTACATGACTACTGGAAAAACCACAGCTTTGACTGTATGGACCTTTGTTGGCAAAGTAATGTTTCTGCTTTTTAATATGCTGTCTATGTTTATCATAGCTTTTCACCCAAGGAGCAAGTGTCTTTAATTTTCATGGTGGCAATCATCGTCTGCAGTGATTTTGGAGCCCGAGAAAATAAAGTCTGTCACTGTTTCAACTTTTCTGCCTTGTATTTGCCTTGAAGTGATGGGACCAGGATGTGATGTGAGAGTTGGACCATAAAGAAAGCTGAGGGCCAAGGAATTTATGTTTTTGAACTGTGTTGTTGGAGAAGACTCTAGAGAGTCCCTTGGACTGCAAGGAGATCAAACCTGTCCATCCTAAAGGAGATCAGTCCTGAATATTCATTAGAAGGACTGATGCTGAAGCTGAAACTCCAATATTTGGCCACCTGAGGTGAAGAGCTGACTCACTGGAAAAGAGCCTGATGCTGGGAAAGATTGAAGGCAGGAGGAGAAGGGGACGACAGAGGACGAGATGGTTGGATGGCATCACTGACTTGATGGACATGAATTTGAGTAAAGTCCGGGAGTTGGTGATGGACAGGGAGGCCTAGTGTGCTGCACTCCATGGGGTCACAAAGAGTTGGGCATGACTGAGCAACTGAACTGAACTGAACTGATGGGACCAGATGCCATGATCTTCATTTTTTTAATGCTGAGATTCCAAGCCAACTTTTTTACTCTCTTTCACCTTTATCAAGAGGCTCTTTAGTTCCTCTTCACTTTCTGCCATTAGAGTGGTATCATTTGCCTATCTGAGGAATTAGGTTACAAACTTTAAAATGTATTTTTGTCCGGGTATCTGTTGCTTCATTCTTAATATTCTTTCAAAGTATTAGAAACCACACAAGCCTGCTACAATGTATGCAGACATGTAGCAACTGTGAGCTTTAAGCATGTGTCACTAGATCAGGTCAACATAAGGAATATCTGTTTGCATTGTGTACACTTGTCTTTCTGGAAATTGGATACGTGGTTTTATTTAGCAGTGATATTTCTTCTAGCATCTCTACTGGGACTGTTCATTGTATGTATTTAAAACAGGCTAAGCACAGTCAATAACCTTAGACATGGAGATGACACCACCCTTATGGCAGAAAGTGAAGAGCAACTAAAAAGCCTCTTGATGAAAAGTGAAAGATGAGAGTGAAAACGTTGGCTTAAAGCTCAACATTCAGAAAACGAAGATCATGGCATCTTGGTCCCATCACTTCATGGGAAATAGATGGGGAAACAGCGGAAACAGTGTCAGACATTTTTTTTGGGGGGGCTCCAAAATCACTGCAGATGGTGATTGCAGCCATGAAATTAAAAGACGCTTACTCCTTGGACGGAAAGTTATGACCAACCTAGATAGCATATTCAAAAGCAGAGACATTACTTTGCCAACAAAGGTCTGTCTAGTCAAGGCTATGGTTTTTCCAGTGGTCATGTATGGATGTGAGAGTTGGACTGTGAAGAAAGCTGAGCGCCAAAGAATTGATGCTTTTGAACTGTGGTGTTGGAGAAGACTCTTGAGAGCCCCTTGGACTGCAAGGAGATCCAACCAGTCTATCCTAAAGAGAATCAGTCCTGAATATTATTGGAAGGACTGATGCTGAAGCTGAAACTCCAATACTCTGGCTACCTGATGGGAAGAACTGAGTCACTGGAAAAGACCCAGATACTGGGAAAGATTGAAGGTGGGAGGAGAAGGGGATGACAGAGGATGAGATGGCTGGATGGCATCACTGACTTGATGGACATGAGTCTGAGTGAACTCCGGGAGTTGGTGATGGACAGGGAGGCCTGGCGTGCTGCGATTCCTGGGGTCGCAAAGAGTCGAACACGACTGAGCGGCTGAACTGAACTGAACTGAAGTTCTGTGCTTGGTGAAAGAAGCCCACCACACAAGACACAGCGTGTTTAATTTTATGTGGAATGCGTTATGTACACATGAGAACACATGGAGACAGAAAATAGGTTAGTGATTGCTGTCTGGGAGAGGGGGTATAGAGGAGGCGGGGGGCTGTTAATGGATAAAAAATGTCTTTTTAGGGTGAAGAAAATATTCTGGGATAGAAGGTGGTGACGTTTGCAGATACTAAATATACCAAAAACCACTGAACTGCAAACATTTTCAAGAATGCATTTAAAACATTGTATTTTATGGAAACATGGTTGATTTACAATGTGTTAACTTCTGCTCTCAAGCAAATTGAATCGATTATACATGTATATTAATACCTATATATCTGCAGTTTTCATAGTTTTACATTGTAGTTTATCACAGGATATTGGGTATAGTTCCCTATGCTCTTGGTAGGACCTCGTTTATTCACTGCATATATGATAGTTTGCGCCAGCTACCTCCAAACTCCTAGTCCATTCCTCCCCCAGTCTCCTTCCGCTTGCCAACCACAAGCCTGTTCTCTGAGCCCTGGTTTCTGTCATAGGTTCTCCAGGCAAGAGTACTGGAGTGGGGTGCCACTGCCTTCTCCGATAGGTAAGTCCAGTTGTATTATCCTGTTTGATGATGCATGTACGTGATATCGTATGGCATTGGTCTTTTGTCTTCATTTAGTGTGATAATCTCCAGGAACATGCATGTTGCTTCAAATGGTATTATTTCATTCTTTTTTTTTTATGGCTGAGGAATATTCCGTTGGGCTTCCCTGGTAGCTCAGCTGGTCAAGAATCCGCCTGCAATGCAATACACTATTCCATTGTATATATGGACCACATCTTGTTTATTCATTCTACTGTTGATGGATCCTTGGGTTGCTTTCATGTTACCTACTGTGAACAGTAAGACTGTCTTTCATGACACGTGAATTGCATCTGAACAAAAGCTGGTAAAAACACGAAGCGTTTTTATCTAGTGCCAAAGCTGAGGACAGTGTCTGCATGTTGTGATGGCTCCATCTGCAAGTGGAAGTGAACAGTAGTGCTCAGTCCCTCAGGCATGTCCAACTCTGTGTGACCCCATGGACTGTAGCCCACCAGCCTTCTGTGTCCATGGGATTCTCCAGGTAGGAATACTGGAGGGGGTTGCTACTTCCTTCGCCAGGGGATCTTCCCAACCATGGGATCGAACCCACCTTTTGTGTCTCCTGTATGGGCAGGTGGATTCTTTACCACTAGGGGCACTTGGGAAGGCCTGAAGCTTTCAAAACCCAACCTTCTTGGTTTCGGTCCTCCATGTATGGTCTTTGAATCAGTGCCATCGGAATTTTGTCGGGGGTGAATTTCACGGCTGTATCTCAGCTCCTGAATCAGAACCTTCAGTTTGGCAAGACTGCAAAGGGATGGTCTGCACATTCATATTTATGGTTAGAAAGAAATGGACTCAATGGACATGAGCAAACTCCAGGAGATGGTGAAGGACAGAGGAGCCTGGTGTGTACAGTCCATGGGGTCCCAAAGAGTCACACACGACTTAGTGACTGAACAAGAAGAGCAGCAGTGGATAAGCCTCTGAGCTTCCAGTGCAGGGGGTGAGACTTTGATATCTGGTTGGGGAAGATCCCACATGAAGACGATACATGGGCCCCCCAGGCGGCTCGGTGGTAATGAATCCTCCTGCCACGCAAGAGACGTGGGTTCGTTCTCCAGGTTGGGAAGATCTCCTAGAGAAGGGCATGGCAACCCACTCCAGTATTCTTGTCTGGAGAATCCTCATGGACAGAGGAGCCTGGCAGGGCTACAGTCTATGGGGTCGCAGAGAGTCAGACATGACTGAGCGATTTTCACTCTTCACTTCAGGGAACTAACAACCGATGAGCCATTAAAAAAAAATGCATCTAAACAAACAAACAAACACAATTTTGAGCAAACTATTTAAAAGAACTACCCCTCAAAGAATTCCAATATATCCTGAATACAGACTCTTTGTGACCCCATGAGCTGCAGCCCGCCAGGCTCCTCTGTTGATGGGATCCTCCAGGCAAGAATACCTGAGTGGGTTGCCGTTCCCTTCTCCAGGGGATCTTCCCGACCCAGAGTTTGAACCCGGGTCTCCTGCATCGGCAGGCAGATTCTTTGTCATTGAGCCACCAGGGAAGCCCTCATTTAGGGGCTATAAATGTGCGACTGTGGACTTGGAGGTAAATAATCTTAGGACATGTTAGTGGTTTCTGTCTTGGCGGTGTGTGTATGAATTTGACAAATTTCAGTATTTATGAGTTGCTGTATTCTGTGGAATGCAGATAATGCCCAAGGCCCTTCTTCATTCCAAAGGGGTTTTGATCAAAGAAATGGAGTGTGTAAAAACGTTGCATAAATTCTAGCATGAGCTGAAGAGGACTGGTGTTTTGTTAACAAGACTACTTCAAAGTGAATTGCACCTTTCTGGGAAACACTTCAGACAATGATACTGTGATCATTTGGCAACTGTTTCTGGTCTTTCTTGCTAAAAGCAGGCTTGGACACAGACTCTTGTTTCTTTATGTGTGTTAATTTGCATTATGAAGCATTGTCTTAAAATGTTATTTTCTCTAAAGCTGATCAGCCTCATCTTTCATGGTGTTTACATACCGCCTGGCAGTCAACTTTCCACGGATGGGCTTTGCCAAAGGGAAAAACGATTTCAATAGAATTTTACAATCTTCTTGTTGTATACTTTTTGGACAATTTTTGAGTCTTAGTGTTTCAAAATAGTTACAACATCACCCCCTTTTCTTAAAGCTTGGTTGAACAGTTCACTCAGACATTTGTCACCACATGTTCAAATTCCTTCATTCTAACTTTTTGTGCTGCTACTATTAACTCATTTTACCCTATCTTTTTGAGTTGCTAACTGGTTTTATTAAAGAAGTCTTACATGTATTACATTTATAAACTCGTGTTTAGTTGTTCAGTCGTGTTCAACTCTTTGCGACCCCATGGACTGTAGCCCACCAGGCTCCTCTGTCCATGGGATTCTCCAGGCAAGAACACTGGAGTGGGTTGTCATGCTCTCCTCCAGATAAACTCTTTAATTTCTCTTTAAGCTATCTTTTATTGAGAACCTATTGTAGAGCACAGGGAACTCTACTTAATGCTTTGTGGTGACTTAAATGGGAGGGCAATCCAAAAAAGAGGGGATCTATACATGCATATAGCTGATTGATTTTGCTGTTCAGTAGAAACTAACACAGTATAAAGCAACCATACTTCAGTAAAAAATAAACACAAAATTAAAAGTAGCTGAATCTTCAAAAAATTATCTTTAATTGAAGTACAGTTGATGTACAATATTATATACATTTTAAGTAAACAGTATAGTGTCTCAAAATTTTCAAAGGTTGTGCCCCATTTGTAGATATACAAAGTAATGGCTATACAATATATACAATATTGTATATCAATGGCACCCCACTCCAGTACTCTTGCCTGGAAAATCCCATGGACGGAGGAGCCTGGTGGGCTGCAGTTCATGGGGTCACAAAGAGTTGGCCACGACTGAGCGACTTCACTTTCACTTTTCACTTTCATGCATTGGAGAAGGAAAGGGCAACCCACTCCAGTGTTCTTGCCTGGAGAATCCCAGGGACGGGGGAGCCTGGTGGGCTGCCGTCTACAGGGTCGCACAGAGTCGGACACGACTGAAACGACTTAGCAGCAGCAGCAGCATAGATATACATATATACACACAATATATACAGTGCTGGCTGTATAATATATACAATATTGAATATATTATATATATAATATTGACTATATAGTATATATAAAACAATATACCTTTGTAAGTTATTTTATATCTACTAGTCTGTGCGTCTTAATGCTGTAAATTCTTCTATTTTTTGAGAAGCTGCACTTTACCTATTCTGAACAGAACCCCATATTCACGATGCATGAAAATACTGAGAAAGCACAAATGCTCTGAACGATAAACAATGTGGTTTTACATACTATGTGGTGATGTGAGCAGTGGTTTCATTCAGTCATGATGGCAGAAATACTTTGTAGCAGGCTCTGTAGTTTATGTTCCATCAGTTGGTAAAGAATCTGCCCTCAATGCAGGAGACCAGGGTTCGATCCCTGGGTTGGGAAGATGCCCTGGAGAAGGAAATGGCAACCTACTCCAGGATTCTTGCCTGGAGAACCTCATGGACAGAGGAGCCTGGCAGGCTACAGCTCATGGGGTTGCAGAGAGTCGGAACATGACTGAGTGACTAACACTTCACTTCATATTTGTGTGTTTTTTTTTTTTTAAATCTAAATTTACAGGTATATACCCCAGAATGGAACTACAGGGTTATATGGCAGCTGTATTTTCAGTTTTTTAAGGAAACTGCATTGCTCTCGTTGAGTCACCAAGTCGTGTCCGACTCTCTTTGACCCCATGGACTGCAGCATGCCAGGCTTCCCTGTCCTTCACCTGCTTCTGGAGTCTGCTCAAACTCCTGTCCATTGAGGAACTGCCATAACTGTTCTCCATAGTGACAGCACCAGTTTCTATCCCCATCAACAGTTTAGGAGGGTCCCTTTTTTTCCCCACACTCTCTTTGGCATTGGTTTGTGGACTTGTTGATGATGGCCCTTCTGACTCGTGTGAGGTGGGACCTCAGGGTAGTTTTGCTCTGCATTTCTCTAATAATGAGTGATCTTGAGCATCTTTTCATGTGCCTATTGGCCATCTGTACGTCTTGTTTGGAGAAATGTATACTTATTGGTTCTGCTCATTAAAAAAAAAATATTTTTTTTAAGGATAATTTCAATAAAAAATTTGAAAATTTTCAAACTTCATTAGAAAAGATTCTGATGCTGGGAAAGACTGAAGGTGGGAGAAGGGGACGACAGAGGATGAGATGGCTGGATGGCATCACCAACTCGATGGACATGAGTTTGGGTAAACTCTGGGAGTTGGTGATGGACAGGAAGGCCTGGCGTGCTGCCATCCATGGGGTCGCAAAGAGTCGGACAGGACTGAGCAACTGAACTAAAGGATAATTGCTTTACAGAATTTTGCTGTTTTCTGTCAAATCTCAGCATGAATCAGCCATAGGTATACATATGTCCCTTCCCTCTTGAATCTCCCTCCCACCTCCCTCCCTATCCTACCCCTCTAGGTTGACACAGAGCCCCTGTTTGGGTTTCCTGAGCCAAACAACACATTCCTGTTGGCTCTCTATTTTACATATGGTGATGGAAGTTTCCATGTTACTCTTTCCATACGCCTCAGCCTCTCCTCCCCTCTCTCCATGGCCATAAATCTGTTCTCTATGTCTGTTTCTCCATTTGCTGCCCTGCAAAAAAATTATTTGGTGCCATCTTTCTAGATTCTGTATGTATGTGTTAGAATATGGTATTTTTCTTTCTCTTTCTGACTCACTTCACTCTGTATAATAGGCTCCAGGTTCATTCATCTCATTAGAACAGACTCAAATGCGTTCCGTTTTTTTATGGCTGAGTAATATTCCATTGTGTATATGTACCACAAGTTCTTTATCCATTCATCTGTTGACGGACATTATCTTAAAACTGGGTTGTTTCTTTTAATGTAGAGTTGTAGGAATTGGGTATATACATTGGATATTAACCCCTTACTGGTTACAACATTTGTAAATAGACAACCTGTGATATCGGTTGTCTTTTCATTCAGTGGATGGTTTCCTGTGCTGTGCAAAAGCTTTTAAAATGCAAATTTGAAAAGACACCTAACAAGTAATATGGTGCTAGTGGTAAAGAAGCTGCCTGCCAAAGCAGGAGATGTGGGTGGTTCCATCCCTATGACGGGAAGATCCTCTGGAGAAGGAAATGACAACCCACTCCAGTATTCTTGCCTGGAGAATCCCGTGGACAGAGGAGCCTGGCGGGCTACAGTCCATGAGGTCACACAGAGTCTGACACAGCTGAGCAACTGAGCACAGCACAGCTTGTGGGGTCTTAAGTTCGCTGACCAGGGATCGAACCCATGACTCCACCGCCAGATAGCCAGTTGAGCTCCTCCGTTGTCCTTGAGGAGCACGGATGACTGCAGGAGTCCTATATGGTCTACTGTTGCTGCCTTTTGTCTGGTGTTGGTAGATATACTCAATATTTCCTAAGAGGACAACTGCCTGTCTGTGGCTTTGCCCCTTGTCACAAGACCTCACGCATGCTGCTCATACAGACTCAGCGTGGGTTGCACCGTGGATGGTGGTGAGACCAAGGTGCCAGTCACCTTCGAGAGGCTGGACGCCCCTCGGACGTGACGTCTGATTTTGGTGGTACCTCACGTGCAGTCAGACGTGAGCCCCTGACATCCAGTCTGTGTCTTACAAGTCACGTCACTGGATCCTCCTCTGTCTCTTAATTCCTCTGCCTTTGATCTAACATTTACAAATTCTGTCTGAGAGCCCCATCTTGCTGATGACCATACACAGCCACATGTGGAATGAATTAAGGATGTTCAACAAGGCCACGCACAGAGAAGCTGTCAAAGCCAGCTCTGATTTTGAAATGTGTTTAATAGTCATAGTCTGATTTTGGTCAGTTTGTGTTAAACATTACAGAGTATAGTGTGGTCATAGCTTTTACTTAAAAACATTCATCAGCAGATGAATGGATAAGAAAGCTATGGTACATATACACAATGGAGTATTACTCAGCCATTAAAAAGAATACATTTGAATCAGTTCTAATGAGATAGATGAAACTGGAGCCTATTATACAGAGTGAAGTAAGCCAGAAGGAAAAACATAAATACAGTATACTAATGCATATATATGGAATTTAGAAAGATGGTAACAATAACCTGGTGTACGAGACAGCAAAAGAGACACTGATGTATAGAACAGTCTTATGGACTCTGTGGGAGAGGGAGAGGGTGGGAAGATTTGGGAGAGTGACATTGAAACATGTAGAATATCATGTAAGAAACGAGTTGCCAGTCCAGGTTTGATGCGCGATGCTGGATGCTTGGGGCTGGTGCACTGGGACGACCCAGAGGGATGGTGTGGGGAGGGAGGAGGGAGGAGGGTTCAGGATGGGGAACACATGTATGCCTGTGGCGGATTCATTTTGATATTTGGCAAAACTAATACAATTATGTAAAGTTTAAAAATAAAATAAAATTAAAAAAAAAAAAAACATGGGTATATTGTTGAGTTGTTGTTATTGTTCAGTTACTTAGTCATGTCCGATTCTTTGCGATCCCATGGACTGTAGCCCCGCCAGGCTCCTCTGTCCACGGGATTCTCCCAGCAAGAATGCTGGAGTGGGTTGCCATTTCCTTCTCCAGGGGATCTGTCCAACCCAGGGATTGAACCCAGGTCTCCTGCATAGGCTGGCGGGTTCTTTTCCCCTGAGCCATAAAGGAAATCCCCTTAGATACTCTGGACATCTGCAAAAAGACAGACGAGATTGGATTAAATATATTGCAAACTGCTAGCAATTTTTCCTGTTGTCTTTAATATTCTGGCATATGAAAATGTCATTTTTCTTTTTTAAATTCTAATAAAGTCTGTCCCTCACAACATTCAAAAACTCTAATGTAAGAGAGGAATCAAGACAGTGACACACGCATGTGGCATTCACCTCCCACAAACACGTCAAAAATACCTGGATTATTCCATCCTGGAGACAGTGAAGGACAGGGAAGCCTGGTGTGCTGCAGTCCATGGGGTCGCAGTCAGACACAACAGAGCGATTGAACAACAGCAGTGCTGATATACGAGGATCCATGAGATGAAAAGACAACCCACAGGAGACTTTCAGCTCATGGAGTGCGGAATTCATCTCAAGGGCTTGGTGACCTGAATGCCTGCCGTGAGTTCACGTGAACTGCTGACCCAGGAGACTCGGATGACCGCTCCCTTGTCCGCCTACACCCGGCCTCTTGGCTTTTTCTATTTCTGGTTTACAGGGAGATGGAAGAGCTCCAGGGACACTGTGCACCACCTGAGCTACCTACAGGTAAGTGATGACAAGTGATGCCCCAAAAGCCTACATCTCACCAAGGACCTCTTCATCTGCTGGGTCAACCAAGTCCGCCAGATAAATCTCTCAATGTCCCTCCCAGTTTATTTTTCTTTTTTAATAAAACAAAACCTACTCTTAGACTCTCTTTAAAAGAACAACAAAATCAAACGCTTTACTAGAAAATGCAAGGGCATGCATTTTTAGACAATGGAAGGAATGGATATGCCCAAAGATGGTCATTCTGATTTTTTTTCTACATTTACCTTTGATTCAGAGTTTATCTACTAGCATATTTATTGGCTTGGCCAAAGAGTTCATTTGTGTTTTTCATATGGAAAAATGCAGACTATTTGGCCAACCCAGTACTATAAAAAGGGCTTTCCATGTGGCTCAGTGGTAAAGCATTAGCCTGCCAATGCAGAAGACACAAGAGACATGGGTTCTATCCTGGGATTTGGAATATCCCCTGGGGGAGGAAGTGGCAACCCACTCCAGTACTCTTGCCTAGAGAATCCTGTGGATAGAGGAGTCTGGCGGGCTACAGTCCATGGCATTGCAGAGTCAGACATCACTGAGCAACTAAGCATGAAATACTATAAATAAATACTCTCTGGCACCAGCGTGGAAAATTCCACCGATAGAATTTTCCTACTGCAAAAAGATTATAAACTACTTCTGCAATTGTAATAAAATTTCGGAGGGTACGTTTTGACCAGAATCAATGGTCATGTAAAAATGTACAATCAGTTCATTATATTACAATTTAGCTTTAAAAAAACCCAAATAAAATCCCAAGTTTCACGTCAGGCTTTAGGTTTCATGCTCAAAATAAAGGTCGTTGTATAGTATTTGTGATACTGTTTCGAGCCACAGGTATAAATCACAGGCTTGTCAAGAAGGAGCCACATCTATGATTAAGGTAGGAAAAAAAAAATGCCATTAAAAGTTCAAGACCGTCTCAAATGAGATTCCTGACAGAAGATTTTCTAGAAGTCAGTTAAATTTTATTGGCTCTATTATCATCTTTATAGTAGCTGGGAAACCTCTCGAGAAGTGAATTTAAAGTTGATTCTTTTGCTTGTAATAAAAAATAAAGAACTTCCTATTTTACCTAAGGGGATGTCTTCAAAATGACTTTTAAAGTAAGAATCATAAAAGTAAGGAAAAAGAAAACCCAGGGAGGTTGTCTACATCATTTTTCTTTTTCAGAAGGAATACTATCATTAATGCTCTTTAATAAACTTGGGACCTGTCAGTCGCTCAGAGGTTTTTCCTGGAGACATGGGTAGGTTTGTTACCTAATGAGGAAATGTTAGTTGCTCAGTCGTGTCCGACTCTCTGTGACCCCGTGGATTGTAACCATCCCCAGGCTCCTCTGTCCATGGGATTTTCCAGGTGAGAATACTGGAGTGGGTTGCCATTCCCTTCTCCAGGGGATCTTCCCAGTCCAGGCATCAAACCTGGGTTTCGTGCATTGCAGGCAGATTCTTTCCCATCAGAGCCACCAAGGGAGCCCAGTGTCTCTGGGGAGAAAACGCCCCCATTTATATCTACAGTGAGTGAGCGGCAAGTCTGCTTTCTGATACGTAGAAACACCTTTCTCCACTGTTCCTGCCTGCACATGCTGCTGCTCCAAACCCCATAACCTTCTTCTCCCTGAAGGGAGCTCACGGGTGGCCATTCACACAGGCCTGATCTAGGCCCAAAGCCCCGGGATTCATGGTCTCCGCCGTGTCAGGGCTGACATGGAAACGCGGATGGTAACTTTTCATTTCCAGGTTCGGAGCTGGAGCTGTGTGGCTAAACTGATTTCTGACTATTCGTGGCCTCGTCTCTGGCTGACAGAGAAGGCTGTGTTTTGTGGGGTTCCCCACTCCCCATCTCTCCTTGTGCCCCAAGAAATGGATGAGTGCGTTTTTGTCTTGAATGCTTTACGATGATGGGCTGCTTCAAGTCTCCTTGCATACAATTTCCCTGAATATGATTTTTCCCCCCTCCCCTCTGCAAGTTATGTTGTCATTTTCTTTTTAACAGTTAGGCAATAGGGAGTGGTTTCTAGAGAGTAAAAACTTATTTGGGGTTATCAATGAGTAGCGGATATGACTTGATGGCTTTTTTCCCCCTCTCTTCTAGGAATTTGTGAAATTAGCATTTCTGGCTCAAATGTTCAAGGCTGAAGACAGATGTCAACAGTCCTTGAACTTGCCCGGGGTCTACACCATTAGCGTCGTGGGGTGAGAGTGGGTTGGTTCGCCAAGGCCTCTGCACAGAACACGTTCTGTCCAAGTGTGTCTCTCTCTTCGGCCTTTTCATTCACTGCACATTGTTGACCCTGAGCTTACACGGCCTCATTTCTGGTTTTCTTCTCCTTTATTCTTGTGTGCATGAACACAGTGGGTCCAGAGATCTTGCGTACTTGCCTATTCAAGTATGGAAACTCGCTAATAGTGCATACACAACAGATGCATCTTGTTTGGATAAAAGAAAAACATATATATACCATTCTCCATATTTATTATACTCAAAAATGATATATTTTATACATACTGTACTATTTAATACAGAGTAAACAACTTGATTAGGTAGGTTGATAATAAATAATACATGTTGTTTATTACTTTATTTTGAATTGTCATATACACACAGGAGACAAAAAATAAGACAATGTAGGGACTTCCCTCGTGCTCCAGTAATTAAGACTTCAGCTTCCAATTCAGAGGGTGCAGGTGTGATGCCTGGTCAGGGAGGTAAGATCCCCCCATGCTCTGTGGCCAAAACGAAAAAAACCCAGAAGCAATATTGTAACAAGTTCAATGAAGACTTTGATTAAAAAAAAAAAACAAAACAGTTAAAAAAAATAAGTGTGTTAAGAGCACAAGGGGCAGTAATAAATAGGAAATACACACAGGACTAGTTTCAAAACGAATTATGTTAGGAATATTCTTAACCTCATACTACATCTTGCAGCAGGAAGTGGTACCCACTCCAGCATTCTTGCCTGGAGAATCCCATGGACAGAGGAGCCTGGCGGGCTTCAGTCCATGGGGTCGCAAGAGTTGGACACGACTTAGTGAGTAAACCACCAATACTGCGTCTATTTATTGATCCATTCATTATACTGTGTCTGTTTATTGATCTATCTGTATATATAGAGAGAAAGACAGGATGTTTTTGTCTCTTCCCCAATGTAATGTTATCAGGAGGTGAGGCGGTAATGAGGGTATAGTCTCCATGAAGGGGATTGGAGTTTCAGCTTTAGCATCAGTCTTTCCAATGAATATTCAGGACTGACTTCCTTTAGGATGGACTGGTTGGATCTCCCTGCAGTCCAAGGGACTCTCAAGAGTCTTCTCCAACACCACAGTTCAAAAGCATCAATTCTCCGGCGCTCAGCTTTCTTTATAGTCCAACTCTCACATCCGTACATGACCACTGGAAAAACCATAGGCTTGACTAGACGGACGTTTGTTGGCAAAGTAAGGTCTCTACCTGCCAGTTAAGTCATCTTTATTAAAAAAAAAAAAAAACCACTGATAATTAGTGATCAGATCTTTGCAACTGTGGTCGAGTGCTTAAGAGAATGTTCTGGAAGATGAAGTGTACTCACAGATTGTGTGGAGATGAGAGAGGCCGCGGACCAGACCCTGCACGGGCTTTGGTTTTGTGACTTAGCTTTGTGTGGAAGGCATGGACGCAGGAAGGTGTGGGCGACTCCATGAGGTTGACGGTCATCTCGTGGAACCAAAGGCAGCTGTTTGTACAGAGGATCTGCTAAAGCCCCTGTGCCCATCTAACCCTGAAGAACGTGTTTGTCGGTGGTGTTAAAAATATACACTGTAATTTGAGAGATGACTTTGAAACATATGGCAAGACTGAAACTGCAGAACTTACGGGAGATGGGCAGAGTGCAGGTCAAGAGAGGACTTAACTTTTTCATGATCCTGATACATTTGGTAACACTGGTGTTCAGAAGTAGCACGCTATTTATTGACATAATTGCGAAGTGAAGAAAAGGTCCTTTCTAATCAAGAAATGCAAGGCTTTGCTGGTGGTCCAGTCATGGAGAATCCACCTGCCAATGCAGGAGACAGGGGTTTGATCCCTGGTCCTGGAAGATCCCACGTGCCTCGGGGCCAGTAAGCGCTCCCAACCTCTCCACCCCAACCCCGTGCATCAAAATGAATAAGCCCACACCCTGGAGCCCGTGCTTCACAACAAGAGAAGCCACCGCAGTGAGAAGTCCACAGAACACTGGAGAGGAGCCCCCGCTTGCCGCCACCAGGGAAAACCCACACGTAGCAACGAAGACCCAGGGCAGGCAGCCAAAAATAAATTTAAACAAATACCACACTGTTCATGGACATAGTTGTCACGTGAAAAAGGCCCTTTCTCAATAAGAGATGCAACCTGCTGGACCACAAAGAGGTGAGGCAGATGGCTCTGGAAACTGTATGGGTCGTGGAGGAAAAGTCTCCAGGTGGTGGCTGCAGATCGAGTTTTGCAGGAGGGGATGGTGGACACGATGGATCTGGAAGTGACGGGGCCCTAATGGCCGTGGTCTTGGTTACAGAGGTAGAGGCTTTGGGGGTGTGGACCGAAACACGGACACATGGGTATGATGGTTACAATGAAGGAGGAAATTTTGGAGGTAACTACGATGGTGGGGAGAACCGTCACGGTTTCGGCAATTATAGTGGACAGCAGCCATTGAGTTACGGACGCTGTAAATCAACTAAACCTCAACGTTGAATAGTTCTCGCTACTGAAGAGTGACGGGCAGAGATAGCAGAATGAGAGTCAGAGAGATGGGGAGAGAAATAAAAATAGCTAATCTAAATTATGGTGTTATTTACATATATCAGTTCAGTTCAGTCGCTCAGTCGTCTGCGGCTCTTTGCCACCCTATGAACCGCAGCACGCCAGGCCTCCCTGTCCATCACCATCCCGGAGTTTACCCAAACTCATGTCAGTTGAGTCGGTGATGCCATCCAACCATTTTTACATGTATATATATATAATGTTATATTACACATATGCACTGTATATACAAAATTATGTCTTTGCAAGTAACGATAATGGATGTGTTAACAGTAACTTAAATAACTGCGATTATGAATGGAAATATGTATTCACACATACACAGTTATGCTTTTGCATGCAACAATAACGGAGTTACGTATATTTATGTATCTTTCGTTATGTTCCAGGCACTGAACAACTGTGTTCCAGAACCATAACTGCGAAGGCAGATGCAATAATCTACGCTTGTGTCAATGATAAAGATAATGTAATTTTGACTTGTTTTCATGATACAACATTATTATGAAGGACACAAAGTGGACAATTATTTGGAAGGTCTGATTTTTTCATACTGTGAAAATCCCGTGTTCCCATTTTCCAACACAACTATTAAACTAAGGTCATAATTTCATTTTGGTTCTTGACCTCGTTTTTTTTTTTTTTTTTTAATTGGAGGATAATAGCTTTATGATGTTGGGTTAGTTTCTGCTGTATGACAGTGTAAATCAGCCATACGTATACATATGCCCCCTCCCTTGCGAACCTCCCACCCCCCACCCACCCCTCTAGGTCATCACAGAGCCCTGCGCTGAGCTCCCTGTGCCATGTAGCAGCTTCCCACTAAGTATCTGTTTTACACACGGTCGGAGTATACATCTGTCAGGGCTGCTCTCTCAATTCACCCCACCCTCTCCTTCCCCCACTGTGCCCATTCTAAATTGCTCAGAAACTTTAGGAAAGTCGTCTCTCCCCCTCAGATCCTGTTTTAATTCTTCATTTCAAAAATGCATTTGAAAAACACAGATATGGAAGAGTTGCAGAGGCATTAAAAATAATTAAAGCGACGCTTTTACCTAGCCACAAAAGACGTGAGGTAGCAGGTTAAAATATCTTGATTTTCATTCTCTAGGTAAGAAGCAAAAAATTTCAGGTTTTGGGGAAGGGGAAGGACACGGTTGCAATACATCTTTCTTAGCGAACGCAGGTTCCCTAAGCAGACACGGTCAAGCGAAAAAGGAACTGCCAGCTCAAAGCATCAGAATATCAAAAGACCACATTTACACAGAGTGAGTCGAAGACATCTGTTGAGATCCTCCAAACCGAAAAGCAACGATTCAGTTTTTCATTTGCAACCTGACATGGAAATTACAAACTCATTAGAGAAGCAGTAGATTAAAAAATAAAATAATAAAAACACAGATGATTCTTCCGCAGAATCTGACTTATGCAGCTACTGTTATTATCTTGAAGACAAAAAACTAACCATGAAAATGACAACCCATCCCATGGTGAATTTTACTAAGCTTGGTAGAGAAGTTCGACTTACATGGGTAAGACATGACACAGTTCATTCTCTCTTTTTCTCAGTTAACACATACCGAGTAAGAGTCTCCAATTTGCCAGAGACCATGAGAAACAGCAAAATTCATACGCTTGGTCCCCCAAGAGAATAAAAATTCAGTGGAAACACAATATATTCAGTAAAGGATAAGCCAGGTGTGGTGAACTGTGGTGTTGCAGAAGACTCTTGAGAGTCCCTGGACGGCAAGGAGATCCAACCAGTCCATCCTAAAGGAAATCAGTCCTGGGTGTTCACTGGAAGGACTGATGCTGAAGCTGAAACTCCAGTACTGTGGCCACCTGATGCAAAGAGCTGACTCATTGGAAAAGACCCTGATGCTTGGAAAGATTGAGGGCAGGAGGAGAAGGGGGCGCCACAGGATGAGATGGTTGGATGGCATCACCGACTCAATAGACATGAGTTTGAGTGAACTTGGAATTGGTGATGGACAGGGAGGCCTGGCGTGCTGCAGTCCATGAGGTCACAAAGAGTAGGACACGACAGAGTGACTGAACGAACTGGAGAAAATCACCAAGAACAGAGTAACAGCCAGGGAAATGCAACAGTCCGAGGGAAGAAACGGATGCAGCTTTGGTGAGGAAACTGTTCTCCAGCTGAAGACGCAATGAAAGCAGTGTGCAAGACAGGCACTGTCAGCCCAAAGGATTTCAACCCTGAGGGTAAACGTGCTGGAGCTGTTAGAAGAAGTGGGACTTAGGGAGGAGGGGCTGGAAGTGGGGACTGGGCTGGTTCATCTGTTCTGCAACCTGCAGGAATGGAGAGGCTGCAGGCGCAAGCTGGTCAGAAACCACCCGAGAGACTTTGGGAAATGTGAATCTCGGGGAAGCTGTGAAATTAGGGAAGAACCTGCCTGGAGGTGATAATTACAGCTGGGGAGGCGGGGTGGGTTCAAAGCAGGAAGACAATGAGAACATCAAGGCTTCGAAAGAGGTCAGTTGTATCGCCTGAGTCTATGCGGGAGAATGTGGCCTCGGGTAAGGCTGAAAGCATGGATCAATCACGAACCTGATGCGGGTCCTGTTCTCCCATCTCTGCCTGTCTTCTCTATTCCCCTCTGTCTCTCCGTCTTCTGCTTCTGCATTGTCTGCTTCTGCTCAGTCCTCTTCTCCCTTCTTCCTTCCCTCCCTTCTCCTTCTCCCTGCGGAGAAAAACAATCGAAGCTTTCTGTCTGGGGCTTGGTGCATCTCAGATCTTCTTAGATGACCAGACGGTCTGGCGGGTGACAGTCCAAGGGGTTGTGAAGAGTCAGACGCAACTGAGCAGACACCAAATGGGGAGACCACAGAGTCAACTGATTCTTAGGAAATTAGACAGGCTTCGGAGAGAGGCCACTGCACACAATAAGTGAGAAACCAACTGATGTAGAGATGGGACTTACAGCATACAGTAGACACAACACTCAAGACATGGATGCAACCTAAGTGTCCATGGACAGAGGAATGGATAAAGAAGGTGTGGTATACATATACCATGGATTATTACTCAGCCATAAAAAAGGATGAAATAATGCCATTTGCAGCAACACGGATGGATATAGAGAAGTCATACTGAGTGAAGTAAGTCAGACAGACAAAAACAGACATTATATGGTATCACTTTTATGTGGAATGTAAAATATGATATAAATGGCCGTACTTACAAAACAGAAATGGATTCATAGACATAGAAGACGAATTGACAGTTACCAAGAATCACAAACTTACAGGTTACTTACAAGGTAACTTACAAGGTCACAAAGTTATGATTGGCATTTCCT
This sequence comes from Bos mutus, assembly GCF_027580195.1. Classification (NCBI taxonomy): domain Eukaryota; kingdom Metazoa; phylum Chordata; class Mammalia; order Artiodactyla; family Bovidae; genus Bos; species Bos mutus. Next base: position 131,168,758 of record NC_091646.1, read on the forward strand.
TGGAGGACGAAAGGGCAGCCCACTCCAGTGCTCTTGCCTGGGAAATCCCATGGACAGAGGAGCTTGGCGGGCTATAGTCCATGGGGTTGCAAAGAGTCGGACACAACTTAGCAACTGAGCACTCAAGCATACCTGAGCAAGTAAATAACAACCACCACAGATGCTTACCAAAGGGGTAAGGGGAAGAACAAGGGATTTGGGAATAATATACACACACACACACACACACACACACACACACTACTATATATAAAATAAGCAGCAAGGATCTACTGTTATAGCACAGAAACTATATCAATATAATAACCTATACTGGAAAAGAATCTGAAAAAAATGTATACACGTATAATTGAATCACTTTTCCTGTAAATGGAAATTTACAAAAAGCTGTAAACCAACTGTACTTCAGTTTTTAAAATGCATGAGAATGGACATCTTGACCTAGAGAGAGAGTAGAGGTATCAGAGTTTCAGAGCAAGTCAACTGAACACGCTCTGAGCACGTATGCACAAGATGACCAAGTGGGGAGAACACAACGTCAGCTGTATGGATGTGAGAGCTGGACCGTAAAGAAGGCTGGGCGCTGAAGAACTGATGCCTTCCAACCGTGGTCCTAGAGAAGACTCTTGGAGTCCCTTTGAACTGCAAGGAGATCCCACCAGTCAATCCTAAAGGAAATCAACCCTGAAGATCTACTGGAGGGACTGACTCTGACGCCGCAATCCTTTGGCCACCTGATGTGAAGAGTCGACTCACTGGAAAAGACCCTGATGCTGGGAAAGATTCAAGGCAGGAGGAGAAGGGGACGACAGAGGATGAGATGGCTGGATGGCATCACTGACTCAAAGGACATGAGTTTGAGTGAACTCCGGGAGTTGGTGATGGACAGGGAGGCCTGGCGTGCTGCAGTCCATGGGGTCACAAAGAGTTGCACACAACTGATTGATTGAACAACAGCAGCAGCAACAACAGAGCCAACGGATGAATGGATAAAGAAGGTGTGGTGCATATACCCAGCATGAGATGCTTTTAAGAAGAGACACGTCCTATGGGTTTGGTCTATAAACATCTATGGAGACCGAGACAAGTGACCTCTATTTTGGAGATGATAGATGGAGCTCGAATGTAGTCAACTGCTCCTTGAATGCTGGGTGACAAAGCAAGAGCTCCATAGCAGAGCAGGCTCTCAAAAAACGTAGCCACAGTTAAGATCAGGAGGGTAGATGATTGGAAAACAGTGCGGGTGTCCCACGGGGCTTCATATTACATTAACTTCGGGCCAATATCACTGACTATCAAAGGAGTGCAAATCAAAGCTACCACGAGGTACCACCTCACTCAGGTCAGTACGGCCACCATCGCAAAGTCTGCAGACAATAAACGCCGGAGAGGGTGTGGAGAGAGAGGAACCTTCCTACACTGTTGGTGGGAATGTAAACTGGTGTAGCCACTATGGAGAGCGTTACTGAGATTCCTTAAAAGAGTAAACACAGAACTATCACATGATCCAGCCATCCCACTCCTGGGCATATATCCAGAGAAAAGCAATTCACAAAGATATCTGCACCCCAATGTTCGTGGCAGCACTGTTTACAATAGCCAGGACATGGAAGCAACCTAGACGTCCATGGGCAGGGGGAGGGATAAAGAAGTTGTGGTCCATATATACAATGGAATCCTACTCAGCCATAATAAAGAATAATACACAAATAAATAATAAAGACCCTGATGCTGGGAAAGATTGAAGGCGGGAGGAGACGGGGACGACAGAGGATGAGATGGTTGGATGGCATCACCGACTCGATGGACATGAGTTTGAGCAAACTCTGGGAGTTGGTGATGGGCAGGGAAGCCTGGTGTGCTGCAGTCCATGGAGTTGCAAAGAGGTGGACACAACTGAGCGACTGAACTGAACGGAATATTCAAGAATGAAACAATGCCGTTTACAGCAACATGGGTGAATGTAGAGATTATCATAGTTAGTGTAGCCAATCATACAGAGAAACACAAATATCGCATGATAGCACTTGTATGTGGAATCCAAGCAAAATGATACAAAAGAGCTTCTTTACAAAATAGAAACGGACTCTTAGGGAACTTAGGGGTTACCAGGAGTTTCAGATGAACACACACACTGCTACATATAAAGCAGACAACCAACAAGGGCCTCCTGGACACAGCACAGGGAACTCTGCTCAACATTCTGTAATAAGCTATCTGAGAAAAGAATCTAGAAGAGGATGAATATATGTATATGTATAACTGAATCACTTTGCCACAGACCTGAACATAAGTCAACTTGCTGTACGTCAACTATACTCCAATGAGGAGTATGAGATAATAAATGACATTACAATAGTCCAATCAGGCAACATTTCAAATGAAATTATCCACAGATTTGTTTTTAATCCTTATGCAGACACGTACCGCTGTCAACTTAAAGAGGGAAGAAGCACAACCTGAAGGGTGAGAATCATGTTTCACGTGGCGGTCTTTCTGGGCTTACGTGCAGGAAGCACCATCTCAGACTGCTGGCATGGACTGTTCCAAAGAGGTCAGGGAGGAGCCAGGAAATAGAGGTGTTTTTGCAACAAAGACCAGGTCATTGGAGCATAAAAAATTACTGTTAATTAAGCGGGGTGGGGGGGTGGTGCGGAAACCTGAAGTTAAAGATGTCTGGGAAGATGCAAGAGTCTGCTGCTGCTAAGTCACTTCAGTCATGTCCGACTCTGTGCGACCCCACAGACGGCAGCCCACCAGGCTCCCCCATCCCCGGGATTCTCCAGGCAAGAACACTGGAGTGGGTTGCCATTTCCTTCTCCAATGCACGAAAGTGAAAAGTGAAAGTGAAGTTGCTCAGTCGTGTCCAACTCTTAGTGACCCCATGGACTGCATCCTACCATTGCTCCTCCGTCCATGGGACTTTCCAGGCAAGAGTACTGGAGTGGGGTGCCATTGCCTTCTCTGATGCAAGAGTCTAGGCTCACTGAAATCATTCCCTACATGTGCACCTCAGCTATCTGGGGCCAGCATCCTCTTTTTCTCCATCGTGAATCCGCTCAGGGTCCCAGTTAGCTGCTGGTCTGAGGACTGCAGTGTCCTTTGTTTACTGATAAGGCAGAGGACATCCTTTGTCTCTACATAAATGCCAAGTTCTTCACTTTCTTTTTAATTGAGAAGACACATACGCACACTTTTCTTGCCAAATAGATGAGGAAAAAGTGGAACCAGTGGCAGATTTTATTTCCTCGGGCTCCAAAACCACTGCCGATGGTAAATGTAGCCACGAAATTAAAAGATTCATGCTCTTTGGAAGAAAAGTTGTGAAAACCTAGACAATGTATTAAAAAGCAGAGATATCACTTTGCTGACAAAGGTCCACACAGCCAAAGCTATGGTTTTTCCAGTAATCGTGTACTGGTGAGAGCTGGACCATAAAGAAGGCTGAGTGCCAAAGAATTGATGCTTTCCAACTGTGGTGTTGGAGAAGACTCTTGAGAGTCCCTTGGACTGCAAGGAGATCCAACCAGTCCATCCTCAAGGAGATCAGTCCTGAATATTCTTTGGAAGGACTGAAGCTGAAGCTCCAATACTTTGGCCACCTGATGTGAAGAGCCAACTCACTGGAAAAGATCCTGATGCTGGGAAAGACTGAGGGCAGGAGGAGAAGGGGACGACAGAGGATGAGATGGTTGGATGGCGTCACCGACTCAATGGACACAAGTTTAAGTACACTCTGGGAGTTGGTGATGGACAGGGAGGCCTAGTGTGCTGCAGTCCATGGGGTCGCAAAGCGTAGGACACGAAAGAGTGACTGAACAACAATTATAACACACACACATGTGTATATATTCCAACTTCCTCTCTAGACTATCTTTTAGAGAATTTTTGAAGCTTCAGAGAACACTAGACACAGCTATGCCTATAGCTAAATTGCTGAAAGTAAGAGGGCTAATTTTTCTAAGGTTCAATGAGACATTTTAATTGCTTTTCTTGGTCCGAGATTACTCACGTCTGCCGTTGCCACACTCAACCTTCTTTGATGGAATAAAATCCCACTGCCTGAAATCCTCCATTTTCTTAAGGCAGCCGGTTCCCTTGACATGTCTTTTTAACGAACGGTTTTGATCAGAGCCCATGTAATTCAGTCACTGTTTTCAAAGAAGCAAGTTTAATCTAATAACTTCTTATTAAATTTTTAGTTCTCGCCGAAGCACGTTTGAAGGATATTCAAGGTAAACCATCTCGCGTCAGAATTCGATTGCTGGGTACCTTCACCCGTCGTTAATGAAAATTTATTTCAGGCTAATAACACATCCTGCTGTCTGTTATATTGTGGAGGAGTTCTGCACACGAGCTTTTTGGATATGCTAAGCTTATAACCGATAGTTTATGCTTGCCTGTTTTCCAATGACAAGTAGGTGCAGCCCTAAAGAAGAAAATTGCATTTAAAAATCACTCGGTTATCTGATTACACACATACAAAAAAAGAACTAACCAGGTGATGCTTTAGACTTGGAGCTAAACTAGAAATGGATCAAGTCTACCAAAGCTGGACTTCACACTGCAAGCGTTTAACTCGATGTGTGTTAACCTGTCTTGCTTTGTCTCTACCAAGTAAACAGATTTACAAAATTATCAAGTGTCACAGCAGCCTATCCATAGCAGTGGTTGGGAAATAAAACTCGTTTAGGGACATAGCTAATCATAAGGGAAATGACGGGGAAGGTAGAATATTGATGATGTATGTTGGGCTTAAAGTACCCACCGGTTCAATATTTTAAAAAATCCAATTTGCAGCCCAATGAAATATACTTGTGAATGAAGACAAATGGTGCATCACTCACCTTGAATCTCCAATGGGCATTTCAATCCATCCATTTTTTAAAAGAATTTTTTTTTTTTGGTAGACCATTTTCAAAGTCTTTCTTGAATTTGTTACAATATTGCTTCCGTTTTATGTTCTGGTTTCATGGCTGTGAGCCATGTGGGATCTTAGTCCCCTGACCGGGGATTGAACTTGGAAGCATTGGAAGGTGAAGTCGTCATCACTGGAGCACCAGGCAAGTCCCATTCCATCCATTCTTGCCTGCATTGTACTGCACTGACATTCCTAATATCCTATGGCTTTTTTTTTTTTTTTTTTTAATGCCCCCCTCACTGCTGACAAAGATGGCTTCCTGTTTTCCTCTTTCTGTGCTTATGTCTATAAGTCTTGGGAAGGCAGGGGGACTGAATGAAGACTAAATGGCTGTAAGCTAGCTGAACACTCGTTGTAAGAGAAAAAGCAGGGCATGCATGCTCCATATCGCTATTTTGGGAGAAACCCGTTACGCCGTTGGACACACTGCAGATTGTTGATTCCTTGAACAAACTGGCAGAGTAGGAATATGCAGATATTTGCCTCCATCTGGGAGAGGGGCGAAGACACTTTCCTATGGCCTAGGTAGCGTGTGTGTGCGTGAGTGCTCGGCCGTGTCCGACTCTTTGCAACCCCATGGACTGCAGGCCACCAGGCTCCTCTGTCCATGGGATTTCCCAGGCAGGAATATGGGAGTGGGTTGCCATTTCCTCCTCCGGGAGGTCTTCCCTAGGCTTGGGTAGCAGTTCATCTTATTTCTAAACAATATTTGCCTGTGACACCATTAACCACAGCTTCTGACACATTCTTCGGGCAGAATCTTGAATCTGCAGGCACTGACAAATGGAATTCTATCATGGGTGCTGATCTGCTTTGGGTCTCAGTGATTTATTTCCCCTTGGAGACTTTAAAACGTGTTCCTAAGACGCGGTCTGAGAAAGAGGAGAGCTTGCCGGTAAGAAGTTTTATGAAATTCATAGATGCATATAATCACCCAGCGAAAACTGACCTTAAAGGCGGTGAAACCTCACTCCATCACTTTAGAAGTACGGAAAGAAGAGGCTGCAAGGAATGGTTGGTGGTTATTAACATCTGGGGATCACGGAGCCTCTGAGCATCCAAGTAAAACTCCAAGCCTGTCCCTGAACCGATGCATTTGTGTCCCAGACACTTTATATTCTCTTTGGGTCTCGGGAGGGGCGGGGGGACTTGCTAGAGAATTTTATCACTGACTCGAGAACCCTGAGGTTGGATGATTCGTCAAGGGTCACTCAGGCGGGTCTCATGCAATATCCTTGGAAGAAGAGTCTTTGGTTGGAACTGAAGCGATGTGATCTCAGGAATATGCTTCCTGGGTGGTTCAGCAGTAAAGAATTCACCTGAGATGCAGGAGACGTGGGTTCCATCCCTGCGTCGTGAAGATCCCCTGGAGGAGGGCATGGCAACCCACTCCAGTATTTTTGCGTGGAGAATCCCATGGACAGAGGAGCCTGACAGGCTACAGTCCATGGGGTCACAAAGAATTGGACATGACTGAGCACACACACACACTGTGTGTGTGTGTGTATACATACATATAGCTCAGGGATAGACAGCCATAATGTACAGCTTCATTACTAATTGTCCCTATAGCATGGATGGAACCTTCAAATTCTGTGCCCAGTATTGACACATTTACCTCAAACGTGCTCATTTCCAAATGACTGTTTAAAATTTATAATTGGTTTGGGATTTTATATAAAATTTATAACCGAATTGAGATTTTTCACAAAGTCCTAACTGCTTGCTTCGGGTGCTCATCTTTGCTTTCTTCTTTATTTTCTGCAGGCAATGACATTCTTAATGTGTGTCATTAAGAATAAAAAAATAAATTCTATTTTAACCAAGAAGAGGTCACCACCTCCTGAGGATAGCAGGATACAATATCTAAAATAAAGGCCTTACCCCAAAGACCCTGAGGGACATTCTAGTCCTCAAATCTGAATGTGCTTTAATATTCTTAATATTGATTTTAATATTAAATATCAATGTTAATTATCAATCAATAATATTTAATAACAATCAACAATAATAAACATTAATAGTCATGTAATATATACTATAAATAACATTAATGTTTATAATTATATAGTCATTAACAAATATAAATATATTTCATACATATTATTATATAAACATTAATAATCAATAATGTAAATACTATTTTAAAATAAACAATTAAAATCAATATTTTATAAAATTTGACAATAATTAATATTAATATTAATATTAAATTAAGAATGACGTTCTCATGTTATTCAAAGAGGTGAAAATAAAAATTCTGCTAGTCAATATCAATCTGTCTCATGCCAAGGGCTTTCCTGGTGGGTCAGATGGTAAAGAATCCACCTGCTAATGTCAGAGACCTGGGTTCGATCCCTGGGTAGGAAAGATCCCCTGGAGCAGGGCATGGCAACCCACTCAAGTATTCTTGCCTGGAGAATCCCATGGACAGAGGAGCCTGGTGGGCTACAGGCCATGGGGTTGCAAAGAGTTGGACTTGACTTGGTGACTTAACAGCAACAGCAACAACATCATGTCAAAACCTATATACATCTTTCTGAGAATGGGGCATTTCATATTACTTCAACCAAAGGTACCCATAATTGTCACAATTCAAAAGGTACGTCAACCAAGGAATTGCCCTGAGATTCTCAGTTCAGTTCAGTCACTCGGTTGTGTCCGACTCCTTGCGACCCCATGAACCGCAGCACACCAGGCCTCCCTGTCCATCACCAACTCCCAGAGTCCACCCAAACCCATGTCCAAGGACTCAATGATGCCATCCAACCATCTCGTCCTCCATCGTCCCCTTCTCCTCCTGCCTTCAATCTTTCCCAGCATCAGGGTCTTTTCAAATGAGGCAGCTCTTTGCATCAGGTGGCCGAAGGATTGAGTTTCAGCTTCAAACTGAATGAATGATCACTCCTTCCAATAAATATTCAGGACTGACTTCCTTTAGGATGGACTGGTTGGATCTCCTTGCAGTCCAAGGGACTCTCAAGAGTCTTCTCCAACACCACAGTTCAAAAGCATCAGTTCTCAGGCGCTCAGCTTTCTTCATAGTCCAACTCTCACATCTCAGGGTCTATCTATTATTATTATTATTATTTTGCATAATTTCTGCCAAGGTCTAGAAACAAAGACCCAATATGGGACAAAAGTCACTGGCTGCCTGTGACCTCACCTCTCACTCTGGACAGGTTTTCACGTTTCTCATTCTTACAGATTATTTGTATGTTATTTAAATATAACAATTATATTCAGTCGGTTTAGTCGCTCGGTCGTGTGCGACTCCTTGCGACCCCATGGACTGCAGCACACCAGGCTTCCCTGTCAATCATCAACTCCCAGAGCCTGCTCAAACCCATGTCCATCAAGTCGGTGATAACATTTACATTAGTAAATATTTGTATTTGTAGATATAAAATCCTTATATTTTAAAAATTAAATTGAATATTCGACCAATGAAATGAGTCACTCCACTTCTGCCAAGAACACCCTTAGTAGTAGCAGTAGCATGAGTTGTTCAGTGCTGTCTGACTCTTTGCGACCCCATGGACTATAGCCCGCCAGGCTCCTCTGTCCATAGAATTCTCCAGGCAAGAGTGGGTTGCTAGTCCCATCTCCAGGGGACCTTCTCAACCCAGGGATCGAACCGGGGTCTCCTGCATTGCAGGCAGATTCTTGACCATCTGAGCCACCAGGGAAGCCCCAAGGACTGCTATTACCATCTATGACATTATCTCATTTTCTGCCCCAAATGGGCTGCAAGGACGCATTCCTTTCAAAACCAATACTTCAAAGACAATAAACCCTGTAAGTCTTTGTCATGGACACAGCCTACACTCAGCAGACACAGATGCTCAGTTGAGCTCAGGGATGAACTTAATACATCCTGAGAGTAAGTTAAAAAAAAAAAAAACACCTCAAAATGGCTTAAAGACTTAAATACAGACCTGACATGATAAAAATCTTAGAAGAGAATATACATAAAAAGTGCTCTGTCATAAACAGTACCAATATTTTTTTTTAGGTCGTCTCCTATGCGAATAGAAATAAAAGCAAAAATAAACCAATGGAACATAATCATACTTCGAAGCTTTTGCCCAGCAAAGGAAACCATAGATAAAACCAAGACGGACTACGGACTGGGAGAAAATATTTGCAAACAATGTAACTCACAGGGACTTAATTTCCAAAATATACAGACAGTTCATACAACTCAACAGCAATAAAACCCAATCAAAAAAATGGGCAGAATACTTAGACATTTCTCCAAAGAACACGTACAGATGGCCAAGAGGCACCTGAAACGATGCTCAGCATCACTCATTATCAGAGAAATGTAAATCAAAACCTCAGTGAGGTACCAGCTCACACCAGTCAGAATGGCCATCATTAAAAAGTCTGCAAACAATCAGTGCGGGAGAGGGTGTGGAGAAAAGGAAACCCTACCACACTGTTGGTGGGAATGTAAATTGACACAGCCACTGTGGATGTTCCTTAAAAAACTAAAAATAGAACTACTGATACCGTGTGATCCAGAAGTCCCATTCCTGGACATATAACTGGAGAAAAGCATCATTTGAAAAGATACGTGTACCCCCAGTGTGTATAACAGCACTGCTCACAAAAGCCAAGACATGGAAGCAACGTGAATGTCCATCGACAGACGAATGGATAAAGAAGATGTGGACCGATATACGATGGACTCTTATGCGGCTGCAAAAGAGAGTGAAACAATGTCATTGATCATACTCAGGGAGCCAGACTGAGAAAGACAAATATCCCACGACATGACTTAGATGCAAAATCCAAAAATGATACAAACTTACAAAGATAGAAATGATACAAATGAACTTATTTACCAAACAGACTCACAGTTTGAAAACAAACTCTGGTTACCACAGGGGCAAAGGGAGCAGGGATACTTAGGAGTCTGGGACTAGCAGATACGCAATACCATAGAAAGAACAGATAAATAACAAGGACCTACTGTACAGCATATGGAAGTTTATTCAATAGCGTATGATAAACCATAGTGGAAAAGAGTATCAAAAATAATATACATGTATAACTGAATCCCTTTGCTACACACCAGAGACTACCACAACATTGTAAATAAACTATGAAGTGAAGTGAAGTGAAGTGGCTCAGTCGTGTCTTGACTCTTTGCGACCCCAGGGACTGTAGCCCACCAGGCTCCTCTGTCCATGGGATTCTTCAGGCAAGAGTCCTGGAGCGGGTTGCCATTTCCTTCTCCAGGGGAGCTTCCCGACCCAGGGATCAAAGCCAGGTCTCCCGCATTGCAGGCAGATGCTTTAACCTCTGAGTCACCAGAGAAGACTTCAATTTTAAAAGAGTACGTGGTTATTTCTAATGAAGATAATATTTGAAAAACTTGAATGTTTCAAACATTATCTTAATACTCAAGATTTCTTTAAAATTAAACAGAACATAACAGAGTCTTCATTTTAACGAAATCTGTTTTTAACTTTTAGCAGAATGGGTAATTCCTGATGTATAATGATTTAAAAAGTGTAGAGTTGGGTGTCAAAGAAAGCAATTTCATTGGCATTGTGCAAATCACCCTGTAGAAAATAATTAAGCCCATTGAAGCTTAAACCAATAAAACTTTACTCTCTTATGATCGTCACAAAAATAAAGGCCTTGGAAAGAACTGAGGAGGTTTTTGTACCTGTGCAAACACAGAAATCTAATAATCAGATTCCAGTTTGACTAAAGTTTGTATTAGGAATTATGAAATGACCATAGTCGTCATACTTGGAATTGTATGCTATGCTCACAAAGGTTTTCAATATGTCATTAATTATCATCAATTTTTTAAAAATTTTATTTTATTTTTAAACTTTACATAATTGTATTAGTTTTGCCAAATATCAAAATGAATCCACCACAGGTATACATGTGTTCCCCATCCTGAACCCTCCTTCCTCCTCCCTCCCCATACCATCCCTCTGGGTCGTCCCAAGTATATGGTGGTTAAAAAAAAACATTATGTTGATATATGCCAGAAACCAGCACAATATTGTAAAGCAATTATCCTATTAAAATTGTGGCTAAAGAATTCAGTTTGACAATTTTTGGAAGAAAGAGATCACACAACATGCCCAATTGTTCCAAATCCCAATTTTTTAAAACCTCTGAAGAAAACCGTGTAAGTTCAAAACCTGGGTTTATTCTACATTGACTCCTGCGGTCGGACACGACTGGGCGACTTCATTTTCACTTTCATGCATTGGAGAAGGAAATGGCAACCCACTCCAGTGTTCTTGCCTGGAGAATCCCAGGGAAGGGGGAGCCTGGTGGGCTGCCGTCTATGGGGTCGCACAGAGTCAGACACAACTGAAGCGACTTAGCAGCAGCAGCAGCATTATGTGGCAGCCTGGATGGGAGGAGAGTTTGAGGGAGAATGGATACTCATATATGTATGGCTGAGTCCCTTTGCTGTCCACCTGAGACTATCACAGTATTGTTGATCAGCTATACCCCAATACAAAATGTTTTTGGTGTTAAAAAAGATTAAAAAAATTTTAAAAAAAGAACAAAAAACTCCTGGCTTTATTCAACTGACTCATTTTCAAGTATGTTAAGTCACAAAACACAAGTGGGAATAGACGATATTAACATTTAACAACCTACTAAAATTTCTATGAAATCCACTTTTTAGCATGTCTTATATGGGAAAACAAGACACGCACGGGAGAATATTTTAATCTCACAGGTTTTCACTTCCACTGGGAAAGAAATAAATAGAAATAACGGTTTCTTTTTAAATGCAAATTCTGCATTTCCAGTTTAATAAGATCACTGCTCATTGGATGGTGTTGGCTTTAAATTCCTTCAGCATATACACAAATTGTTTGGATATCTAGGAAAATACTCTGGTCATTGTGAAAAATAGATTCTCTGTTTGGAAATATGTAATTCGGGTAAACAGATGAACAAATCAGGACAAATGGAACCCAACGTTTAAGGGCTGCAATTTTGAAACTAAGCTTGGAATCTCAAATGGCCAGGGCGGTGTGACTGACCATATCTTACTGACCTTGAGTGAACTCTGCCTACTGATTTCATTTTAAGAACATTCTCCAAAGCTCTGTCAGGGTCTGTCTTAAAATTCTTATGTCCATAGTATTTTCTGCGTTATTATCTGTCAGTTAAACAAGGATGACTCCTCAAGCCTTGACCTGGTCCTTTCTTGGTTTAAAACTATGGGCACCTTATTCTTTGTTCCTCAAGGAATGTTTGCTGATCAACCTGCAGTTCTGTAAAGCCTCCTTAAGAAATTGAGTGCAACCGATCCTTCAAAAGTTCCAGCAAATGTCTGCAAAATTTCCAGAAAGTGCTACCCTGTCCGTTGTTCACCCTCAACATATACACGATGGAATATTACTCAGCCCTAAAAAAGGGAACGAAACTGAATCAGCTGTAGTGATGACGTGGATGGACCTAGAGCCTGTCGTACAAAGTCAGAAAGAGAAAAACAAGTATCGTGTATTCTCACATAAACATGAGGAATCTAGGGAAAAAACGGTACAGATGACCTTATCTGCAGGGTAGGAATAGAGATGCAGACATAGAGAATGGAAACAGTGGGGGAAAGGGGTCAGTGGGATGAATTCAGAGAGCAGCGCTGATGTATGCACAGCACCATGTGGAAACCAGACAGCCAGTGGGAAGCTGCTCTACAGTACAGGGGGCTCCGCTCAGGGCTCTGTGATGACCCAGAGCGGTGAGTGGGGCTGGGAGGGAGGCTCAAGACGGAGGAGATATATGTGCACTTATAGCGGATTCACTTTATTCTACAGCAGAAACAAAACACGGTAAAGCAATTTTACTCCAATTAAAAAAATATATAAAATTGATTCCTTTTACATGCCAACATGTAGCAGGATTTTTAACATGTTATTTAAAAAAAAAAAACAAAATGCTAACCTATTCTGTTTAGCTATGGCCATCAGGACGCTATATCTGATTTTTGTAAATGCAAGGTATTCAGGATTTTATACTTGCTCTGATAGGCTAGATGAGTCTCTGCTGAGCTTCTTTGGGAAACTTGCCATTCTTAATAACATGGTTTTGGAGCAACAGGTACTTTTATTTTCTCCCAAAGTCCTCTTTGCAGGATCTTAGCAGGCAGGACACATATGCCCTTATAAACTTTGAAGCCTCTATGGTTTATAATTGGTGGGGCCAATGAAAAAGAGCCAAATTGTGGGCTCTTTTAGGGTATACATGACACCTTCACATCTATTCCCCGTCTCAGATAATATTTCTCCATTAAACCATGTAGTTTTTTTTTTTCAAGATTAAAAAAATTTTTTTTAAATTTATTTTTAATTGAAGGATGATTGCTTTACAATGTTGTGCTGGTTTCTGCCGTACGACAATGTCAGTCAGGCACAGGTATACATGTGTCCCCTCCCTCTTGAACCTCCCCACCTCCCACCCCATCCCACCCCTCTAGGTTGTCAAAGAGCATAGGTATCAGTTCCCCAAGTCATATAGCAAATTCCACCTCCCATCTGTTTCACATATGAGAATCTATATGTTTCAAAGCTATTCTTGCAGTGAAGAGATGGGAATACCAGGCCACCTGACCTGCCTCCTGAGAAACCTGTATGCGGGTCAGGAAGCAATAGTTAGAACTGGACATGGAACAACAGACTGGTTCCAAATAGGAAAAGGAGTACGTCAAGGCTGTATATTGTCACCCTGCTTATTTAACTTATATGGAGAGTACATCACGCGAAATGCCAGGCTGGATGAAGCACAAGCTGGAATCAAGTTTACTGGGAGAAATATCAATAACCTCAGATATGCAGATGACACCACCCTAATGGCAGAAAGTGAACAGGAACTAAAGAGCCTGTTGAAGGTGAAAGAGGAGAGTGAAAAACCTGGCTTAAAAACTCGACATTCAAAAAACAGAGATCATGGCATCCAGTCCCATCACTTCGCGGCAAATAGATGGGGAAAAATGGAAACGGTGACAGACTTTATTTCCTTGGGCTCCAACATTTCTGCAGATGGTGACTGCAGCCATGAAATTAGAAGACGCTTGCTCCTTGGAAGAAAAGCTATGACCAACCTAGACAGCACATTAAAAAGCAGAACATTACTTTGCCAACAAAGGTCCATCTAGTCAAGGCTATGGTTTTTCCAGTGGTCATGTATGGATGTGAGAGCTGGACTGTGAAGAAAGCTGAGCACCGAAGAATTGATGCTTTTAAACTGTGGTGTTGGAGAAGACTCTTGAGAGTCCCTTGGACTGCAAGGAGATCCAACCAGTCCATCCTAAAGGAGATCAGTCCTGGGTGTTCATTGGAAGGACTGATGCTGAAGCGGAAACTCCAATTCTTTGGCCACTTCATGTGAAGAACTGACTCATTGGAAAAGACCCTGATGCTGGTAAAGATTGAGGGCAGGAGGATAGGGGATGACAGAGGATGAGATGGTTGGATGGCATCACTGACTCAATGGACACGACTTGACTTTGAGCAAGCTCCAGGAGATGGTGATGGACAGGGAAGCCTTGCATGCTGCAGTCTATGGGGTCACAAAGAGTTGGACAGAGCTGAATTGAGCTGAACTGATGTATACATTCTTTACTGAATTTGTTACAATATTGCTTCTGTTTTGTGTTTTGGCTTTTCAGCTGCAAGGCATGTGCGATCTTAGTTCCCTGACCAGTGATCAAACCCACACCCCTTCTTTGGAAGCCCATCTTAACCACTGGACTGCCAGGGAAGTCCCAAAGAGGGCATTAATTCAAGCTTCAATTCGGCCTACAAAGAAAACATTTAAAAAACTATTTGATAACCAGCAACAGTCATTTTCCTTTCAAAATTGATGAACATTCTGGGGGAGGTTGATTATAATAGGCTTAAAATTTTATGTTATAACAGTCTTTGATGATAACCTCAGGCACAGTTATTTAAAAGAAATTGTTTTACGAATTAGTCCTTTGGTTGCTCAGAAATCCAACAAGTCCATTTGGGTATGTGCAAATTAGAGAATGATGACTCTTCCATAAATACTTACATGCTGAGAAGCTCTGACTACATTAACGATGGTTACTTATCTGTAAATTAATGAATTTTTAAATGACATGTTCTTTTTTCAAGAGGTGTCATTATCTAATTCTCATTAATTTTCCACACAAATAGCTCGCTTCTTATACCTAAATGATTTGGATGGTTTTTCTTGTGCATTTCTAGAATATCTCAGATCCTTAAAAAACTAATCAAAATACATAAGCAACTGAAGCATGGGTTTAAGACACCCATGATTATTTGCTTCCCATATTATTATTTTTTTTAACCGTTTATTTTGTATTTGAGTATAGCCTATTAACACTGTTGTGGTAGTTTCAGGCAAATAGCAAAGGACTCACCCACACATACACATGTATCCATTCTCCCCCAAACTCCCCTCCATCCAGGCTGGCACATGACACTGAGCAGAGTGCCCTGTGCTGGACAGCAGGTCCTTGCTGGTTCTCTGTGTTAAATACAGCAGTCTGTCCACTATCCCTTCCCCCATCCTTCCCCCCGGGAACCATAAGGTTATTACAGAGTATTGAGCAGAGTTCCCTGTGCTGTCCAGCAGGTCCTTGCTGGTTCTCCATGTTAAACACATCAGAGTGGACATGTCCATCCCAAACTCCCTAACCATCCCTTCCCCATGGCAAGTGTAAGTTCATTCTCTATGTCTTGGAGTTTCCTTCTGTCTCATCAGTAAGTTCTTTTGTATCATTTCTTTTTAGATTCCACATATAAAGGATGTCATGTGATATTTCTCCTTCTTTGACTGACTGACTTCACTTAGTATAATAATCTCTGGTTAAATCCATGAAAAAGTTGGCTTAAAGCTCAACATTAGGAAAATGAAGATCAAGGCATCTGATCCCATCACTTCATGGGAAATAGATGGGGAAACAGTGTCAGACTTTATTTTTTGGGGCTCCAAAATCACTGCAGATGGTGACTGCAGCCATGAAATTAAAAGACGCTTACTCCTTGGAAGGAAAATTATGACCAACCTAGACAGCATATTGAAAAGCAGAGACATTACTTTGCCAACAAAGGTCCGTCTAGTCAAGGCTATGGTTTTTCCAGTGGTCATGTATGGATGTGAGAGTTGGACTGTGAAGAAAGCTGAGCGCTGAAGAATTGATCCTTTTGAACTGTGGTGTTGGAGAAGACTCTTGAGAGTCCCTTGGACTGCAAGGAGATCCAACCAGTCCATTCTGGAGGAGATCGGTCCTGGGTGTTCTTTGGAAGGAATGATGCTAAAGCTGAAACTCCAGTACTTTGGCCACCTCATGCAGAGAGTTGACTCATTGGAAAAGACTCTGATGCTGGGAGGGATTGGGGGCAGGAGGAGAAGGCGTCACCAGAGGATGAGATGGCTGGATGGCATCACTGACTTGATGGATGTGAGTCTGGGTGAACTCCGGGAGTTGGTGATGGACAGGGAGGCCTTGCGTGCTGCTATTCGTGGGGTCGCAAAGAGTCGGACATGACTGAACTGAACTGAACTGAACTGAAATCCATGTTGCTCAACTTCCCAGGTGGTTCAGATGGTAAAGAACCCTCCTGCAATGCAGGAGTCACAGGAAACATGGGTTCCATCCCTGGGTTGGGAGCTTACCCTGGAGAAGAGAATGGCACCCCGCTCCAATATTCTCACCTGGAGCATCCCCCGGACAGAGGAGCCTGGGGGGCCACGAACCACAGGGTTGCACAGAGCGGGACACGACTGAAGAGACGTAGTGCTAAGTCTGTGGGGCTGGGTCGTCTCTGCTTTTGCCGCACCTTGCACTCTAGAGTCCTCACCTGCATTCTTCTGTGTTTCCTTAACTGCAACACAAGAGTGGCTAACGGCAGGGCCAGCTGCACACAAGGGGCCTGTGTGGACCAACTCTCTGTGTGTCTCTGATGCCTGAAGGATGGTCCTGATTACTCATGGTAAAGACGTGGCTTAAAAAAAGAAAGAACAAATAACCAATCAAAGAAGTTGCAAAAGATCTAAGTAGACATGTGTCCAAAGACAACACACCAATGGCCACAAAGCCCATGAGGAGATGCTGAAAACCACTGATGATGAGCGAAATGAAACCAAGATGACAACGAGGTATCAGTTCACACCAGTCACAGCGGTCATCCTTAAAAAGTCTACATACAGTAAATGGTGGAGAGGGCGTGGAAAGGAGGGAACACTCGTACGCTGTGGGTGGGACTCTAAATTTTCACGCCACTATGGAGGTTCCTAAAGAACCCGTGCATAGAAGGCACCATATGATCCAGGAATCCCATTCCTAGGCACATATCTGCAGAAAACTAATTTAAAAAGATACACGCACTCCAGTGTTCACAGTAGCAGTATTTACAACAGTCAAGACATGGAAGCAACCTAAATGTCCATCAAAGGAAGGATGGACAAAGAAGATGTGGCAAATACACCACGGAATATTACTCGGCCATGAAAAATGTAATCACGCCATTTGCAGCCACAGAGATGGACCTAGAGACTATCCTAATGGTGAAGTAGCAAAGAGACAGATCATATGATGTCACTTATATACGGAATCTAAAAAAAAATGATACAAATGAACTTATTCAAAAAACAGAAACCAAGTCACAGACAGAGAAAACAAAGTTATCATTACCGAAGCAGGCACTGGGAAGGGATAAGTTAGGAATTTGGGAATCAAGAGACGGACACTGCTGCTGCTGCTACTGCTGCTAAGTCGCTTCAGTCGTGTCCAACTCTGTGCGACCCCATAGACGGCAGGCCATCAGGCTTCCCCGTCCCTGGGATTCTCCAGGCAAGAACACTGGAGCGGGTTGCCATTTCCTTCTCCAATGCATGAAAGTGAAAAGTGAAAGTGAAGTCGCTCAGTTGTGTCTGACTCTTAGCGACCCCATGGACTGCAGCCTACCAGGCTCCTCCATCCATGGGATTTTCCAGGCAAGAGTACTACTATATATAAAATACAAAATCAACAAGAACCTACTCGATAGAACAGTGAAGTCTACTCAATACTCCGTGATAAGCTATATGAGAAAAGAATATATAAAAAAAGTGTACAAACGTCTGTGTATAACTGATTCACTTTGTTGTACAGCTAAAGCTAACACAACATTTCAAATCAGTGATATTCCAATAACACTTAAATATTAAATAAAAAAGGTGCTTACAGCGTGATACCTGTGAGCACCCATGCATCCCACTTGGGTTTTGCTCCATCACGCTGAACGCATCCCTTTGAGCATTAGTTTACTCCCCAAAGCTGAGTTAGCAACACAGGTTTCAAAAAGTAGATACATTCCAAAGAAGAGCGTTATAAAAGTAAGAAAAGGTACAAGAAAGACTGTGCAAATTATGCACCAGTCACAGGTGATGAATGAACACTGTTAGGACCTTCCACTCACGCAATATGATCACCTAAGTTGGATGTACAGCTTTAGCACAGCCTTCCTAGTGTGTGTCTGTGATTTTCCTGAAAATATTAGCAGTCAGACAGGCCTGCATGCCCGGAAAGGCACGGAGTCACAGCTTCGCAAGGACTTGTCTCTGATCACGATCAAGGTAAACCTGCGCCACCCTCCGCCTCTGTCAAGACTCAGTGATACACCGTCCTAAACCAAGGGCCGTGATCTTCTCGGGACGATCTTTCTCAGATGAGAGAAACGGGTGTAAGAACAGTCTGTTCACTAAGTCCGAGTCATGATTTCACGAATAGATGAATGGAAAATACTTAGCACAGAGTCCAAAGCACCATAGGCATGCAGTGACTGGAAAATATTTTATCTGGAGGATACTTTGGTGTGTTGGTTTCTGCTGTACAAGAACATGGGAAAGTTGCTCAGTCGTGTCCGACTTTCTCCGACCCCATGGACTCTAGCCCGCCCGACTCCTCTGTCCGTGGAGGGTCTCCAGGCGAGAACACTGGAGTGGATTGGCTATTCCCTTCTTCAGGGGATCTTCCCAAACCCAGGGTTCAAACCCAGGTCTCCCATACTGCAGGCAGATTCTTTACCAACCGAGCCACCAGGGAAGCCCAAGAATACTGGAGTGGGTAGCCTGTCCCTTCTCCAGGGGATCTTCCCGACCCAGGAACCAAACGGGGGTCTCCTGCACTGCAGGTGGATTTTTTACCGACTGAGCTTCCGGGGACCAGTGAGAATTATACAAGAGGCTCCCTCTGGAGCCTGCCTGCAGCCCACCCAGGTCATGACAAAGGACTGAGCTGAGCTTCCTCTGCTATAGATACAGCAGCTTTCCAAAAGCTATCTATTCTACACGTGGTCGTGTATATATGTGAGAGCCACCCTCTCCAATCGACTCCCTCTCCTTCCCCTGCTGGGTCCACAAGTCTGTGTCCCTGCAAGTAGGTTCATCAGGACCATGTTTCTAGATTCCACATACACGAGTTAATACATGACACTTGTTTTTCTCTTTCCGACTTCTTCACTCTGTACAGCAGACTCATGTAGAGTTGTGGATGGACCTAACTTCATTTCTTTCTTATGTCTGAGTAATTATACTTTTAAGGGATGTAAGGGCCACGAATCCAAGCCGTTAGGTCTTGTCTCTCTATGGCTTGCTAGTTACTGTGAATGAAATAACTCTCAAGTGCCTTGTAGACGGTATGCCTCCAGAAGAGAAACAGCAGCAAGGCTTGGTGGCTGACCTCAGCGGCTAAAATTCAAATGTGAAATAATCAGACTAGATTTCATTAGCAAATATCCATTTTCTACTCAGGTCCAATAGGCTTATAATGGAAATAACAGTAAAGGAGATTATGGGAATCGTCATGTACCATCTATTGCATCTCGACTGCCATTCTATGTATTGTTATTACACACACACACACACACACACACACACGTAGAATCAAAGGATGGTATACGTACCATTTCACCCTGGCTTGTAAAATCAGGGAAAATTCTCCATTTGTAAGTCACTGCAACTATGCTTACATTTTGTATTTTTTAACTTTCTCACCGTACACTTTGTTTAAGCGTATAGAAATGATTTCATCTGTGCTGTAATTTATCTGTCTGTAAGCCTTCCCATTAAAAACAGAACTGCTTTAAAATTTTTATCCTCAGATGCCTCTGCGGTACCTTTCGACTGGCTGTAATGGAAACACAGAGCAGGTGTTAAATTTTTCATTTGGGTTTTATGATACTTCAATTGGAAAGCAAGCACACACCCCACTGCACAAACTGGCATCGTGTACACTGGCCGAGACCTGGAAGCAAATATTGCAAATATATTTTCACGTCAAAGCCATCACAGGAATCTTGGGGAAACATTAAAGGCGATTTCTCTCTGCACGCGTGTGGTGAATGTCGGGGATCACAATTAATGCCCGTACAAATATTTTCAGCGTCCCCGCGTGAGGCTCTGGGTTCTATTTTGAGCCATCTGATGGACAAGCCAGTAATTGCATTGGACACGGGCTTTCAATCAACTCGTCGGCAAGCTGTGCATCAATGATTCACAGAGACCACGATAATTAATCATTGACTTTCCTAGAAAATAATGCTCCCGACAGCCTGCAAGAGACACCTTAGTATACATCTACCTCTTCCGGGAGAGGGTTAGTTACTCCCAGGGCAAAAACCTGTAACTGCATCCTGCTGAATGTTACAAGTGTACCCTGTCAAAGTCTTCCCCTGAAGGTAACTTTTCTTTGGCCCTTGGAGGAGAGTCCAATTAATTACTGTCACCACACTCCATTCTCACCATGCAAGGAGAATCCATTTGGGGAATCCAAGTCACACTTAAAAAAAAAAAATTCAGATTCCATTTGCCCAGGATTGTTTTTAGCATTCACTTTATTACAAATTCTTCAGGGTAGATGAAAGATATTGGTTAAGGCTTCCTGATAGCTCAGTTGGCAAAAAAAGCTGCCGGCAATGCAGGAGGATCCTGGTTCGGTTCCTGGGTTGGGAAGATCCTCCCCTGGAGAAGGGAAAGGCTACCCCCTCCAGTATTCCTAGGCTTCCCTGGTGGCCAGATGGTAAAGAATCTGCCTACAATGTGGGAGATCTGGGTCCAATCCCTGGGGTGGGAAGATGCCCTGGAGAAGGGAAAGGCTACCCACTCCAGTATTCTCGGGCTTCCCTGGTGGCTCAGCTGGTAAAGAATCTACCTGCAATGTGGGAGACCTGGGTTAGAAAGATCCCCTGGAGAAGGGAAAGGCCACCCATGGCAGTATTCTGGCCTGGAGAATCCCATGGACTGTAGGGGTCACAAAGAGTCGGACACGACTGAGTGACTTTCACTGAGGTGGCAGTGATGTTTGACAAAGATGTAACAGTGGTAACTGTTTTGGATTCTGGGTATTGTGGGGATGGGAGAGCTGGGTCAGGGTAAGGCCGGAAGATGAATGAAAACCAGGACGAGAAGTGACCCCAGAATAAACAGGATCTCCCAGTAAAACAAGACTATCCATGGAGACAGAGGGGAAAGCAGGATGCGAATTTCACCAGGAAACACACACTTGTGGGAAAAAAACCCGTAAGGTGGAGAAGGGTATTTATAGATGGATGTCGAGCCCGTGATGTGGGTTAAATAGATTCCTCTTTGTGAGCATTCACCTGCAAGTCTATCCACTTGGATCTCACTGAGGAGAGGGCTTTTGACTTGATGTGGCTGAACTGCTGTCTCAACCTGCGGGCTCTGATGTCGTCTGTGGCTGTCAGCTTCAGGGAACGATGGTGCTCCTTGCTCAGGTGTTTGCCAGGTGTCAGGGTGCGTGGTGAGCTCTGTGTGCTTGCCATGCAGTGGGGAAGTCATTCAGGGCACCCTGTACGCTTGATGTCCACAGAACACTGCTTGGGGCGCCTTCAGAGGGCTGTACCTCTGGGGAGAAGTCAAGTAGATTGGGGTGGAAATGTAATCGTTAAATACACCTCGAAAGGAAGGCAGACAGCCCAGTGAGGGCTTAGTCGCTCGGTCGTGTCCAACTCTCTGCGACCCCATGGGCTGTAGAGCCCATCAGGCTCCTCTGTCCACGGGATTCTCCAGGCAAGAACACTGGAATGGGTTTCCATTTCCTTCTCCAGTGGATCGTCCCAACTGAGGGATCAAATCTGTGTCTCTTGCATTGGCAGGCATATTCTTTATGACTGAGCCACCAGGGAAGCCTGCTTGAAAGACTAGGACCTAAGGATTATTTATATTTTGTTTAATTCTTCACAGTGAGTGAAGGTTGATTCTGTGACAATATGGTATGGTTTTAAGCCATAAACAAACAAATACAACATAAAACATAATTGTATATAATTAGGTTATAAAACATAGTGTTTATAATTAGTATGCTTTTATAAATAAATATTTATATGTGCATTAGACCCTCAGTCGTGTCTGACTTTTTGTGACCCCGTGGGCTGTAGCCCACCAGGCTCCTCTGTCCATGGGATTCTGCAGGCAAGAATATTGGAGTGGGTAGTCATTCCCCTTTCCTGGGGATCTTCCCCACGCAGGGATCAAAATCTGCATTGCAGGCAGATTCTTTACCATCTGAGCCACCAGGGAAGCCTGCAAATATTTCTCTATTGCAATTCTAACTCACAGTACCTGTGGATGTGACCTTTGGAATGAGGACTTATTTAAACTCAGAGGTCACGGAGTTTAAACAAACAACCTTTGTGCATTAGGCTGGGTCCTGATCTCATAGCACTGGGGTCCTCATAAGAAGAGGCGATCAGGATACAGACACAGAGGGATGACCACGTGAGGACTCAGGGAGGGGACGGCCGTCCACGCGCCCAGGAGAGAGTCCAGCCCTGCACACACCTGGGTCTCAGATGCCAGCCTCCAGGAGAGACATAAATGTCTACTGTTTAAGACCCCAGCCCTCGGAAACTAAGATACCTGCTGATTTCCTCTATAGGGTGACCCCTCCATCTGTGTAGCGGAAACATGACACCCACAGACACATAACCTCATACATACATATGAACCCATCGCACACAGTTTTGGACTGCCGTGTCTTGCTCTTTAATAAGCCTCACTCACCGTTAGGGGAAAACTGCCTTTTTGCTAGCAAAGAAATAAAGAGAGAAATATTTTTCCCCTGGAAATTCTTGCTTAAAAAAAAAAAAAAAAGAACTGTTTCTGGAGTTAAATGTTACAGTCGCAGAAGATAGAGACACATTGTTTTAGGATGTAGTATCACTGAAGGGAAAAAGTTAAGTGAAGGTGTTAGCCAGTCAGTCCTGTCTGACTCTGCAAACCCCTGGACTGTAGCCCGCCAGGCTCCTCTGTCCAGGGGATTCTCCAGGCAAGAATACTGGAGTGGGTTGCTATTTCCTTTCGGGGTGGGGAGGTGGGGCAGGGGGGTGCTCCTTCCAGACCCAGGAATGGAACCCGAGTCTCTTCTACACTGCAGGCGGATGCTTTACCATGGGAGTCACCAAGCAAGCCCACATTTTCATGGTTAAATGTTATAATCCCAGGAGAGAGAGAAACTTTGTTTCAAAAGGCAGGATCAATAGGAAGAAACAGCCCTATCCATTTCAGCCCGCGCTTTCCACATCCTTTGAGACAATTTCAGCATCCTTTCAGGAGTCTGTAACAAGGATGTGATTCACAGAGCAGGTAGGGAACAGTCTCTTTCTAATTCTCTAGACACAATGACTCAACCCGATGAGTGAAATACAAATTAGCAGATGGAAGTGCTATCTTGAAAACTGTTTTATTTAGCCACAACCTTCCTGCAGGGGTCACTCCTGCTCCCCAGAACCGTCTGGAAGTTTCAGGAAAACAATGTGAAATAGAACATCCCCTGCATTTATGATTTTTTTTTTTAAAGTTCAAAACGAATTCTTCTCTACTTAAATATTCCAGGAACATGATGATTTTACATCACTGAATCCACTTTCTGCACATTTATTCTGTTCACATTTTTCACTTCAATTATCTAAAATTTATTTCCTTGGGGAGGAGAGATTTTCTTAAATCGCTATGAGTGTTACAGATTGAGGGTTGCCATTTCTTCCTCCAGGGTATCTTCTCGACCCAGGGATGGAACCCGGGTCTCCACACTGCAGACAGATTCTTTACTGTCTGAGCCATCAGGCAAGCCCCTAATAGCTGACAGTATAGCATAAACCTAACTTTTAGGTCCAATGATAGCTGTTCCTTGCCTTATTACAGAGGTCTCGAATTGGACCCCAAATACCTTTGAGGTCCATACGCCTTTATGGACCTCTCAGAGGTAAACTCGACCATGTAGAACACAGAAAAATTTAAGGCCCAGCAGGGTTAATTTTTCAATGTCTGCCATCCAAACAAAAATTTCCAGCCAGGAGAAGCAGTTGGAAAGTACAACCGATAAAGCAAAGAATAAAATAAAGACATCAATCAGTTCAGTTCAGTCGCTCAGTCGTGTCCGACTCTTTGTGACCCCATGAATCGCAGCACGCCAGGCCTCCCTGTCCATCAGCGTCTCCGGGAGTTCACTCAAACTCACGTCCATCGAGTCGGTGATGCCATCCACCCATCTCATCCTCTGTCGTCCCCTTCTCCTCCTGCCCCCAATCCCTCCCAGCATCAGAGTCTTTTCCAATGAGTCAACTCTTTGCATGAGGTGGTCAAAGTACTGGAGTTTCAGCTTTAGCATCAGTCCTTCCAAAGAACACTCAGGGCTGATCTCCTTTAGGATGGACTTGTTGGCTCTCCTGGCAGTCCAAGGGACTCTCAAGAGTCTTCTCCAACACCACAGTTCAAAAGCATCAATTCTTTGGTGCTCAGCTTTCTTCACAGTCCAACTCTCACATCAATACATGACCACTGGAAAAACCATAGCGTGACTTTAAGGAGTTACTATAACTGCATTTAATATGTCCACAAAGTTAGAGATATGTAAGTCATAAAAAGATCCAAATTAAACATCTAGATGTGAGAACTATACTATGTGAAACGACAAATTCGTTGAATGGAGTTAACAGTTGATTAGACTTGACAGGACAAATGACCCATGAACATGACCACTAAGTCATGTCTGACTCTTTGCAACCCCATGGACTGTGGCCCGCCAGCCTCCTCTGTCCATGGGATTCTCAGGCAAGAATACTGGAGTGGGTTGCCATGCCCTCCTCCAGGGGATCTTCCCGACCCAGGGATCGAACCTGGGTCTCCTGTATCTCCTGCATTGCAGACAGATTCCTTACCATTGAGCCACCTGGGATGCCCGTGAACTAAAGACATGATAGAAACAGTACAAATTAAAACCCAAAAAAGAGATTTTTTTAAACGCATAGAACTTCTGGGGGAAAATGTTAAGCACCCGAATATGCATGTAATTGAATTTTCTATTAAAGGGGATCACACACACAGACACACACAAAAACAAAAGACAACTAAAGAAATAAAGAGAAATCACTTTCCATATGGGATGTAAGTTTACAGCAGTAAGTTCCAAGAAGATCAGTCAATGCTTAGCACAAAAGTTATGAATTACACTATGATGTATCAAAATTATAAGATGATGTATTTAGGGAAAATGTCATAGCAATCCACAATGGAATTGCTGAAAAGTAATGATGAAGAGAAAGCCTGAGAATATTAACAGATAAAAGTTACCTTAACGACCATAAGGGAAAGAGAAAGATTAATTCAGGTTTCTTGTGAGAAGCTTTGCAAGGAAGAAGACCGTGGCGTACCATTTTAAGGTCCTAAAGGGAGACAAGTCAATAAAGATTCTAAGAGATACACGCACCCCAATCTTCATAGCAGCATCATTTACAATAGCTAGATCATGGAAGCAGGCTAAATGTCCATCGACAGATGAATGGATAAAGAAGTTGAGGCACACAGATACAATGGAATATTACCCGGCCATGAAAACGAATGAAACCATGCCATTCGCAGCTGCATGGATGGACCTGGAGATTATCACACTAAGTCAGAAAAAAACAAGTATCATGTGACATCACTTACATGTGGAACCTAAAATATGATACAACAAACTTATAAAACAGAAAAAGACCCACACGCATAGAAAACTGATAGGTACCAGAGGGGTAACATGTGGGGAGGAATAAATTAGGAGTTTGGATTAGCAGATACAAACTCCAAAATATAAAATAAATAGTCAACATGGTCCAACTGTACAGCACAGAGAACAAAATATTTTTCAGTAACCTATAAGGGAAAAGACTCTGAAAAAGAATATGTATATACATTTGCATGAATAGCTGAATGGCTTTGCTTTATACCGAAAACTAACACAGCATTGTAAATCAACTATACATCAATAAAAATTTAAAAAATAAAAGCTCAAAATATCATACAACCAAAATGTATTTAAAGGTTAAGGATAATGTTGGAATTGTCATACATAAAAAGTGCAGAAAGAATTCATCAGGACGGACTACACTGCAATTAATGTTAAGGGTACCCTTCAAGGGAAAGAAGATAATATCAGGTATGATGTTAGAAATATGGATTTATACAATGGAATGAAGGAAATCAGTAGTTGGAACTACATTGAAAACATGTGAGATTTCTTTCTTATTTACATCTCTTTTAAAGATAATAGACTGCTTAAACAAATATTACAAAAATGTGACAAATAACGTACATGGTAAATATTTTTCTTATTATTTCTATTTAAAATAATTGAGTCTTTAAGCACGTAAGATCTAGTAAATTAATTTAACATACAGCGCAAAATCAATGGGACAGGAGCACAAAATTCAAGAGGAGAGAACGCTAGGACACTGTGGAAATATTCTTAAACTATGTGTGAAATACATTGTCACTTAAATGTAGCCTGTCATAAGTGAATCATATTTACTACAATTCTAAGGCAACCAGAAAAATGACAGAAAAGTGTTACAAATAACACTTTATTTGCAACTTGCAAAGGAAATGAAACGGAATTATAAACAAAATTAATGCAAAAGAAGACAAAAAACCAATGAGACAAAAGATAAGAGACAAATAATTTATCTTTGAAACCTTGTTGTATTGATAACAGCAGTAAAAGCTTCATTTGCTCAGTCGTGTCTGAAAAGTAATTTGATAGAAAAAGGTTATACCATGCTACCTCAATTAACTGAAACTTGATGCAGTTCTATAGTTCAGCTGGTAAAGAATCCACCTGCAATGCAGGAGACCTGGGTTGGATCCCTGGGTTGGGAAGATCCCCTGGAGAAGGGAAAGGCTACCCACTCCGGTATTCTGGCCTGGAGAATTCCATGAACTGTATAGTCCACGGGGTCACAAAGAGTCAGACACGACGGAGCGAGTTTTCATTTTGACTATACCCAACACATAATGTTTCATAGCAAAGACTACTACCAAAGGTAAAGAGTTACTTCTTGACAGTAATAATGTCCATTCGCTAAGATGATATAAAATACTAAACACTTATAGACCTACTGCGTGCGTGCGTGCTCAGTCGCTTCAGTCATGTTGCACTCTTTGCGACCCCATGGCCTATAGCACACCAGGCTCCTGTGTCCATGGGATTCTCCAGGCAGGAATACTGGAGCAGGTTGCCATGCCCTCCTCCAGGGCATCTTCCCGACACAGAGATGGAAACAAAGTCTCTTACATCTCCTGCATTAGCAGGAGGGTTCTTTTTTTTTTTATTTTATTTTTTAACTTTACAATATTGTATTGGTTTTGCCATATATCAACATGAATCCGCCACAGGTGTACACGTGTTCCCCATCCTGAACCCTCCACCCTCCTCCCTCCCCGTACCATCCCTCTGGGTCGTCCCAGTGCACCAGCCCCAAGCATCCAGTATTGTGCATCGAGCCTGGACTGGCCACTCATTTCATTCTTTACCACTACCGTCCTTGAAAAAGGAATAGACAAATTTGAGGTTTGTCAATTGGAGAGGTGTATGGAGAGAGTAACATGGAAACTTACACCACCATATGTAACATAGACAGCCAACGGGAATTTGCTGTGTGACTCAGGGAACTCAAACAGGGGCTCTGTGTCAGCCTAGAGGGGCGAGATGGGGAGGGAGGTGGAAAGGAATTTCAAAAGGGAGGGGGCATATGTATACCTATGGCTGATTCATGCTGAGGTTCGACAGAAAACAGCAAAATTCTGTAAAGCAATTATCCTTCAGTTAAAAAATAAATTAAAAAAACTAAAACCTGACAGATAATGTGGAAAACCAGAGAAAGTCACAATTTAAGTTTAATTAATAGAATCATGTTAACACGTAAGCAGTCCGACATAACTGATAGAAAAAGGAAAACAGAATCATTAGTAAAAATACAAGCAATTTGTTCAAGACTGTCAAACAACTTGTCCTAATGATTATAATAGCAGCCAAAGTGTAAATCAGCTGCACAATAAAAAAAAGGCAGCATTCTTAAAAAAAAAGAGAAAATTACAAAATCACTGCTTTCAAATTTTACCCACTGCATGTAATGTTAACATGCTAACTTGAAATTTTATTACCATAAAAAAAAAACCAGCCAAATAGGCATCATTTTTAAGAGAATATATTTAACATGTTAGATTACATCCTAGATGATAGTACTTTCCTTAATAAATTTAAAATGACTCTGGTCATACCTACAACTTTTTTTGATTTTGAAGTTCACATAGTAAAAAATAGAATTAGAGTTGATTTAGTATTTTATTTTTAAAGAGAGATTTCTAAAACCTATTTGAAGAGTAAAGGGAAATATTAGTTACTTTTTAAATTTGTTTGAACTGTGGTGTTGGAGAAGACTCTTGAGAGTCCCTTGGACTGCAAGGAGATCCAACCAGTCCATTCTGAAGGAGATCAGCCCTGGGATTTCTTTGGAAGGAATGATGCTAAAGCTGAAACTCCAGGACTTTGGCCACCTCATGCAAAGAGTTGACTCATTGGAAAAAGACTCTGATGCTGGGAGGGATTGGGGGCAGGAGGAGAAGGGGGTGACAGAGGATGAGATGGTTGGATAGCATCACTGACTCAGTGCACATGGATTTGGATGGACTTTGGGAGTTGGTGATGGACAGGGAGGCCTGGCGTGCTGCGATTCATGGGGTCGCAAAGAGTCGGACACGACTGAGCGACTGAACTGAACTGAACTGAAATTAGTCTATACTAGCTTCTCTCTCCCTGTTTCCTTAATTTTTAAATTAATATTTATTGGAGCATAGTTGCTTTACAGTGTTGTGCTGGTTTCAACTATACAGCAAAATGAATCAGTCATACATTCTATTTGAGGCTGTTCTTCAGTTGCTCAGTCGTGTCTGACTCTTTACGACCTCATGGACTGCAACACGCCAGGCTTCCCTGTCCATCACCAACTCCCGGAGTTTGCTCAAACTCATGTCCATTGAGTCGCTGAGGCTACATGTAATTTTATAGTTAGGATACTTATCTTTTTAAAACTTACACTTAGTTATATAGTAAATAATTCTGAAACTGTATTTCCTTTTATGTTATAACTGTCACCTAGTACCACCAGACAAAAATCCAGTGAAATGCATAGTTCAGTTCAGTCGCTCAGTCGTGTCCGACTCTTTGCGACCCCATGAATCCCAGCACGCCAGGTCTCCCTGTCCATCACCAACTCCCGGAGTTCACTCAAACTCACGTCCATCGAGTCGGTGATGCCATCCAGCCATCTCATCCTCTGTTGTCCCCTTCTCCTCCTGCCCTCAGTCCCTCCCAGGAGTGACTGCCAAATTTTTGCAGCCTAAAATTCCCGTCCTTAAGAAATCCGACGACTGTTTATCTTCCTTCTTCAGATATAACATCCTGAGGAATTTTGTGTAAAATTTCAAGCATGACAAAAAGCTATCGGGAGCGTTGAAAATGATCAGACTTCAAAAGACCCTGAAAAGCAGCTTTACTCCAGTTTAAAGGGACCGGGTTTGACCATAGGGCACGGAGAATTGTGTATTAACAGAGCAGAGAAATTCGATACAAATACTGACATGAAGACACAGTGAGACAGAGGATGAAGAAACAACTGGAGCAGCTCTATAAAGGATGACCAAATATATCTACAGATAACACATATACACGTTGTTACTTTGCCGACAAATGTCCATACAGTCAAAGCTGTGATTTTTCCAGTAGTCATGTATGGATGTGAGAGTTGAACTATAAAGAAAGCTGAGTGCCAAAGAACTGATGCTTTTGAAGTGTGGTGTTGGAGAAGACTCTTGAGAGTCCCTTGGACTGCAAGGAGATCCAACCAGTCAGTCCTAAAGGAGATCAATCCTGAGTGTTCATTGGAAGGACTGATGCTGAAGCTGAAACTCCAATACTTTGGCCACATGATGCAAAGAGCTGACTCACTGGAAAAGACCCCGATGCTGGGAAAGATTGAAGGTGGGAGGAGAAGGGGACTACAGAGGATGAGATGGTTAGATAGCATTGCTGACTCAATGGACATGAGTTTGAGCAAGCTCTGGGAGTTGGTGATGGACGGGGAGGCCTGGCATGATGCATGGGGAGGCCTGGCGTGATGCAGTCCATGCGGTCACAAAGAATCGGACACGACTTAGCGGCTTAACAGAAACAGCATCACTAATCAATACTCTGAGATGTGGACACTTCTGATATACAGAGCCCTAAACAAGGAAAGGCTCAGAAATGATCCTCAAAGAGAAGGCTATTGGCCTGTGGGTACAGCATTAGTCCCAGGCTCTGGGGATTCAGTAGCCAATACCAACTGCACATCTTAGAGCCTGATGGCCTCCGGACTGTGAGAAGTAAAGGTGTCAGGAGCAATTAACTGTGGCATCTGGACTTTAGAGCGGAAAGAATACATCTTCCCTGCTGGTAACTGGGTTCAAGACTTTAAACTGAGAAGGAAATAATGCCATGTACTGCCACCTGGGTGGGCCTAGACATGATCATCCTGAGTGAAGTAAGTCAGGCAGACAGACAGATATATCATATGATATCCCTTATACGAGGAATTAAATAAAATACACACACACACGAACTTATTTGTGAAAGAGAAGCAGACTCATGGGCATAGAGAACAGACTTTGCAATTAGCGGATTTAAGCTGTGTATAATATGTTGTTGTTCAGTCGCTCAGTCTTGTCCGACTCTTTGCCACCCTGTGGACAGCACCACGCCAGGCTTCCCTGTCCTTCACCATCTCCCAGAGTTTGCTCAGACTCATGTCCATTGAGTCGGTGATGCCATCCAACCACCTGTAACAATGTATAATAGTTTATATCTTCTAATTCCAAACTCCTACTCGGTCCCCTGGGTGGCTAACACAGTTAAGAATCCACTTGCCAATGCAGGAGACGCAGGAGGCTCCAGGTTTGATCCCTGGGTTGGGAAGATGCCCTGGAGAAGGAAATGGCAACCCAGTCCAGTAATATTACCTGAGAAATCCCATGGACAGAGGAGCCTGGTGGACTATGGTCCATGGGGTTGCAAAGACTTGGACATGACTGAGTGAGTAACCACACAACACCAACTATTATACATATGATGGATAAACAATAAGGTCATACTGTATAGAACAGGGAACCATATTCAATGCTCTCTGATAAACCACAGTGGAAAATAATATAAACAATAATTTATATCTATATCTATCTGTAACTGAATTGCTTTGCTGTACAGCAGAAACTAACAGCATTGAAAAGCAACTTGTATATCAATAATTTTTTAAAAACATGTAAAAGGAACTAAATACTGAACACATTCTTTTTTTCTAGACAATATTAACTAGATCATTCGCAAGGCATGCCACAACAGCAAACCCACGGCTTTGGTATCTGAGACCATCTCATGTTTTCCTAAAATGCAACCTTATTTTCTTTCCATGTGGCAAATTACTTTCGTCAGCTCAATATGGACAAGAGTGTAGGCGTGAGCATTCTCTTAACCTGGGTGGACTAAGGTGGACCCACTGCGGGGACTGAACAAGTGGACACAAGCCCGAGGAAGAACTCTAGTTCCTAAAGCTATTTACGTCTAGATACTTTCTCTGTTTGTTTTTCCTTTCAGAACAGGAGTTGTGTGTGAACGTTTTACAAGACAATAAACATTTCAAAAAGTATTTATTTATATGCACACATTTCCCAGATATTGGGTATTGAAAAGAAATTGTGGTGCTGGAGAAGACTCTCGGACAGCAAGGAGATCAAACCAGTCACTCCTAAAAGAAGCCAACCCTGGATATTCATTGGAAGGACTGATGCTGAAACTCCAATACTCTGGTCACCTGATGCAAAGAGCCAACTCATGGGAAAAGACCCTGAAGCTGGGAAAGACTGAAGGTGGGAGGAGAAGGGGATGACAGAGGATGAGATGGTTGGATGGCATCACCGACTTGATGGGCATGAGTTTAAGCAAGCTCCGGGAGACAGTGAAGGACAGGGAAGCCTGGCGTGCTGCAGTCCATGGGGTTGCAAAGAGTCGGACATGACTTAGCAACTCAACAACAGGAGCAACAAGATGGTTCAACACTCCCTTTTTATTTTTATTTATTTTTTTTTACATTCCAGATTGACGTGGCTTCTATTAAGCTTTGCTGGGCCCCCCATCACTTTGCCTGTCAAGATGTCAGCCACCTGTTAGAACTCATTTAGATGACGGCGGCCGGCTGACCTCAAGTCAGGCAATTAATCAGAAACACTCTTACTAACACAGGCAAGTAATTGAAACATCCCTGAAAAGCTGTAATCAATCTCCTCCTTTCTCACAAAAGATCTGGATATAAAATAAGTATGTCACCACCTCCAAAAGCTGAAAACCTTTGGGTGAGGCTTATCTGCATATTTTAGTTTGCATTATCAGGCTTTTAGCCCCAGCCCTCAAACTTCCCTCCCCTTCCCCCTTTCCTCTCTCCCAAAGAAAGGCAGAAATACAAAACAAGCATCGAAATGGGAAGAGACAGTTTTTTTCTTTTTAGAACAAACTAACCTAGCATTAATTTCTGAGGATCCATAGTTTGCAATGCAATTTTCCCCGAGGAAGAGGTAGAAATCCTAGTCTGCATTTAAAATAAAGCAGAAGAAGACTCAAACAGACATTTCTATAAAGAAGACAGATGACCAAGAGGCATCTGAAAAGATGCTCATCAAAAAGATGCTTATCATCCCAACTACTGCTCAGTTGCTAAGTCGTGTCCGACTCTGTGCGACCCCATAGATGGCAGCCCGCCAGGCTCCTCTGTCCCTGAGATTCTCCAGGCAAGAATACTGGACTGGGTTGCCATTTCCCTCTCCAATGGATGCACGCATATTAAGTCGCTTCAGTCATGTCCGACTCTCTGTGACTGCATGGACAGCAGCCCACCAGGCTCCTCCACCCACGGAATTCTCAAGAAGACTGGAGTGGGCTGCCATTTTCTTGTCCTTGAGACCCCATGGATCTAACTATAAGAGAAACGCAAATGAAAAGCACGATGAGGGATGTGAGAGCTGGACCATAAAGAAGGCTGAGTGCCCAAGAATTGATGCTTTCCAGCTGTGGTGTTGGAGAAGACTCTTGAGAGTCCCTTGACTGCAAGGAGATCCAACCTGTCAAACGTAAAGGAAATTAGCCCTGAATATTCGTTGGAAGGACGGATGCTGAAGCTGAAGCTCCAATACTCTGGGCACCGAAGAACTGACTCATTGGAAAAGACCCTGATGCTGAGAAAGATAGAACGCGGGAGGAGAAGGGGACGACAGAGGATGAGATGGTTGGAAGGCATCACTGACTCGATGGACATGAGTTTGAGCAAGCTCCAGGAGTTGGTGATGGACAGGGAAGCCTGCTGTGCTGCCGTCCATGGGGTTGCAAAGAGTCAGACACGAATGAGTGACTGAACAACAACACACACACTTCTATATATAAAATAGCCAACAAGGACCTACTGTATATTACAGGGAACTCTGCTCAGGATTATTTAACAACCCAAACAGGAAAACAATTGAAGAGAGAAGAGATACAGGTGTAAGTATAACTGAATCATTGTGCTGTACACCAGAAACACAGCACTGTAAATCCATTTAATCTAGTGTCACATAAGCACTAAAAAAGAACAGGGATTATTATTTATGCATAGAAAAAAGGAAATCAATGGATCAGTTCTTCAGTAAAAGTGGCAACAGAGATGATGCATTTGGAGGGTTCAAGTCTGAAATCACAGGACTGATTTCACAGGTAGGCGGTGCCAAGGTACAGTCCAAGAAGAAGATGGACAGCTTTGGAATCAAAGAAGCCTGATTTCCATACGGTATCTGGCCTCTGAGTCATTTCTCTCCTTCACCTTGTTCCGTTACAGCTCAAACAGTAATGATCTCCGACAGGACTCCCTGTAGGGCTTTCCTGGTAGATGAGTCAGTAAAGAATCTGCCTGCGGTGCAGGAGACCTGGGTTCGATCCCTGGGTCAGGAAGATCCTCAGTAGAAGGCAATGGGTACCCACTCCATTATTCTCCTCTGGGAAATCACATGGCCAGAGGAGCCTGGCGGGCTACAGTCCATGGGGGTAGCAAGAGTTGGATGCAAGTTAGCGACAAAGCCATCAAACTACTACCTATAGGCTAGAAAATACCCATAATAATTGCATAGTAATTATTTGGCATGGATGGACAGTCACTTAGCTTGGGCTTTCTTAATGATCAAAATATTAAAATAAATTTACTCATTTTTTTTCTGGACAATCATATTATCTGCTTCTACATTGTTCAGATCCTAACACACTTCCCTAGAGGAGGTGGCGGTTTTTCCGCCTTTAGATTTTAAAAAGAAAAAGCCATGTTTCAAAGTCAGGGAAAGGGTGGAAAAAAGGAAAGGTTAAAACAATGTTTAATTTCCCCCATGACATCGTCCAATAATTATACACGCGGTCCCTGAAAGATGGAAAGGGCACGTCATCAAGGGGGAGAGTTTGTTTCCTCAAGTCTGGGAAGTAATCACTTTTATTTTCAGGGTGACCAACTGTCCGTGACCAACTAGCAAAATTCAGAGCACACTATGCTTGTGGGTCATGTGGGCATTTCCCCCCCCTAATCAGTGTCAGGGAGTGGACAGTGGGGAACACTTGAGCATCTTCTTTTTTTCTTCTGCTGAGTTTCGTTTTGTTTCCACCTTTTAGAGATGCTTCTCGTTGTCATTTCAACATTGATCTCGAAGCTGCTGAATACATTTTCAGACGGCAGGGTTTAAATGCCATTATATCCTGTTGGAAAATTCCGTTGGAGGAGGAAATGGCAATCCACTCCAGTATTCTTGACTGGAGAATCCCATGGATGGAGGAGCCTGGTGGGCTACAGTCCGTGGAGTCGAAAAGGGTCAGACACGACTGAGTCACTGAACAACAACTTAGGAAACCATGACGTCCCAAAGCTGACCATCCACAGAGTGTTTGGCAAACCTTCAACCGTACTCCTGGGTTTGACGACACCACGGGGAAAGCACCGTGAGGACAGAATTTTAACTAAAATCTCGAGTCCAGCAAGATTATAGACGTCACGGGACCCTTTCTTTGTAAAAGGCAGTGAAAATGTAAAATATATATCCATTTAAGAATGACTATCTATGCAACACAACTTCTTCGAGGTAAAGAAGACCCTAAATGGGATTTTCAAAGATGTTTGAACTGGAGCTGGGCGGTGGGTTGGTCAGAAGGTCATTGAATATATTCAGGTCATTCAATCTTTTGTTGTGTTGTTGTTTTGGCCATGTGTTGAGACGTGTGGGATATTAGTCACGAACCACGGATTGAACCTGTGCCCCTCTGTAGCCGGAGCTCAGACCCTTAACCACCGGACCATCAGGAAAGTCCTGGATTACAGGGTTTTTGTCCCTATCCTGGCTTTTGTTTGGGATAGTGGGCTGGGGATGGTAACTGCCTGGTTTACCATGCTGTGACTGAATGAAATCACTAAGTAGAGTCACACAGAGTGCACCGTGCAGGAGCCAATGAATGAGAAGCTTGTATGAGCCAGCTCTGATGAGGGACCAAGTTCTGTATCCACGGGTACCGAGAGAAACCCGACAGAAAAGGTTGCCGGGCGGGAATCCGTGGAGAAGGTCATCCCCGGAGGACCAGCGTCACAGAGGAAGGGCTTAGGTCCCCACAGTTATGCATCGTCTATAAGCACATGGCGTTTGCATGCATGAGCGTTTGTGTATGTGTGTGTGTGTGTGTGTGTGTGTGTTCAGGAGGTTAATGCGGCCATCTGTGGATACCTACAAAGACAGAAGCATTGAAGATGACCATTCAAGAACCAGAGATTGCTTTCCTAACAACGATTTTCTGGGAGACACAGTGCAAATTTTTCCAGTGCAAATGCTTGATGCAACGTTTTGTTGACTGTCCCGACAGCTGAAATTGTGAATGATTGCACTTTAGGAATTGAGAAATTTCCCTTGTCAACAAAAGAAACGGAGAGCTGGCGCTACCCTATGCCCACAGCGTGGACACAACGGGAGTTTATGTGAGTTGAATACTAAACTGTCACTTTCCTATATCTTATTGTTTTTCCTCATCTGTGTATCTGTGGGGAGACTGGTTTCAAAAAATCAGAAAAAGTTTCCTAGTCGATGCTAAATATATTGACACGGCTCTAAAAGAGCGCCCCAAACTAGATGTTTGGAATCTTTTATTTAAAAAAAAAAAGCTTTTTTTTTTTTTAAAGCCTTTTCCAGCCTATCATTTTGAAACCACATTCTGTTAATGTGATATTTAACTTGGGTGTTGGAGAATATTTTCTGATGTTGGTAGTTTCAAAATAATATGCACCTCGGGCTGATAAAGAGCTAGCAAAGAGAGTCGCTGAGAGCTGTAGATGCAATGTTTATTAAAATATTGTAAAGTAATTAGCCTCCAATTAAAATAAATGAAATAATTTTTTAAAAAGGGACGACGTAGAGGTTTCCCTGATGGTCTAGGGGTTGAGGACCCTCCTGCCAGTGCAGGGGACATGAATTAAATCCATGGTCCATGAAGACCCCCTGTTACAACTACGAGCCTGTGTGCTACAAGTTCTGAAGCCCGCTGGCCCAGAGCACATGCTCTGCAACAGGAGAAGCCCCCACAATGAGAAGCCTGAGCACCACCGCCAAAACAAAGAAATCTTAAAAAAGGAGGACGACTTCCTTAACAGTCCAACTAGCAATTACAAACCCCACTGATCAGTATAGACTTTGGAAAGTCAATGCATTGATGGGACTGTCTCCATAGATTTTTTTGTAAACGAATGAAACCAGTACAATGTTTCAAACTCCTGTGCTAACATGAACCAAGAGTCTATTATAAAGATGAAGTTAAGTTGGAAAGGGAAAAGCAAATATCGTACTTCAACACACACATTTATATATATATCAGCTCGGTCATCTCTGACTCTTAGCAACCCCATGGACTACAGCATGCCACGCTTTCCTGTCCATCACCAGCTCTCAGAGCTTGCTCAAACTCATGTTCAGCGAGTCGGTGATCCCATCCAACCATCTCATCCTCTGTCATCCCCTTCTCCTCCTGCCTTCAATCTTTCCCAGCATCAGGGTCTTTTCCAAGGAGTCAGTTCTTCACATTAGGTGGTCAGAGTATTGTGGCTTCTTCACCTTCAGCATCAGTCCCTCCAGTGGACATTCAGGGCTGATCTCCTTTAGGATGGACTGGTTGGATCTCCCTGCAGTCCAAGGGACTCTCAAGAGTCTCCTCCAACACCACAGTTCAAAAGCATCAATTCTTCGGCGCTCAGCTTTCTTTATGGTCCAACTCTCACATCCATACATGACCACTGGAAAAACTACAGCCTTGATTAATATATATATAATTCTTATATATATATATATAATTTCTTATATATATATAATTCCATATATATATATATATATGGAATCGATGAAAGTGGTGCTGATGAACCTATTTGCAGGACACGAATAGAGACATAGAGTAGACAGCAGACTTATGGACACAACAGGGGAAAGAGAGGATAGGATGAACTGAGACAGTAGCATTGAGATATATATATATATATATATATATATATATATATATATATATATCAGATCAGATCAGATCAGTCGCTCAGTCGTGTCCGACTCTTTGTGACCCCATGAATCGCAGCACGCCAGGCCTCCCTGTCCATCACCAACTCCCGGAGTTCACTCAGACTCATGTCCATCGAGTCAGTGATGCCATCCAGCCATCTCACCCTCTGTCATCCCCTTCTCCTCCTGCCCTCAATCCCTCCCAGCATCAGAGTCTTTTCCAATAAGTCAACTCTTCGCATGAGGTGGCCAAAGCACTGGAGTTTCAGCTTTAGCATCATTCCTTCCAAAGAAATCCCAGGGCTGATCTCCTTCAGAATGGACTGGTTGGATCTCCTTGCAGTCCAAGGGACTCTCAAGAGTCTTCTCCAACACCACAGTTCAAAAGCATCAATTCTTTGGCGCTCAGCCTTCTTCACAGTCCAACTCTCACATCCATACATGACCACAGGAAAAACCATAGCCTTGACTAGACGGACCTTTGTTGGCAAAGTAATGTCTCTGCTTTTGAACATGCTATCTAGGTTGGTCATAACTTTCCTTCCAAGGAGTAAGCGTCTTTTAATTTCACGGCTGCAGTCACCATCTGCAGTGATTTTGGAGCCCAGAAAAATAAAGTCTGACACTGTTTCCACTGTTTCTCCATCTATCTCCCATGAAGTGGTGGGACCGGATGCCATGATCTTCGTTTTCTGAATGTTGAGCTTTAAGCCAACTTTTTCACTCTCCACTTTCACTTTCATCAAGAGGCTTTTTAGTTCCTCTTCACTTTCTGCCATAAGGGTGGTGTCATCTGCATATCTGAGGTTATTGATATTTCTCCCGGCAATCTTGACTCCAGCTTGTGTTTTCTTCCAGTCCAGCATTTCTCATGATGTACTCTGCATATAAGTTAAATAAACAGGGTGACAATATACAGCCTTGACACACTCCTTTTCCTATTTGGAACCAGTCTGTTGTTCCATGTCCATATACACACACAAATTATGTGTCTGTTAGTTGCTCAGTTGTGTCCAATTCTTTGCAACCCCATGGACTGTAGCCCGCCAGGCTCCTCTGTCCACAGAATTCTCCAGGCCAGAATACTGGAGTGGGTTGTCATTCCCTTCCCCAGGGGATCTTCGCAACCCAGGGATGGAACCCGGGTCTCCTGCACGGCAGGTGGACTCTTTACCATCTGAGCCGCCAGGCAAGTCCATACACACGACCGTGTGTAACATAGACAGCTAGTGGGAAGCTGCTGCATAGCACAGAGAGCTCAGCTTGGGGCTCTGTAACCACCTAGAGGGGTGGGGTGAGGTGTGAATCAAGAGGGAGGGGATATGTGCGTTGTGTGTGTGTATATGTACACATGCACACAACACCCACATATATACTTATGACAGATTCATGATGTATGTATGTATGTATTCATGATGTAATTCAGATTACACACCAGAAACGAATGCACCATTATACAGCAATTATCCTCCAATTAAATTTTTTTATAAATAAAACAAAGAATCACCATGAACAGATATTAAAAATCCAGCTTCTTATCCTGAGCAATCGTCACCAGGGAAGAGGGACGACTGCTGGGTGGGAAGACCTGAGCCTCTGCTAGAGTTGGGCTCAAAGACTTTTACAGCCTTTTATCCCCCAAGTTGGTCTCCTTGCCTTGCTGAATCTCTCCTCCTGGCAGCTCACAGAACGTATTGTTTATATTCTATGTGCAGAAGCCTCCTGTGTCCACAGCCCAAACAAGCTCTTCTAACTATGCTCTTCCTCTTCCTTCTTCCCAAAAAAGATGAATGAGTAACATTTTTTATTGTTGTTTAAGAGGTATCTAACAGTGGTCAGGTATGGATGTGAGAGATGGACTGTGAAGAAAGCTGAGTGCTGAAGAATTGATGCTTTTGAACTGTGGTGTTGGAGAAGACTCTTGAGAGTCCCTTGGACTGCAAGGAGATCCAACCAGTCCGTTCTGAAGGAGATCAGCCCTGGGTGTTCTTTGGAAGGAATGATGCTAAAGCTGAAACTCCAGTACTTTGGCCACCTCATGCGAAGAACTGACTCATTGGAAAAGACTCTGATGCTGGGAGGGATTGGGGGCAGGAGGAGAAGGGGACGACAGAGGATGAGATGGCTGGATGGCATCACGGACTCGACGGACGTGAGTCTGGGTGAACTCCGGGAGATGGTGATGGACAGGGAGGCCTGGCGTGCTGCGACTCATGGGGTCGCAAAGAGTCGGACACGACTGAGCAACTGAACTGAACTGAACTGAACTGAACAGTGGTACATTCACCCAGGAAAACTTTTTGTTTCAAACATAAGTAAAACATTTGTAGTTTACTTTGATGCAATGCCAATATACTTATATCCAGAACTTTGAATACATAATTTGCTGCAGCTGAAAAAAAGAATGTTATCTCTATTTTCGAGATGCATGATTGCTTTTTTCCCTCTGATGTCTCAATTAATACTCAGTATTATCAGTGGCCCTCTGTTTTCACAATTAAATGATAATGTAGGTGGAAAGGACACTGATACTGGGAAAGATTGAGGGCATGAGGAGAAGGGGGCGGCAGAAGATGAGATGGTTGGATGGCATCACTGCCTCGATGGACGTGAGTTTGAGCAAGCTCTGGGAGATGGTGATGGACAGGGAAGCCTGGCATGCTGCAGTCCATGGGGTCTCGAAGAGTCAGACACGACTGAGTGACTGAACAATGACAAATATCAGTTAAGGGTCTTGGGAATAATAGAAGCTACTGCATACAATCCACTGCACGTGTAAATGTTAACCATTCCCCTCAGTGATTTCTAGATAATTTACCTGAGCGCTGGACTTTTTGGAACACTTTCAGAGGGTAGAGAAAGGGTTTAGATGGCTTCTGCTTTGCAACTGTTAAGATAAGCAACATTAAATTCTGCAAACTGCAGACTTTTCATGTAATATCCCACAGACTTTAATAAGGCAGCCTCGTATAGATGCTTTGGGGATAGTGAGAAATGGCATTGGTTTAAACTGTTTAAGTGAAAGTGAGAAAAAAGCTGTTAAATGTCTAAAATCGCAAATTACAAGTCTGAAGGCATATCTTATTGTATACTCATTTCTACTTGTGATCAAACAGACATGAAAAATAGAGGAAAGTAAATCAGTAATTCGGAGGAGAAAATGAGGTTTGATTTATGACATGAACACCACGTCTGGGCCCAGCCTGCAACTCTGAATGTTTCTTTCAATTGAAATTGATTCTCTTTTCTCAAAGAGTGTAATTCTAAACACCTTTCAACCAATTATCCTGAAATGAAATTATTTAAAATGTCCATTGGACAAGGTGCATTTAAAAATCTGTACCTGGTGCATTTGGTAATGAAGACCATAACAATTTTGGAAAGTATCTACAGAATGACCAGTATTTATTCAACTGTAACCTGTTTGAATTTAGGGTAAAAATAGCAAGTCCTATTGTTTGACTTTCAAATTGCTTTCTATTTCTCCCAATTATCCAAGAGGCCTACCGTGTTGCAGATAATTTTGGCAGATACAATAAGATGTGATTAAACAGAAAGAAATGGTCTTCAAAATTTATCCGAGGCAGAAAAAAAGATTTACCCTGGGCCGTTCTTCTCAAACATGAGTGTTTCTAGCCATTATCTAGCGTTTCTGGATCTTGTGTTTTAATCCATTTCAGAATAAAGGGCACAAAGAGACGCTTGCTGCTTGGAAGAGAAGCCACGACAAACTTAGACAGCATATTTAAAAGCAGAGACATCACTTTGCCAACAAAGATCTGTAGAGTCAAAGCTATGTCTAGTTGGCATGTACAGACGCTAGAGTCGGACCATAAAGAAGGTTGAGTGCTGAAGAACTGATGCTTTTGAACTGTGCTGTTGAAGACTCCTGAGAGTCCCTTGGACTGCAAGGAGATCCAACCAGTCCATCCTAAAGAAATCACTCCTGAATATTCACTGGAAGGACTGATGTTGAAGCTGAAGCTCCAATACTTTGGCCAGCTGATGCAAAGAGCTGACCCATTGGAAAAGATCCTCATGCGGGGAAAGATTGAAGGCAGGAGGAGAACGGGACAACAGAGGATGAGATGGTTGGATGGTATCACTGACTCAGTGGATACAAGTTTGAGCAAGCTCCAGGAGATGGTGAAGGACAGGGAAGCCTGGTGTGCTGCAGTCCATGGGATCGCAGAGTTAGACTCAAATTAGTGACTGAACAATGATACCACATCATATAAGAAGGCAAAGAAACACAAACAAGAGCAGCAGTGAAGATCAGGTACCGGAAAACAGGATGCGGAGAAACGCGTTCCACTCAGTGGGATGATATAAACAGGGACTGTTTGGCACCAGTCTTGGAGGAAGTAATCGCAAGAAAAGATTTCACTGCAGTCCCTGCGGACAGAACCTCCTGGTTTAAATCTCTGAGGGTATCTGCTTGGATCAGACTATTTTCCCCCTCATAAAATCTGCCAATGTTTGTGTTTATGTTG
This sequence comes from Bos mutus, assembly GCF_027580195.1. Classification (NCBI taxonomy): domain Eukaryota; kingdom Metazoa; phylum Chordata; class Mammalia; order Artiodactyla; family Bovidae; genus Bos; species Bos mutus. Next base: position 131,211,142 of record NC_091646.1, read on the forward strand.
GTGACCTGCCCTCCCATTTGAGTAGCGAGTTCACACCAATTCGACAGCAGTACTTGTGATCCCATAAATAAATAAATGCACACAGATGACTCAGGCAGAAAACTCCACACGCCCCATTAATTCGGACGAGCTGAGAAGTGCATAACGCTCATAAGGTTTAACCTTCATGGGGCACCTACAAACCTCACAGGGGGAGAAAGGGACCTGCCATTCGGTAGTACTTTGGCTAAAAGGACTGCAGAGATTCCTTTAAGCTATCTTGATGCAATATTTACCATTATTGAGCTAACCATGTAAAGCAGGGGTCCCCAAACGCTAGGATCTAATGCTTGATGATCTGAGGTGGAACGGATGTCATAATAATAGAAACACAGTGCATGATCAGTATAGTACACAGGTCCTCCTGACACCATCACTCCTGAAACCCACTCTGATCCGGAAAAGTCATCTCCCATAAAACCAGTCCCTACTGACAGAAAGGATGAGGACTGCTGATGTAAAGCAACCCACGGTCCAAAGGATTTTCCATCTAGAGGAACACAAGAAGGATTACAGGCAAACGTGGTTATTTCAGTGGCTCAGTTGTGTCCGACTCTTTGCAAGCCCAAGGACTGCAGCATGCCAGGCTTCCCTGTCCATCACCATCTCCTGGAGCTGGCTCAAACTCATGTCCATACAGTCTGTGATGCCATCCAACCATCTTATCCTCTGTTGTCCCCTTCTCCTTCTGCTGTCAATCTTTCCCAGCATCAGGGTCTTTTCCAGTGAGTCAGCTCTTCACATCAGGTGGCCAAAGTATTGGAGTTTCAGCTTCAGCATCCGTCCTTCCAATGAATATTCAGGACTGATCTCCTTTAGGATGGACTGGTTTGGTCTCCTTGCAGTCCAAGGGACTCTCAAGAGTCTTCTCCAATACCACAGTTCAAAAGCATCAATTGTTCAGGGCTCAGCTTTCTTTAGGGTCCAAGTCTCACATCCAAAACATGGATTTCTGACAAAATATGGTCCACTGGAGAAGAGAATGGTAAACCACTTCAGCATTCTTGCCTTGAGAACCCCGTGAACCGTATGAAAAGGCAAAAAGATATGACACTGAAAGATGAACTCCCCAGGTCGGAAGGTGCCCAATATGCTCCTGGAGATCAGTGAAGAAATAACTCCAGAAAGAATGATGAGGTGGAGAGGCAAATGCAGTAACTATATTTAAGTACGGATGACTCTGTCCAAGCAGGAATGCATTTGTTCTTAATCTCAAGAAGAAGATCAAGAATCAATATGGGACATCCCAGGTGGCTCAGTGGCACAGAATCCACCTGCCAGTGCTGGAGATATGGGTTCAGTCCCTGGTCTGGGAACATCCCACATGCAAGTAATCCTGTGTGCCACAAATACTGAGCCTGTGCTCCAGACCCCAGGAGCCACAATTACTGAAGCCCACATGTTCTAGAGAGCCTGTGCTTGGCAATAAGAGAAGCCACTGCAATGAGACATCCTGTGCACTGCAATTAGAGAGTTGCCCCCACTCTCTGAAGCTAGAGACAAGTCCATTGGAGCAAGGAAGACCCAGCCCAGCCAAAAATTTAAAAAAATAAAGAAATACATAAAGAATAACTGTTCCACCCCCATGTCCGAATGCGAAAGTCAACACGTGGTACTTTTTAATATCACCTTTCAGTAAACATGTGGAAATGATTTAAAATATACACATGCAGCTATGTATCTAGAAAGACCTGTGGTCAGCGTGGGAATTTCTTGGGAGACGTGAGGATAAATTCTAATAGAAGACAGGAAGCAGCTTCAGATGGATATCAGAGGTGACACCAAGTGAAGGGCACTACAGGAGCTTCTAAGCAGGTAAGGAGCCAGGCAGGTACCGGGCAGGAAGCAGACTTTAATTTTTGGGGCTCCAAAATCACTGCAGATGGTGACTTCAGCCACGAAATTAAAAGATGCTTACTCCTTGGAAGTAAAGTTATGACCAACCTAGACAACATATTAAAAAGCAGAGACATTATTTTCTCAAAAAGGTCCGTCTAATCAAGGCTATGGTTTTTCCAGTGGTCATGTATGGATGTCAGAGTTGGACTATAAAGAAAGCTGAAGGCTGAAGAATTGATGCTTTTGAACTGTGGTGTTGGAGATGACTCTTGAGAGTCCCTTGGACTGCAAGGAGATCCATCACAGGCATAGTAAGAAAGTGAAGTCCGACTCTTTGTGACCACACGGACTGTAGCCCACCAGGCTCTTCTGTCCATGGGATTCCCCAGGCAAGAACACTGGAGTGGGTTGCCATTTCCTTCTCCAATGAATGAAAGTGAAAAGTGAAAGTGAAGTCACTCAGTCGTGTCCGACTCTTCTCGACCCCATGGACTGTAGCCCTCCAGGCTCCTCCGTCCATGGGATTTTCCAGGCAAGAGTACTGGAGTGGGGTGCCATTGCCTTTCTGATCAATTACCTTTCCTGGGAAAGACTGAGGGCAGGTGGAGAAGCGGACAACAGAGGATGAGATGGTTGGATGGCATCACCAACTCAGTGGGCATGAGTTTGAGCAAGCTCTGGGAGCTGGTGATGGACAGGGAAGCCTGGTGTGCTGCAGTCCATGGGGTCGCAGAGAGTCGGACACGACTGAGCAACTGAACTGAACTGAACTGAACTGATGGATAAATGGATGCAGATGTAGAGGACTCATATAGAGACAGAGATAGAGATACATGATGGAGATGCAGATGGTCCAGAAATAGATAGAGACATACAGATGCAGATGCAGATGATACACACAGAGGCATACAGACACATGATGGAGAGGCAGGTGTAGATGTACAGGCATAGATATGGATATATGGCTGTAGATGATACATGTAGAGACAGAGATGTAGATACATGATGGAGATGGAGATGCTATAGAGACAGATATGAATACATGGATGGAGATGTGGCTGACACAGATGGAGAGAGGCATGAATGTATGGATGGAGATGCAGGCTCAGATGACGATGTGAATGATACAGATACATGGACGCAGTTGATGCTGGTGATGATGTAGCTGTAGGTGGTGCAGACATACATGGATATATGGATGCAGATGCGGACGATATAGACAGATACAGGGATACACACAGTGGACGGAGACGCAGTTAGAGATGGAGATGCAGACAGAGGATACACATGCAGATCTACAGATACAGATCTGTAGACGTAGGTGAAGGTGTGGATGGGATACGCAGATACAGACTCATGGATGGAGGAGATACAGGCAGAGATGATGACAGAGCTGCAAATGTAGACCCAGATGGACATGGATACTTAGACTTATATATGGTGCATGCAAGCTCAGTCGCTCAGTCCTATCTGACGCTTTGTAACCCAATGGACTGCAGCCCACCAGACTCCTCTGTCCATGGGATTCTCCAGGCAAGGATACTGGAGCGGGTTGCCATGCCCTTCTCCAGGGGATCTTCCCGACCCAGGGATGGAACCCAGGTCTCTTACGTCTCCTGCACTGGCAGGTGGATTCGTTACTGCTAACGCCACCTGGGAAGCCCTTAAACGTGCATGCCTACTGCTATAAATCCAAGTCTCTGTCTATTTCTAATTAGTGTCTATACTTCTCTAGGTCAGACTGGAAGTGAAAGAGAAAGTTGCTCAGTCGTGTGCGATTCTTTGCGATCCCATGGAGTGCAGCACGCCAGGCCTCCCTGTTCATCACCATCTCCTAGAGTTTACTCAAACTCATGTCCATTGAGTCGGTGATGCCATCCAACCATCTCATCCTCTGTCGTCCCCTTCTCCTCCCGCCCTCAATCTTTTCCAGCATCAGGGTCTTTTCCAATGACTCAGTTCTTTGCATCAGGTGGCCAAAGTATTGGAGTTTCAGCTTTAGCATCAGTCTTTCCAATGAAAATTCAGGACTGATTTCCTTTAGAATTGACTGGTTTGATTTCCATGCAGTCAAAGGGGTTCTCAAGAGTGTTCTCCAACACCACAGTTTGAATGCATCAATTAACATGACATAATTCCTTCATACTAAATACCAATAGTTAAGTTTCAGGTTAAAGTGCAGAATGGCTGCTTGAACAATTTTGAGGAATGACCTTGAGGTCTCTTAGAATGTACAACAAGCCCTCGCCTTAATTAAGAGAATTAATTCAAGTTTTGATCAACTTTAGATTAAATCTGCTTGCTCATTTAACTCTATTTGTGGGAAGAAATAGATCAATGAGGAATAATTACACAGTGATTACTTTTCTTAAAATACATCTAATGTATCCTTATAAAATCATATCTCAGCTTTCTGTTCTACCAGTACAATTTAAATCAGACCCCCTGAACAGAATTCGGGTGGAGATAAAAATTTTGAGAAAATAGATACTATCCTTAGTTTTCTGTAGAAATACTTTCATACCAACAAGTTTTCAGAAGCAACTGGTAAAATGTTTGCATTATGGAAAAAAAAAAAAAGAAACTCAACACACCTACATAGTCATGGTAAGACCAGCAGTCCTTGAGTGTGGAATAACATTTCGCTGTAAGATAGCATCAATTTTTAATAGCATTTTCCCATAATCTAGATGGAAGTACAATGCATTTTTCATGCAGAGATGCTGCAAATAAATATCAGTCATGGTCTGTGACAGGACAAAATGTTAGTGAGCAGTCGGCAGAAAAAGGCATGAAATGGACACCTTGCATGCATTTTCCTGCATCTGTGGTTTATGGCACACATGCCATCTTGCTTCTGCTGCTGCTGCTAAGTCGTGTCTGACTCTGTGCGACCCCATAGACGGCAGCCCACCAGGCTCCCCCATCCACATGCCATCTTATGTCCCAAATTATGTATAGGGTAAGAACAGCAGGTGAATTTAGTAAGAGTGCTGACCATTGCTCCCTAAGTGATGTTAGGCATGGACTGTGGTTCCATGAGCATCTTTCTTCATATATAAAAGAGAAATAAGGTAAGCTGGATAAACACATGCATCTCAGAGCTCAGTGGCAAGGCTCGTATCTGGTCAATGAAGATGGGGTTGAGGAGACAGGTCCTCTCTGGGAAATGGGTCATCACAAACACTCCAAAATGTCCTGTGTGTGCGTGCCACATAGCTTCAGTTGTGTCTGAATCTTTTTGAACCCTGTGGACTACAGCCCACCAGGCTCCTCTGTGCATGAGATTTTCCAGGCAAGAGTACTCCTCCAGGGGATCTTCCCCACCCAGGGATCGAACCCACATCTCTCACGTCTCTTGCCCTGGCAGGTGGATTCTTTTCTACTGGCACCACCTGGTCATGAGGACTCTCAATCCTTCCTTGAGGGCTATTATATAGAGAGAGGATTCAGAGGATACCCAGGTAACGGACAGGACAAGCCAAGGAGGTGATTTACTGTATTTGTCCTGGGAAGTCTTCAGTAGGTAAAGGTGGGGGTCAAGACTGCCCAAGGCTCTGGCCTGTTAAGTGCTTGAACCACCCTGGTGTCAGGGGGTGAGGCAGAATCCTTCAAGGTATGTTGACATTGACCTCAACAGGGACAGACAGATGACTCAGTTCAGTTCAGTCGCTCAGTCATGTCCAACTCTTTGCTACCCCATGGACTGCAGCACGCCAGGCCTCCCTGTCCATCACCAACTCCTGGAGTCCACCCAAACCCACGTCCATAGAGTCGGTGATGACATCCAACTATCTCATCCTGTGTCATCCCCTTCTCCTCCCCTCAATCTTTCCCAGCATCAGGGTCTTTTCAAATGAGTCAGCTCTTCGCATCAGGTGGCCAAAGTATTGGAGCGTCAACTTCAGCATCATTCTTTCCAATGAACACTCAGGACTGATCTCCTTTAGGATGGACTGGTTGGATCTCCTTGCAGTCCAAGGGACTCTCAAGAGTCTTCTCCAACACCACAGTTCAAAAGCATCCATTCTTCGGTGCTCAGCTTTCTTTATAGTCCAACTCTCACATCCATACATGACCACTGGAAAAACCATAGCCTTGACTAGACAGACCTTTGTTGGCAAAGTAATGTCTCTGCTTTTTAATATGCTGTCTAGGTTGGTCATAATTTTCCTTCCAAGGAGTAAGCATCTTTTAATTTCATGGCTGCAATCACCATCTGCAGTGATTTTGGAGCCCAGAAAAATAAAGTCAGCCACTGTTTTCACTGTTTCCCCATCTATTTGCCATGAAGTGATGGGACCAGATGCCAAGATCTTAGTTTTGTGAATGTTGAGCTTTAAGCCAACTTTTTCGCTCTCCTCTTTCACTTTCATCAAGAGGCTCTTTAGTTCTTCTTCACTTTGTGCCATAAGGGTGGTGTCATCTGCATATCTGAGGTTACTGATATTTTTCCCGGCAATCTTGATTCCACATTGTGCTTCTTCCAGCCCAGTGTTTCTCATGATGTACTCTGCATATAAGTTAAATAAGCAGGGTGACAATATATAGCCTTCATGTACTCCTTTTCCTATTTGGAACCAGTCTGTTGTTCCATGTCCAGTTCTAACTATTGTTTCCTGACCTGCATACAGGTTTCTCAAGAGGCAGATCAGGTGGTCTGATATTCCCATCTCTTTCAGAATTTTCCACAGTTTATTGTGATCCACACAGTCAAAGGCTTTAGCATAGTCAATAAAGCAGAAATAGATGTTTTTTTTTCTGGAACTCTCTTGCTTTTTTGATGATCCAGTGGATGTTGGCAATTTGATCTCTGGTTCCTCTGCCTTTTCTAAAACAAGCTTGAACATCTGGAAGTTCACGGTTCACATACTGCTGAAGCCTGGCTTGGAGAATTTTAAGCATTACTTTACCAGCGTGTGAGATGAGTGCAGTTGTGCAGTAGTTTGAGTATTCTAGACAAACAGATAGATGTGTACACACCCAGACAAACAGGTGTGTACATAGGTGATCGATTAAAGAAAATACATAGACAAATAGATGCTGGATAGATGGCTGGATATGTAGACACACAGAGATAATGATACAAAGACAGATGAGGGATGGATAGACAGAGAGATGTAGATACACAGAGAGACTGACAATAGATATTAGACACACTTTGGCCACTTGATGTGAAAAGCCAACTCATTGGAAAAGACCGTGATGCTGGGAAAGATGGAAGGTGGGAGGAGAAAGGGATGGCAGGGGATGAGATGGTTGGATGGCATCAGCTACTCAATGGACATGAGTTTAAGCAAGCTCTGGGAGATAGTATAGGACAGGCAAGTGTGGTGAGCTGCAGACCACGGGGGTTGCAAAGAGTCAGACAGGACTAATCAACCGAACAGACAGCTACAAAGACAGATAGCTATAAAGACGCACAGAAAGATAAATGACAGATAGATGGATAGATGCTGGACAGAAATGAAGCGGTGACTGTGAGCTCACCAGATAGCTCGCTAGATACTACTGACAGACAGAGAGAGCTAGATGATAGACAGATGGTAGATACATGATGGATAGATGATTAGACAGATAGAGAAAAAGAGGGGGAATACACAAAATTTACCATGAAAGTTTAGTGTAAAAAGTCCTGTATTTTTCAGTGCTATTGATATACAATTTTTAGACAGTCACCCATCTTCTTGAAGTATAGTTTGTGAGTTTCACTGACTATATTATTTTGTGTAATCGCTGCTGAGATCAGAACATAAAAGCCTACAAACACCCTCCCAAGTTTCTCTAGCCCCCTCGAAGCCTGGCCTTTTCCTACTCTCAACCCTGGGGCTAGCATGCATCCATTCGCTGCATTTTTCTAGAATTTCATGTAAATGGCTTTTGACCTCTTGATTCTTTCACTAGGCGTAGAGTTTATTGATATTCATGTCTAATGTTGCATTCGTTAATGCTTTGTTCTTCTTGACTGATGAATACTATTCATGGTATGACTGGATAAAGAAGATAAGCTGATCTGTTCAGTACTTGATAAATATTTGGTGCTTCCAGCTTTTCTTTTCTGTTTAAATAAAGGCACGATGAATTCCTGTGCAAGTCTTCGTGTGGACACATGGTTTCATGTCTCTCATAACTGTGAGTGGAATTACAGGATCATGCAACAAGAATTCATCTAAATTTGACACGGTCCAACTGTTTTCGTCATGGGCAAAACATATCGTGAAGTGAAGTGAAAGTCGCTCAGTTTCGTCTGACTCTTTTCGACCCCATGGACTATACAATCCATGGAATTGAAGGCGGGAGGAGAAGGGGACGACAGAGGATGAGATGGTTGGATGGCATCACTGACTTGATGGACATGAGTTTGAGTAGGCTCTGGGAGATGGTGATGGACAGGGAGGCCTGGCGTGCCACAGTCCATGGGGTCACAAAGAGTCGGACACGACTGAGCGACTGAACTGAACTGAAGAATTCAATGTGAGGTTGTATATCGCTACTCAAAAAAAAAAAAAAAATCTTAAAAAACTCTTACTTTTGAAGGTAAATTACACTGTTTATCATGCCAATTGAACAAATGAAATCGAATTGAGTCTTCTTTAGTCAAAAGGTGAATTATTTTGTGCTTTCTACTCAAGCGTCTTTTTTCTTGGAAAAGCAAAGTCAATATAAACCATTAAAAGAATCAGGAGTTGTTCTGTTTGACTATGAATTTGCAACTATAGTTCATAGACTTCTCAACTTAAAGCATCCTCAGTGGTTAAGAGTTGAAGAATATACACGAAACACCAGGTTTGAAGGACAGAACTTGTTTCTGCAGGAAAGTAGCCCAGGAGAGAAACAACACTTTAGAAAACAATTACCCGATAAAATACCTTTAAATGCATGACGCCTTTATTTTTTAATCTTCTTTGTAATTAATTTATGTGAACCTTCCATTTCAAATTAGTCTTTTGCTGTTTATCTGACGAGTGGATGCTTACACAGTATGTTCACATGACCCATTTCCTTGCCAAAGAATTGGCTTTAAAGTCAGACGTCAGTATGCCATGGCAAGCTTACATACCACTAAAGAAAATAAACTTGTTGAGTGAATTTGCTGACATGAATATTGAAGAGTCTGAAGTATATTTCATTATGCTGCTGCTAAGTCACTTCGGTCGTGTCTGACTCTGTGCGATCCCATAGACAGCAGCCCACCAGGCTCCCCCGTCCCTGGGATTTTCCAGGCAAGAGTATTGGAGTGGGTTGCCATTTCCTTCTCCAATGCATGAAAGTGAAAACTGAAAGTGAAGTCGCTCAGTCGTGTCCGACTCTTAGCAACCCCATGGACTGCAGCCCACCAGGCTCCTCCGTCCATGGGATTTTCCAGGCAAGAGTACTGGAGTGGGGTGACATTGCCTTCTCCGATATTTCATTACACTTTTGTCTTTAATCCATTGTTCAAGACATTGCAAAGAATCCCCAGATATATTTACAAGCCTTGTTAACTTCTACCACAATAGAGACATGACTTATTTAGAGGGGATAAATCAATCATGGCACAGCAAATATTACAAACAGAGGTGATATTTTAAGAATGATATTGATTTATGGATGCTAAGATGCCATGTGATATATACGGACAACCAGTAGGTGATTAATGGCTTGCTTTGTGGTTCAGATGATAAATAATCTGCCTGCAATGCAGGAGACCCAGGTTCGATTCCTGGGTCAGGAAGATCCCCCAGAGAAGGAAATGGCAACCCGCTCCAGTATTCTTGCTTGGAGAATCCCTGGACAGAGGATACAATCCATGGGGCTGCAAAGAGTCAGACACGACTGAGCGACTAACGCAGCAAATATTACCCCTTAACATGATTAATATACAGTTGTTACAATGAGTGAGTGTACAATGGGTGTTTTAACTAGTAATATGTTTATTCTACGTATGCTTTAAGTAGTAACATTTCTTGTCCTATATTCCTATGCTTTTTGTCCTGCATTCCAATGTTCTAACTGGTTAAAAAAAAAAATGGTTTCTCCCTAAAATGGCTCCTTCTTGCCAGCCAAACCTCCCTGATGGGAGTCACAAACCCCTATGTTTTAAAAAATGTAGTCTCTTTTGTACTTTTGACACATCTTTGATCTTTTCAAATAGCTAAAGATCTCTTCATTGATTTTTTTTGTCCCTGAATGGAATTTATCTTCTTATTTTAAGTTAAACAGCTGTAGAATTTTGACAGGCAAGTCCCCCTGGAAAAAGTGTGGTTTGTTTCATCATGTCGATGTTATTAATAAAATAAATATACACGCCTGTAATCTCCACCACGATTATTTGACAATACCCCTGTGAGAATCATTATACATCTTCACAAACATTTTTGATGCTCTTTACCTGGATTACATATATATCCCATATATCATACTTGAAATAAATATGCGTAATTATTGTTGTTCAGTTGCTAAGTCATGTCTGACTCTTTGTAAGCCTAAGGACTGCCGCACGCCAGGCCTCCCTGTCCATCACCATCTCCTGGAGCTTGCTCACACTCGTGTCCATCGAGTCGGTGATGCCATCCAACCATCTCATCCTCTGTCATCCCCTTCTCCTCCTGCCCTCAATCTAATAGTAAAATATACATTTTTATTAACATCTAAGGGATTCTTCGGAGAAGGCAATGGCACCCCATTCCAGTACTCTTGCCTGGAAAATCCCATGGATGGAGGAGCCTGGTAGGCTGCAGTCCATGGGGTTGCTAAGAGTCGGACACGACTGAGCGACTTCACTTTCAGTTTTCACTTTCCTGCATTGGAGAAGGAAATGGCAACCCACTCCAGTGTTCTTGCCTGGAGAATCCCAGGGATGGGGGAGCCTGGTGGGCTGCTGTCTATGGGATAGCACAGAGTTGGACACGACTGAAGTGACTTAGCAGCAGCAGCAGCAGCAAGGGATTCTTAGTGACATTAGCTTTGGTATTTTATGCCACTTCTACTGATGTAGGTTCGAATTTGCCTGTCCGTGGGGCTAGTTTCGTGAACTATCTTTCAACACTACTTCAGTCCTGAGCACCTAGCCTGTGTACTAGGAGGAGACCTTGAGTTGGGGGTTCTGCATAGAGCTAACTTATGCCAGACAGGTAGACTACAATGAAATTGAAAGCTGAACTTCAGGTGAAGTTTTGGTATCCCAGGGGGTGGATGTGACATACATGATAACAGATGCTGATAAACAATTGTATAGGTATATGAATTCTTGTGACTAGGGGCATCCATTTATAGTTTCTGCTTTTCCGTGGCGACGGTTTATGGTGGTGTCTCCTGTGTGGTTCACTTGGAGTTGTGAAATATCTCCATCCATACCCAACTAGTGCAGCTACTATGAAGAACGGACATGGGTTAGTTAAAAACCGCCATCTAGAGCTACCATATGATGCTGGAAGAATCCCAGTCCTGGGCATATATGCAGAAAAGGTGGAAACTCTAATTAGAAAAGAGACAGGCACCTTAATTTTCATAGCATAGCAGTGCTACTGACAACAGTCAAGACCCGGAAACCACCCAAGCATCCATCCACAGATGAAGGGATAAAGAAGATGTGGTGCATTGGTATACAGTGGAATATTACTCTGCCATAAAAAAGAATGCAATAATTCCAACTGCAGCACACAGATGACCTTGGAGGCTAGCATACTACGTGAAGTAAGTCAAAGACAAGTATCATATGCTATCACTTATGACAGGGAAAATCGCTCACTCATGTTGACTCTTTGTGAGCCCCCCAAGGACTATACAGCTCATGGAATTCTCCAGGCCAGAAGACTGGAGTGGGTAGCCTTTCCCTTCTCCAGGGGATCTTTCCAACCCAGGGATCGAACCCAGGTCTCCCACATGGCAGGTGGATTCTTTTACCAGCTGAGCCACAAGGGAAGGCCAAGAATGCTGGAGTGGGTAGCCTATCCCTTCTCCAGAGGATCTTCCTGACCCAAGAATCGGACTGGGGTCTTCTAAATTGCAGGCGGCTTCTTTACCAACTGAACTTTGAGAGAAGGCCCAGATATCACTTATGTGTGGAGTCAAAAACTGCAAGTTAGTGAATATAACAGAAAGGCCGTGGACTCATCGATATGAAGAATAAGCTAGTGGTTCCTCCCAGTGGGCAAAGGGAAGGGGAAGGGGATAAATCTGCTGCTATTTCAACTGCTCAGTCTTGTCTGACTCTTTGCAACCCCCGAGGACTATGGCCAACCAGGCTCCTCTGTCCGTGGGGATTCTCCAGGCAAGAATACCGGACTGGGTTGCCATTTCCTTCTACAGTGGATCTTCTCCACTCAGGGATCAAACCTGCATCAGGAGGCAGATTCTTCACCCCTGAGCCACCAGAGAAGCACACGCCAACTGTACATCCATTGGAAAAACAGCAAAACCAGACAGTGAGCCCCTGGGAGGCAAGAGGCAATTCGCCAGGAAGAAGGGACCTTCGGTTTTACAGGGCTCCCCTCCTACCTTCCAAGGATGTTAAAGCAGTTGGTTATACGGCTGAAATCAGGGCTTCCCTGGTGATCCAGGGCTAAAGCATTCGCCTGCCAATGCAGGGGACACGGGTCCGATCCCTGGTCTGGGAAGACCCCACATGCTGTGGAGCAAACTAGGTCCGTGCACAGTGAGTACTGAGCCTGCGCTCCATAACAAGAGAAGCCATCTCCATGAGAAGCGTATGCCCTGAACCTGGAGAGCAGCCCCCATGCCATGAAATCAGAGAAAGCCTAGAGGCAGCTACGTAGACCAAACACAGGCCCCTCCCCAAAGTCAAAATCATTATGAACCAGGTACTTTGTTCGTCTGCTCGCAAGACCCACACGTGGCTTATGGTTTGTAACATCTGGGTTTTTGGTGAACAAGAGAGCAGATTCAGTTTATTTCAGTTGCTCAGTTGTGTCCAACTCTTCGGGACTCCATGGACTGCAGCACGCCAGGCCTCCCTGTCCATCACCAAGTCCTGGAGCTTACTCAAACTCATGTCCATTGAGTCGGTGATGCCATCCAGCCATCTCATCCTCTGTCGTCCCCTTCTCCTGCCTCCAATCCCTCCCAGCATCAGGGTCTTTTCCAATGAGTCAACTCTTTTCATGAGGTGGCCAAAGAATTGGAGTTTCAGCTTTAGCATCAGTCCTTCCAATGAATATTCAGGACTAATTTCCTTTATGATGGACTGGTTGGATCTCTTGCAGTCCAAGGGACTCTCAAGAGTCTTCTCCAACACCACAGTTCAAAAGCATCAATTCTTTGGTGCTCAGCTTTCTTTAAAGTCCAACTCTCATATCCATACATGACTACTGGAAAAACCATAGCCTTGATGAAACAGACCAGATTAGGCTATCGTTATAATGATGCCCACTGAGATTCCTTACCTTGTCCCAGAGATTACCAAAATTAATTCTAATGACTGTGAGCTATCCCACTGTAACTGATTGAGCTGAGTTTAAAAATTCACCTGTTGGGGGCCTCCTTGGTGTTCCAGTGGGTAAGACATCACCTTCTAAGATTCCACATGACTTGAGGCAAAAAAAAAAACCACCCCAGAACATAAAACAGAAGCAGAAATGTAATAAAGTCAATAAAGATTTTAGAATTGATTCACATCAAAGAAATTTTTTCATTAAAAAAAAATAATTCAACTGTGAGTCGTGGAAAATACAAAATTTGAGCTTTGTATTTTTCCAAAATCACTTCAGCTGAGGATCATACATTTCAGGCTGTTGCAGAAAAAAAAGAAATGATACCCAGAAGGGGTAACTGATCAGACCTATGCCTGTGAAGGAAATTCCATTGGAATTTTTTTTTTTTTCGCCACCCGTTGAAATAGACTGTCACTTTTATTGCAAACCCTTTGTGAAAAAGCAAGATCTTTATATTCAAGGCTAAGTAGGACAAGAAAAGCTTTTTAAAAATGTTTTTGAATTCCTGTTGCTCAGGATGGATCAAATTCCTCCTTTTCTCCAACAGGGCAGCTCTGAAGACAGTAGGGATGAAGGCAATGATCGGTTGTTACATGTCTGGGTTGGGAAAGCAAAGAGGCTTTCAACAGATTCGCTTCTGTTTTATTTCTCAAATGTCTTCCTCTGCCTTGATTCCTTCCTTCCTCCAGTAATTTATTTCTCCAACCGGGAACCTAGGGTCTATTATACAGAGTGAACCTAGAGCCTATTACACAGAGTGAGTTAAATCGGAGAAAGACAAATATGGTATATTAAGGCACGCACGTGGCATCTAGAAAGATGGCACTGATTAACTTATTTGCAGGGCAGCGATGGAGAGGCGGAAGCAGACAACAGACCTGTGGACACAGGGGGCGAGCAGAGGGTGGGAGGAGGTGAGAGAAAAGCATGGAAACAAACACTTCTAATGTAAACTAGACAGCCAATGGGAACTTGCTGTGTGACCCAGGAAGCTCATCCCAGGGCTCTGTGACAACGTAGAGGGGTGGGATGGGGAGGGAGGTGGGAGGGAGGCTCAGGAGGGTGGGGTCACATGCATACCTATGGCTGTGTATAGGCTCCCATCCTTGGGCCACCTGATACAAAGAACGGACTCATTGGAAAAGACCCTGATGCTGGGAAAGACTGAAGGCGGGAGGAGAAGGGGACGACAGAGGATGAGATGGTTGGATGGCATCACCGACTCAATGGAAATGAGTCTGAGCAAGCTTCTGGAGTTGCTGATGGACAGGGAGGCCTGGTGTGCTGCAGTCCATGGGGTCGCAACCAGTTGGACACGACTGAGCGACTGAACTGAAAATTTATCATGCTGCTGAAACTGAAGGTGAGCTCTTCAGTTTGGAAACCTGCTTTGGCCATGATTTGCGCAGCTTGCAAGAATATGGTGAGACTGGAAAAAGTCTGAGCATGCATACATGCACACACACACGCTGATTCACTCAGTATGGCATTTAGAGAGAGAGAGCGCGCCCATTTGCCTCAGAGGAAAAAAAAGACTGATAACCTCATCATTTTAGTGGTGGTTTAGTCGCTATGATAGCTTAGTCGCTAAGCCGAGTCCGACTCTTACGACCCCATGCGGTGGAACAGGATCACTCTAGCTCACTGGTTTTTGCCTCTGTCCATATTACTTAAGATGGCCAGCCTCCCTGGGTAAAGTCTCTGTGCTGATTGTGTGGATATGTGCTAAGGCGCTTCAGTCGTGTCCAACTCTTTGCTGCCCCATGGACTGTAGCCCACCAGATTCCTCTATCCATGGGATCGTCCAGGCAAGAATACTGGAGTGGGTTGCCATTTCCTTCTCCAGGGGATCTTTCTGACCCAGGGATCAAACCCGGGTCTCTGGCATTGCAGGGAAGCCCCAAACTTAACAGGGGTGTTATGAAATCTTGGAGGCAAACACATACCAAATTTCAACGTTTCTTTTTGAAGTTTTTTTTTTTTTTAATGTGGACCATTTCTTAAAAAAAAAAAAAAGACTTAATTGAATTTGTTACAATACTGCTTCTGTTTGATGTTTGGGTTCTGGGGGCCCGAAGAACGTGGTAGCTTAGCTCGCCAGTCAAGGATGGAACCCTTACCCCCTGCATCAGAAGGCGAATTGTTGGCCACTGACAGCCAGGGAAGTCCTTCAGATTTCAACTTTTACAGTTAAGTTTTAATTGAACACCGATGCCCTTTCTGTCTGAAGTTTTCCTGTACCTACCGATGGTGCTGGGTAAGTCAGAGAGATACCTGTCTTTTTTCTGAAGGAAGTATGGGTGTAATCCCAATAACAAGCTTGCGAAGGGACTAAACCCACTTCCTGTTCATATGGGATCATCCTGGTTTGTTGGCTGGATATGGTGATTGGTAAGTATTCACTGGAGAAGGTGTAAATCCGGATCCTCAATGTGTGCTGTGTCATAATAGTATGAGTCAACAGTCCATGATAGCCTAGGACAGACTTAAAAGACAATTTCACTATTTCTTAATTCATTTAATCTGCTCTCAAAGTCGTTTGCATTGCTCTGTCTTTATATTAAGAAGAGCAGGGAAATCATCCATGATCTCTGTTGTTGTTCAGCTGTGTCTTGAGTCTTGCTGTGTGACTTTCTGCGATCCCATGGACTGCAGCACACCAGACCTCCCTGTCCATCACCAACTCCCGGAGCTTGCTCAAACTCATGTCCATCGAGTCGGTGATGCCATCCAACCATCTCATCCTCAAACTCACGTCCATCGAGTCGGTGATGCCATCCAACCATCTCATCCTCAAACTCATGTCCATCGAGTCAGTGATGCATCCAACCATCTCATCCTCAAACTCACGTCCATCGAGTAGGTGATGCCATCCAACCATCTCATCCTCTGTCATCCCCTTCTTCTCCTGGCCTCAATCTTTCCCAGCATCAGGCTAAAAACACTCTGGTTTTTGTATCCTTTTTTTTTTTAAACCCACGTAAGGGAGTCTGAACACTGACTTTTCTACATTCCTGCACCCGTATATATAGCGGTGGGACATTTCCTTTAATTTTTTTCTGTCTCCTTTGCAGTCTTATCTGTATGCTGTGAGAACTGGGTCAGGTAATTTTATGTTCATTTTAGAAGTCACAGCTCAGATGAACATAAAATCACCTGACCTGGTCAGCTCTGTGCTCTGCTATTGGAAGTGTGCTTAGGCAGCAAGAAATTTCTGGGAGCTTTTGATGTTCAGTGAACTATCGGTAATTATTTTTCTAATGCAGTTAAGTTGGTCCAATTGGCCTGATTAACTTAAAGAGTTCTCTATAATACGGAAATTTATTAACGGCTGACCCTTGGTGTCATACAGTACGATTACTGCTGATGAACTGGGAGCTCTGACCTACACATACTAACATCAAAGGCCCAGCCTGGCTTGCCTTTCTGGCCTGACGTTATTATTCTCCAGCGGAGAGAGATGAACAGGATGTTTAGTCAACAAATCCCGTAGAGAAGGCAAGGCCCATAATCCCTTAAACAAAGGGGAATCGGAGCTAGCTAAGTGTGGCCTGACCCATGCCAAGCAGCTGTCACTCACAGAAGTGAAACTAGAAACGTTGTTGCTGAGATCCTAATGTAAGGAGGCTTCCAAAGCTTCTTTCGATGGTTAACAGGTGTGGCAACTGAGTAATTGCTGCTGTTGTTTAGCTGTTTAGTCGCCTCGGACTGTTTGCGACCCCACGGACTGTAGCCCCGCCAGGCTCCTCTGTTCAAGAGATTTCCCAGGCAAGGATGCTGGAGTGGGTTAACATTCCCTTCTGCAGGGGATCTTCCCAACCCAGGGATCGAACATGGGGCTCCCACATTGCAGGTGGATTCTTTACCTTCTGAGTCAGCAGGGAAGCCCTAACAAGGTTTCCAAAGCTTCTTTCCATGGCAACAACACTGTGGAAACTAAGGAATTGATGCTGCTGTTTAGTTGCTCAAACAATTCAGACACTTTGTGACCCCCATGGACTGTAGCCCGCCAGGCTCCTCTATTCATGGGATTCTCCAGGCGAGAATACTGGAGTGGGCTGCCATTTCCTTCTCCAGGGGATCTTCCTGACCCAGGGATGGAACCTGTGCCTATAGCATCTCCTGCTGTGGTGGCCAGGTTCTTTAATATCTGAGCCATCATAGTTCCAAATGGACATCCTTCTTAGCTGAGCCTGCAGAACCGACATGCAGCCTATGAGCTTAGCTGCCCCAGATTCCCCGGAAAGCTTTTAAATCTACAAAATGCTAACTGCCACGCTTAGAGACTTCTGGAACTGATCTGAAATGCACCCCTGGAAAGGGAATACTTGAAAGGTGCCTTTGACAGAGGAGCCTGGCGGGCTACCGTCCACGGGGGTGGCAGAGAGTTGGACACGACTTAGGGACTAAACAGGAGGAGCACTAGGGGAAGTCTTATACACAGAAATGTCCAGGAAGGTGCCTCTATTCCCCAGCTAAGAAGGTTGCATTCACTGTCACCCAGGAAGTCTTCTGCAGGGACAGTGTCTAATGCATGCAAGATGCAGGAGCCTTCATCTAAGGGCAATCATGCGTGTTAACACTCTCGGGACAGAAATAGCTTTGCGGATATTCAAGGGATCGGTGCAAAATATCGCCCTCAACATATCTGTAGCCTTTTTACTGGAAAAGACCCCGATGCTGGGAAAGATTGAGGGCAGGAGGAGAAGGGGGCGACAGAGGATGAGATGGTTGCATAGCATCACTGACTCAATGGTCCTGAGTTTGAGCAAGCTCTGGGAGATGGTGAAGGACAGGGAAGCCTGGTGTGCTGCAGTCCATGGGGTCACAAAGAGGTGGACATGACTGAGCAACAGAAAGACAACAACAACGTTATATTTGTAGCCTATGTTTGAAAATGGTGATCCCCAAAATCGAGGGGATGCAGTTATGTTGTCAGGCAAGGCTTGGCGACCTTCAGTTTTGCAGGGCGGCCAGCAGGGGGAGATGCTGATTTGGGTGCTGAGAACCGACCTACTTTTTTGCTCTCAGGCATATAGGTTTATCCTTAAAATCTTGCCTCTCCCTGGGACCAGGCTTCCCTGATAGCTCAGTTGGTAAAGAATCCGCGTGCAATGCAGGAGACCCTCGTTCGATTCCTGGATCAGAAAGATCCACTGGAGAAGGGAACAGGCTACCCATTCCAGGATTCTTGGGCTTCCCTGGTGCCTCTGCTGGTAAAGAATCTGCCTGCAACATGGGAGACGTGGGTTCCATCCCTGGGATGGGGAAGACCCCTTGGCGGGAAGTGAAAGGTTACCCACTCCAGGATTCTGGCCTAGAGAACTGCATGGATGGTATAGTCTGTGGGGTCACAAAGAGTCGAACAAGACTGAGCGACTTTCACAACATAAGCCCTGGGACCAACCTGCAGGGTCTTCACTTCATAGGCTTTGCTCTGTTTTTGACTACACCTGCAGCTGCAGACTCCAACACTCTTGCCTGGAAAATCCCATGGACGGAGGAGCCTGGTGGGCTGTAGTCCATAGGGTCGCTGGGAGTCGGACATGACTGAGCGACTTCACTTTCGCTTTTCACTTTCCTGCATTGGAGAAGGGAATGGCAACCCACTCCAGTGTTCTTGCCTGGAGAATCCCAGGGATGCAGGAGCCTGGTGGGCTGCCGTCTATAGGGTCGCACAGAGTCGGACACGACTGAAGTGACTTAGCAGCAGCAGCTGCAGACACCAGGAGAGACTCTGTCAAGGCATTATTCCTGGTAGTGTTCCTACCAGGGGTGTGGAAGCCACATTTTGTTAACCGTTTTTGTCCAAACCACATGAATGTGTATTATCACAGGTATTTGATCTCTGTGTCATGTGTCATAAACAGTCTTATGATGCCCCTGGATGTCAGACAAGGTACATCCTACAATTGAAGGCTGAAAGGAGAGACAGAGAGTGAAGTTTTGATGGGAAATGCTCCCTTCTGTGCAAAGAAGAGAAGAAAAACAAGAAGCAAACAAACAAAAAACCCATGATCTGAAAAGAAAGAGGAACCTCAATGTTTACCGCAGCACTATTAAAACTACCCAGGACATAGAAGCAACTTAGATGTCCATTGATAGTAGACACACTGCTGAATTTAACATGGAGATCCAACAAGGACCTGCTGGACAGCACAGGGAACTCTGCTCAATACTCTGTAGTAATCTTATGGTCACCAGGGGGAAGGATGGGTAAGGGATAGTCAGGGAGTCTGGGATGGACATGGACACACTGCTGTATTTAACATGGAGAACCAGCAAGGACCTGCTGGACAGCACAGGGAACTCTGCTCAGTGTCACGTGGCAGCCTGGACGGGAGGGGAGTTTGGGGGAGCATGGATACGTGTATATGTATGGCTGAGTTCCTTCACTGTCCACCTACCATCATATTTTTAATCCAATACAAAATAAAACTTAAAAGACATAAAAACAAAAAAACTCCACATCAGGCTGGAATTTGAATCCAGATGAGAAAAGATGCATTTATCCCCTTGGAGTCAAAAGACCCTTCGGAGAGATGAATAGAATTTTTAGTTGCCATCCATTAAAACCTGGAACACCACCAAGAAATGCTAATGTAAGAGAAGCTGAGTTTCACCCACAAGACGACAATTCATACTGCAGATAAAATCAGGTCAATGCAGGTAGAAACAACACTCCCAACAATGGGCATTATTTTAGTTTTCAGATACAGTGATTACAGACAGACCTGTATATTGTATTACCTGTATTTTTCTCCTGCGTACAGTATTACACGCATTAAGTGTTAGTCATCCAGTCATGTCCTGACTCTTTTGCAACTCCATGGACCATAGCCTGCCAACCTTCCCTGTCCATGGGATTCCCTAGGCTAGAACACTGGAGCGGGTTGCCATTCCCTTCTTCAGGGGATCTTCCCCACCCAGGGATTAAACCTGGGTCTCCTGCACTGCAGGAAGATTCTAGTCTGGCTGAGCCTCCTGGAAGTCGTTATTGTTATTATTACAGGCACTAGAGCACTCATTCATTCCTTCCTTCCTTCATTCATTCACAGTGTACTGAGCATCTACCATATACTACATACCACATGGGCCTGTTTGTCTTTTATGTAGAATTTTACAAGCATTAGACCTGGTACACCCATCCTTACTACACACTAAATAGATACCAAAGGAAACAACTTTCCGTCTCTTCTAAGAGTTGTCCTTCTCTCTTCAAGGCTGGATCTATGACAAATTACATCTAAGGTGGCCTCCGTCTGTTATCTCCCTGTTGACACAAACATTTGATGCCTCAGCCATCCTCTAGATGTTCGTGGTCGTGGAAGAGCAAGCAAGGGTTGAGGCAAGGTCACAGGTGAGATGAAATGTTGGGGACGTGACATTAAATGACTTTCTTGGCGGTCCGGTGGTTGAGAATCCGCCTGCCAATGCAGGGGACGTGGGTTCCATCCCTGGTCCGGGAAGATCCCGCCTGCCTTAGGGCAACTGAGCCCGTGTGCTACAGCTACGGACGCCACGTATGGCAACGACCGAAGCCCCATTTTCCTCGACGAGGAAAGTCACCACAGGAGAACTGCATGTCCTGCAACGCAGAGTGGCCCCAACTGGTTGGAACTGGAGAAAATCCCTTACACAGCAACGAAGACGCAGGGCAGTTCAAATGTAAAAAAAAAAAAAGTACATGACACTGAATGTGGGACCCTTGAATGGGGTGGCAGGGGGGAAGCATTCCTTCATTCATGCGGATGTGAATTCCAATCACACTGATGGAATCTGATGCATTGGGATTTAATCACAAGGGACTCATGTCACTGCTTACGCTGACCCTCCAATACCTTGGCCAGCTGATGGGAAGAGTCAACTCATTTGGAAAAGACCCCGAAACACTGAAGGCAAGAGGAGAAGGCGGTGACAGAAGATGAGGCGGTTGGATGGCATCACGAACTCAGTGCACATGAGTTTGAGCCGACTCTGGGAGATAGTGAAGGACAGGGAGGCCTGCTGTGCTGCAGTCCGTGGGATCTCGAAGAGTCGGACACGACTGAGCGACTAACTACCACCTCGATAGAGACTCAGGTAGCTTCTGGGTTTATAGAGAGTTTTACTTACTAAAACCAACTCTCCCTGCCCTTTTTGCTTCTGCTCTCAAACAGCCAGTCTTCGGGTATCCAACTGAAAACTCCTCACATATTGCAACAGATTTAGAATATGCTTGTATTTTTTCTCTGCGGTGGAAATAAAATTGCCAGAGGGAAATCTTCACTGACAGTCTCATTCCAGAGCTATTTTGCCCCTGGCTTTTCATTTTTATTACATTCTAATTTCCAACCTGCTTTAAAGTGTGTGCTTCAAGAAAACTCAAAAGCAAATGCAATTCTCTCTGCAATAA
The DNA here is from genome assembly GCF_027580195.1 of Bos mutus. Lineage (NCBI taxonomy): Eukaryota > Metazoa > Chordata > Mammalia > Artiodactyla > Bovidae > Bos > Bos mutus. The sequence continues at coordinate 131,232,847 of NC_091646.1, forward strand.
GCATTACGGGATTTGGTTTCCCATAAAGAAGCTAGTACTTATGTAAAGGTGGCTTAAGAGGAGTTGAATAATACATATATATATTTAACATCACTGAAGGAAGCTGTTTAAGCCCCACTAGGATTTCCGTTCAGGATTAAGTAAGAGCCGAAACAGTCATACACTCTATTGTTCTGAAATTCGGTTCCCTCAACTATGAAACAGAAAGTCCAATTTTCAGAAGTAATGTCCCAAAGTAACTGTCCATCTGTGCAATTAGTAAATATGATTACTTCTGCTCTCCATCTTTCTACCCTTCACTGATTATTAGCTATATACTTCAATAAAAGAGGAATGAAATGAAGACGATATTCTAAAAAATATCTCATTTTTCCTAATAAGGCAGTTTTAAATGCCAGTTGGACTTTTGAAGTATCACAGTAATTTAAACTTCACCCTACAGATTATGGATTTCAATTCTTTTCATACTTGGATTTACTGTTGGCTCAGTGGTAAACAATCCACCTGGCAATGTAGTAGACATGGGTTTGATCCCTGGGCCAGGGAAGATCCCCTGGAGGAGGAAACGGCAACCCACTCCAGTATTCTTGCCTGGGGAAAACCATGGACAGGGAAGGCTGGTGAGCTACAGTCCATGGGGTCGCAAAGAGTCAGACGCAACTGAATGACTAAGCACGAGACTGTTACCCACGCTCTTTTGTATTACACTTACGTTCAGTCTGTGATATTCCACGCCCCCCAAAATGTTTACTAGGCTTTTGTATACAATCCACATTCATATAATGAATTGGGGTTTGTGTTTCTCATTTCCGTTTTCTTAGCCTCTCAATCCCACTGTAAGCTCTGTTGGCTTTATCCCTTTCATGAAAAGCCCGCCAACACGATGAGTTAGAAACTCCATTTTGCAAATGGGATCTAATCAAACTTAAAAGCTTTTGCACAGCAAAAAATAAGAGACTATAAACAAAGCGAAAAGACAATCTATGGGATGGAAGAAAAATTTGCAAACAATGCAAATCACAGGAGCTTAATCTCCAAAATACACAGGCAGCTCATACAACTCAGTAACACACAAAACAACTCAATCAAAAACTGAGCAGAAGAGCTAAACATACATTTCTCCATAGAAGAATTAAAGATTACCAAAGGACACGTGAAAAGATGCTCAACATCGCTGATTATACTAGAGAAATGCACAGCAAAACTACAATGAGGTGTCACCTCACACCAATCAGAAGGACCATTATTTACAGTTTACAGACAATAAATGCTGGCAAGGGTGAGGAGAGAAGGGAACCCTCCTACACTGTTAGTGGGAATGGAAATTGGTGCTGCCACTAGGGAAAACACGATGGAGGTTCCTTAAAAAAACTAAAAAAAAAAAAAAAAGAGCCACCATATGATTCAGAAATCCCACTCCTGGGCATGCATCTGGAGAAAAGCATAATTCAGAAGAGTGCACGCAGCCTAATGTTCATAGCTGCACTATTCACAGTAGATGAGACGCAGAAACAACTATTCATCCACAGATGAATGGATAAAGAAGAGGTGATACACACACTCAGACACACACAATGGAGTACTGCTCAAGCATTAAAAAGACTCCAACTATATCATCTGCAATGACAAGAACAGACTGAGAGATTGTCATACCGAGTGAAGTCAGTCAAAGAAAAACACCATGTAATTTGCGTGTGTAACCTAAAATACGAGTATGGCAATCTCTAGGGCCATGCGTGTTGCTGCAAACGGGCATTATTTCACTCTTTCTTACGGCTGAGTACGTCTCCTGTATATATGAACCACATCTTCTTTATCTCTGTGGGTGGACACTTAGCTTGTGCGCACGTTCTGGCTATTGTGAATGTCCTTTGAGTATGTCCTTTCAAATTATGGTTTTCTCTGGACATATGCCCACACTCTAGCATTTTTTTTTCCAAAGAACCTCTGCTGCTGCTGCTGCTAAGTCGCTTCAGTCGTGTCCGACTCTGTGCGACCCCAGAGACGGCAGCCCACCAGGCTCCCCCGTCCCTGGGATTCTCCAGGCAAGAACACTGGAGTGGGTTGCCATTTCCTTCTCCAGTGCATGAAAGTGAAAAGGGAAAGTGAAGTCGCTCAGTCATGTCCGACTCTTAGTGACCCCATGGACTGCAGCCTACCAGGCTCCTCTGTCCATGCGATTTTCCAGGCAAGAGTACTGGAGTGGGGTGCCATTGCCTTCTCCCCAAAGAACCTCAAGTTTCCAGAAATAACTCATGCATTAAAGAGTTAAAGGTATGCTTCCGTCTGTTTCTTTCTCAGGACTCAGAAAGTCTTCCCAACTACCACCAGCCAACTTGGAAGGGAAACAGAATTTGGCTCGATTGTAGTCTTCCCCCAAAATACTTCTGCTGTGCTGGTTGTGATCCCGTTTTGAATATTTGCCGCAAAGACGCTTCATTATTCAAGCACCCGAGGTTTCAAAACATCACATACTTCTCGATGCCATTTATAATCCACTGCGATACGTCCTAAGCTTACAGAAGATGAATTTTCACGTTGAAACACGTTTACAATGACGGGAAAGAAAGAACGAACGTGGTGGAAGTCCAGCAACCGTAATCCAGCGTACATAGATTTCAAGTTGAGACTTTCCACTCAAATGTTCACTTTAAAAAAAAAAGGTAAGAGGAAGTATGCATTATTCTAATAGCAGATTTGTCCTCCTCTCAGCCCAGACAACCCTTTTCATGAAACTGTCTTGTATCACTCAAGTGAAGACAGGGTTATTATTCATGGACTCATGAATAACACATAGGATTTTTGTGTGCATTTTTTTACATCCTGATGAATGTATTATTCTGCATTGCCTCATTTGCACACAACACTCTCTCATACATAACTAGTTTGTCCGATGAATCCATTTTCCATGTTTCACCATTTCTACATGTATTGTTAATTTTGTCCCTGTTCCTGAGTAACATGAAGCTTCTGTCTTCCTTTCATATTCCCCTCGCTCTCATGGCCCCCACTGGACTGATCAAATTTGGATTAGCACTCTTATCCTCTACGGGCTTGTAATTTGATCTTTGTTTTCTATTCTTCAGAGGTTAATCCTCACATTTTAGTATATGCACACAAAAGATATATAACTACTCGACAGTTTAACTTCCTCCTGAAAGATTCAAGAATCTGAAAGTGTTTTAAACATTATCTTCACCTGCCTTCTTCTATGCATTATTTTCTCGGATTGTAAATCCAACATTTGCACACATTATAAACAAAGGTAAACAATTATTTTCACCACTGTAGATGGAAGATCATGGCTCAAAAGGGTTCCGTACACGATCACATAACTCACTCCTAGGTTTAACTGTCACGGACTTCCCTGGCGGCTCAGATGGTAAAGAGTCTGCCAGCAATGAGGGAGACCCAGGTTTCCTCCTTGGGTCGGGAAGATGCCCTGGAGGAGGGAATGGAAACTCACTCCACTATTCTTGCCTGGAATTCCGTGGACAGAAGAGTAGCTGTCATGTTCCACAAACATACAGGAATATTTCTGCATTGTGTATTGTAAAGATTTATGCCACATTTTTATGTGTTGCAAATAATTCCACGTTTTTTTCTTTACAAATTGAAATTTTGTGGCAACCTGCAGTGCCAGCTGATATTCACTATCTTTTAGCAATAAAGTATTTTTTTAATTAGGGTATGTAATTTGTTAGCTATAAACTACTGCACACTTAACAGATTGTACTAAAGTATAAACACAACTTTTGTATACGCTAGGAAATTCAACTTGTGTGACTCGATTTACTGTGGTATTCTGGAGTCAAACCCACAATATGTGGGCATGCCTATATTCTCTGGAAATTTTATTTACCAGAGTCCCAAGTAGCTCATGCTTGAGTCTTTACATGCCTGAAAATATTTTATGGGCTCCTCGATCCTGAGTGATATTGTAATTTGCTATAGAATTACTTTTTGGTGTTTATTGCCATGCAACTCTTTGAAGCTACCTGTGGTATGGGCTTCCCCGGTGGTCCAGTGGTTAAGAATCCACCTGCAAATCCAGGGGATATGAGTTCGATCCCTGGTCTAGGACGATTCCACATGCCACGGGGCAACTCAGCCTGGGGGCCACAGTTACTGAGCCTATGTGCTCTAGAACACATGCTCTGCCACAGAGAAACCACAGCAACAAGAAGCCCCCGTACCACGAAAGAGTACCCCCACTCGCCAGAACTAGAGACAGCCTGAGTAAGGCAACAAAGATTCAGCTCAGCCAAAAATATATTAAGTAGAAAAAGATATATATGGTATCCTGTAATCTAGCATTGAATGAAATAATGTGTATTTTTATTTCTTTATATGTAATTTTTTAAATAACAACATTTCAGCTCAAAATAGTTTAGTCTTCTATTGCATTTTTTGCTTCTGTGTTGGCATTTGGCATTTCCTTTTCTTGTTTTCCAGGCCAGTAATGGTTTAGAATGTTTTCAATCCAATCTCTATGTGTCTGCAGTTCTACAGGACAGGGTTCCCCAACCTCTGGCCACAGACAGGTATGTCCTCTCAGATCAGCAGCGGTGTAAGCTTAGAAATAAAGTGCACAGTATGCAGTATGCTTGAATCATCCTAAAACCATCCCCTTTCCCTGGTGCCAAAGATGCTGGGGACCGCCGATGCTATCTGGGTTCTCCCACATCCTTCACAAAGGATGCGATACAGCTTTCGCTAAACTGAGGCAATGATTTCTGTTTTCACTTTCGACTTTATGAACATGTACCAATGCCTGGATACAAAGTTTCTGTTTATGCATCAAGCACTTTATCAGAAAAAGGTTTACAAAGTCAGCAGAATCTAGGTCACTCCCCTCAAGGAAGTTATGCTATCAGTTCAGCTCAGTTCAGTCGCTCAGTCGTGTCCGACTCTGCGACCCCATGAATCGCAGCACGCCAGGCCTCCCTGTCCATCACCAGCTCCCGGAGTTCACTCAGACTCATGTCCATCGAGTCGGTGATGCCCTCCAGCCATCTCATCCTCTGTTGTCCCCTTTTCCTCCTGCCCCCAATCCCTCCCAGCATCAGAGTCTTTTCCAATGAGTCAACTCTTCACATCAGGTGGCCAAACTACTGGAGTTTCAGCTTTAGCATCATTCGTTCCAAAGAACACCCAGGGCTGATCTCCTTTAGACTGGACTGGTATATGCATCAACAAATCTGTGATTTTGATTTGATGCAATCATTGCTATGAGGCTGAAGGAATGCTTTCTAGAGAGGAGAAGAGTGCTTACGTAACCCTGGCCACCTACCAAGTCCTTACTGTGTGAGTCTGTGAGTGTGTGCACTCAGTCAAGTCTGACTCTTTGCAACCCCATGGACTGTAGCCCCTCCAGGCTCCTCTGTCCATGGGATTCTCCAGGAAGAATACTGGAGTGAGTTGCCATTTCCTCCTCCAGGGGATCTTCCCAACCCAGGGATCGAACTCAAATCTCTTGCATCTCCTGCATTGCAGGTGGGTTCTTCACCACTGAGCCACCTGAATTTTGAAACGAGTGGTATCTAAGCAGGAGAGAAAGACAGCTGGAAAGAGAAGCAGGCTCAGGTAGGTTTATGGAGAACGGTGAGTATACGGGGGTGTTTGGCCCAGTGGGGAGGGTAGTTAACTATGGTTTCTCATTTCCTTAGCAGTTTGGGAGGCAGGGTTGGTCCCCACATTGACATCCTTTTCCTGAAGCCTGGGACAGGCAGGGTAATGACCGTTCTACTCACTGCAATGATCCTCTGAGTGTTGCAAATCATATCCTTGTAACACTCTTAACGACATTATGATTTATCTACGTTTTTCACGTATTCCGGGGAAGGACAAGTCCCCACACCACAGCCAGAGAGATGTCCGTGCTTGCTGCAACTAAAGAAAGCCTGTGTGAAGTAACAAAGACTCAGCACTGCCAAAAATAAACAAACAAGTAAGTAAAATAAAATACACAGCAGAGAAAAGTGACTTGTATCACGATCGGATCACACAAGTCCTGGGAGAGGTGAATGTCTTTGGAGTTATGTCCTGAGTCTAAAGGAGGGCTTAGGAGATCCAACCAGTCCATCCTAAAGGAAATCAACCCTGAATATTCATTGGAAGGACTGATGCTGAGGCTGAAGCCCCAATCCTTTGGCCACCTGATGTGAAGAGCTGACTCATTGGAAAAGACCGTGATGCTGGGAAAGATTGAAGGCGGGAGGAGAAGGGGATGACAGAGGATGAGATGGTTGGATGGCATCACTGACTCGATGGACATGAGTTTGAGCGAACTCCAGGAGATTGTGAAGGACAGGGAGGCCTGGTGTCCTGCAGTCCATGGGGTTGCAAGGAGTCGGACACGACTAAGCGACTGAACGACAGCAACCAAGCAGGACTTTCTCATGACATCACATCACAGACAGGGATCATCTGGCCTGCATGCCCGTCTGAAGTCAAACTTCATCCAAATGTAACTGTTGGGTCTTTTCCAGAGGAGCAAGCAGTACTGATTCCTCTTTGGTCCCTACTGGATTTGCACTAACAGAAGAATAACTACCTTTCTGAGAGTCCCTGCAATGGTCAGGTGTATGAGTGGAGAGGCCAACGGCTTGGGGAATCTGAGTGAGGTTAAGGTTTCCAATCATCGTCTCATCTAGGTGCCAGAATGGAGGTATTCAGTAGATGTGACCAAGCCCATCAAGAGATGAGTGGATAAAGATGTGTTCCATATATATGCGACTTCCCTGAGCTTCTCTGGTGGCTCAGAGGTTAAAGCATCTGCCTGCAATGTGGGAGACCTGTGTTCAATCCCTGGATCGGGAAGCTCCCCTGGAGAAGGAAATGGCAACTCGCTCCAGTATTCTTGCCTGGAGAATCCCACGGATGGAGAAGCCTGGTAGGCTACAGTCCACAGGGTCACAAAGAGTTGGACATGACTGAGCGATTTCACTTCACTTCACTTCCCTTCCCATACACAGCTAGTGGTAAAGAATGTGCCTGCTAATGCAGGAGACATAAGACACAAGGCTTCGATTTCTGGTCCGGGAAGATTCCCTGGAGGATGAAAGGGCAACCCACTCCAGTGTTCTTGCCTGGAGAATCCCATGGACAGAGGAGCCTGGTGGGCTGCCGTCCATGGGGTTGCAGGGGGCTGGACATGACTGGAGTGACTTAGCATACACAGTCCATATATACAAATGAATATTACTCAGCCAAGAAAGAGGGAAACTTTCCCATTTGCAGCCACATGGATGGGCTTGGAGGGCATTATACTAAATGAAAGAAGTCAGTTATTCAGTTCAGTCTCTCAGTCGTATGCAACTCTTTGCCACCTCACGGACTGCGACACGCCAGGCCTCCCTGTCCATCACCAACTGCCAGAGCTCGCTCAAACCCATGTCCATTGAGTCAGTGATGCCATCCAACTATCTCATCCTCTGTCGTCCCCTTCTCCTCCCGCCTTCAATCTTTCCCAGCATCAGGGGCTTTTCCAATGAGTCAGCTCTTCACATCAGGTGGCCAAAGCACTGAAGCTTTGGCTTCAGCATCAGTCCTTCCAATCAATATTCAGAACTGATTTCCTTTAGGGATGGACTGGTTGGCTCTCCCTGCAGTCCAAGGGCCTCTCAAGAAATAAGTCAGAGAAAGATAAATACTGGATGACATCACTGAATGAAATGATGCCATTTGAAGCCACACGGATGGGCCTGGAGATGATCACAGTAAGTGAAGTCAAGTCAGACGGACAAAGACAAATACCATATGATATCACTTATGTACAGCATCTTAAAAAATGGTTCAATTGAACTCATTTACAAAACAAATGGAGGCACAGATGTAAAAAACAAACCTATGGCTGAGCGCCGAAGAACTGATGCTTTTGAACTGTGGTGTTGGAGAAGACTCTTGAGAGTCCCTTGGACTGCAAGGAGATCCAACCAGTCCATTCTGAAGGAGATCAGCCCTCGGTGTTCTTTGGAAGGAATGATGCTAAAGCTGAAACTCCAGTAGTTTGGCCACCTAATTCGAAGAGTTGACTCATTGGAAAAGACTCTGATGCTGGGAGGGATTGGGGGCAGGAGGAAAAGGGGACAACAGAGGATGAGATGGCTGGAGGGCATCACCAACTCGATGGACGTGAGTCTGAGTGAACTCCGGGAGCTGGTGATGGACAGGGAGGCCTGGCGTGCTGCGATTCATGGGGCTGTAAAGAGTTGGACACGATTGAGCGAGTGAACTGAACTGATGGTGACCAGGGGCTCAAGTGGGAGAGGGACAAATTTGGAGATGGGGATTGACATATACACACCACTATATATACAACAGATGATTCATATGTTCTTACTGATAGCACAGGGAACTCTACTCAATTCTGAGTAATGAGCTATATGGGAACAGAATCTAAAGCAGAGTAGATATACATATAACTTGGTCACTTTGGTACAGCAGAAACCAACACAACATTGTTAATCAACTAAACGCCAATAAAAATTTAAAATAAAAAAGTTAATAATACAAATGAATGAACTAACAAATCAGAAACAGACTCACGGACACGGAGAACAACCTGAGGGTTAGCAAACAGGAAAGGGAGGGAGGGATAAATCAAGAGTTTGGGACTAACATACACACACTCAAACTGAAAGTCAGTTCGTCATGTCTGACTCTTTGCAAGTCCATGGACTACAGTCCACGGAATTCTCCAGGCCAGAATACTGGAGTGGGTTGCCATGCCCTCCTCCAGGGAATCTTCCCAACCCAGGGATCGAACCCAGGTCTCCTGCATTGCAGGCGGATTCTTTACCAGCTGAGACACAGGGAAGCCCAAGAATACTGGAGTGGGTAGTCTATCCCTTCTCCACGGGATGTTCCTGACCCAGGAATTGAACCGGGGTGTCCTGCATTGCAGGCGGAGTCTTTACCAGCTGATCTATCAGGAAAGCATACACACAACCACTCTGTACAAGACAGATAAATGACAAGTATCTACTATGGAGCACAGGGAACAGGAGTCAGTATCCTCTGCTGCTGCTGCTGCTAAGTCGCCTCAGTCGTGTCCGACTCTGTGCAACCCCATAGACGGCAGCCCACCAGGCTCCCCATCCCTGGGATTCGTCAGGCAAGAACACTGGAGTGGGTCGCCATTTCCTTCTCCAGTGCATGAAAGTGAAAAGGGAAAGGGAAGTCGCTCAGTCGTGTCTGACTCTTCTCGACCCCATGGACTGCAGCCCACCTGGCTCCTCCGTTCATGGGACTTTCCAGGCAAGAGTACTGGAGTGGGGTGCCATGGCCTTCTCCAAAGTATCCTGTGAGAAATATTCAATATCCTGCTTTTTTCCGTAGTGGAAAAGAACGTGGGCAAGCATACCTATCGCTCAATCACTTTGCCGAACATCTGAAACTAAGACAACATTGTGAATCAAGTATACCTCAATTTAAAACATAAACTATGGAAAAAAAAAAAAGGTCTAGCATCTTCGTGCATCATATTGTTGCCGTTGCCGTGATGGTCTGTGGTTCTCAAAGTCCGGCCCTCCACACCTGAAATGATTGTTTATCGTTTTCCAGGTAGTGGAGTTACGTTTCTCCTCTCTGAAAGGCGTTTGCTTGGTTCCTGTTGCCTACAAACTAGAGCCTGAGCATCATTCATCCTGGCCACCAGCCTGTGCTCTGCTGTCTATGCACACATCCTTCCAGGAGGTTCCTGAAAAATCTATCTACACCTCCCCAAGGAGAAGGCTGTTCAGCCTATGTGGGCCTCTCAGCCTGGATTTTCCAACCCTCTGTCATCATTTTAAATCATGTTTTCCTTTTCATGTTTAAACTTTTTTTGTTTCTTTCTTTTTTATTATGAAAAGATGGTTAACGAATGTAGAGGAGACTTGGAAAGTACAGAACAAGGCTACATATACTTCCAATGTATACTGCAATGATTTTTAAGTGGATAAATTAAGGGTTTTAATTAGAATTTCAATATCAAACTCTTTAAAATTAACCATGAATATAAAGAGAAGTAGAAGAATACAGTAGACCCGGATAAGCGGTACGAGCCGATTCAACATAAAGGTTTATACAATTTTCACACAATAATGGGATACAAATTCTATTCAAGTTCCCATAGACAACAAATCTGGACCCACTGGAACATAGCCAGGGACATAAAACTCGGGGCAAACATTTCATGCTCTCAAGGTGTTGAAATAGAACCCGTTTTTCTATCAGTGTAGCAGTGTGTTATGAATCGATATCAAAAGATGCTGGAAGATAACCGACATATGTTCAAGTGCAATGGGACATTTACCATAAGAGATCTCTGACACAGCCATCGAAAGCCTCAAGAGTTAAAAGACAGAAGAAAAACCAGAGGGTGATTGCAGAGAAGAAAGCATTGAAATAAGAAGTTAATATCAAAATGAGAAATTAATTTCAAAGCATGCTTTTGGTTCAATTGACACCGTCTCTTCGCTTGGCTGCTACTTTAGCAACGATCAGGTCTCTACCTTTCAAAAACATTGCATCTGAGGAAGCTGAGATGGACCCGGTGTGAACAGGGTCCCACACCAGACCTATTGGAATAACAACAGCAAAAACCAGGCTTTGTTTTCACGAGCAGAGGGATCCATTCAGAGGGTGCAAAGCTCTGCTTTCCAAATGTAGAAAACCTGGAGCTCAAGGCAAGACTGGAGACCATATAGTATCAGAAATGTGGCTAAGTGCTTCCTCAAATACTTAGGGTCTGGTCATGGCTCCTGCAAGGAATGGCCCCACTCCAGCATGTTTAAAGGAAGTTGCTTTGCTTCTATTATACTTTCCAAGTGGGTATAAAATTTACCGAAAGAAACTCAGTAACGTGTGTGCTCAGGTGCAGCCGACTCTTTGCAACCCCATGGATTATAGTCCACCAGGCTCCTCAGTCCCTGGGATTCTCCAGGCAAGAATACTGGAGTAGGTTGCCATGCCCTTCTCCAGGGGATCTTCCCAGACCCAGGGATCGAATCCATATGTCCTGTTATGGCTGCATCAACAGGTTGATTCTTTACCACTGAGCCATCAGGAGAGCCCACTAAAAGGAATTTGTTGTTCAGTCGCTCAGTCGTGTCCGACTCTGCGACCCCACGGACTGCAGCCGCCAGGCTTCCCTGTCCTTCACCATCTCCCAGAGTTGGCTCAAATTCATGTTCATTGAGTAGGTGATTCCATCCAACCATCTCATCCTCTGTTGTCCCCTTCACCTCCTGCCCTCAATCTTTCCCAGCATCAAGGTCTTTTCCAATGAGTTCTCTTTTCCCATCAGGTGGCCAAAGTGTTGGAGCTTCAGCCTTTCTTAGAACCCAGGCTCTTACAACGCCTGACCTCCTCCAGACTCCTGTTGAAAGACTTCTCTCCATGGGATCAGTCCTGCCAGTGGTATCGCACAATCTCCCAAACGCTTTGGTATGAAACCTCACTTTTCGATTTGCTTACATTGCTAAAAGACAAGCTAATGAATTCCTGGTGAGCTGAACTGAATACTTACATAGGAATTTTTATTAGAAGGTTTTACAACAAGATCTACAAATCACTCTTACGATGGGTCATTTGCTGGGCTGCAGAAATAGCTCTTTAATACAGAAATGGATGTTATAATGGTAACTATTCATATGATGCTGAGTGTAATATTTTATTTCTATATAATCTCTCTCATTGGGATACATTTTACTTGCTTTACAAATATAAAATGAGAAAGTGTGAGAGCCAAAGACCGTGAACTTTTCAAGTCCGTGACCAAGTTCAACGCTGACTCTCTTTTCCATGGATGATAAACTGGCTAATACCAATTTTCTGAGCTTTAATTTCTCCATCTCTACGATAGTTGAGAAAGCTACTTCTCTCATAGAGATTGGGCTTCCCAGGTGATTCAGAAGAAAAAGAATCTGCCTGCCAATGTAGAACACCTGGGTTTGATCCCTTGGGCTGGGAAGACCCCCTTGGAGAATGAAATGGTAACCCACTCCAGTATTCCTCCCTTGGAAATACCATGGACAAAAGGAGCCTGGCAGGCTACCATCCATGGGGTCGAAAAGAGTGAGACATGACTGAGTGACTTGGCATGCACCTACAACCAATATGGTAATGTTTCTTCTGAGTCCCCTTTGGACTGTAACAGCTCTTGTAATTGTTTTCATTTCCTAGGCATCTATTTTTATTAGTTTTCTAATTTTAACTCCATAAACAAACTGTTTAATCACCCTTGTGTATTTTGAAATTTAAATCATGAGCAATTTCCATCCAATCACTGCCTCCTACCTGTAAGAAATAGGTATGACCATCAGTTGGTTATATGGTGGCTCAGATGGTAAAGAATTTGCCTGCAATGCAGGAGGCCCAGGTTGGATCCCTGGGTCGAGAAGATCCAGTCCATGGATTTGCAAAGAGCTGGACACCGCTGAGTGACTACACTTTCATCCTATACCTGCAGACAATATGTAGATGACTTGATCACTGATCTTTTCAGACACCTATTACTTGTGTTGTTGATGTTTCTCTGTGGATTTCCTGTTTTTTTAATTTATTGATCTCTGATCTAATTTATATAACTGATTTTCTTTAATTTACTTTAGATCTAAATTCACTTTCTTTCTATGCTTCCCTAAGACACTTAGGTTATCCTTTTTGTATCTCTCTTCTTTTCTAATATGTGCATTTGATATTGTAAAAGCCCCATGAAACCCAGCTTTCACTGCACCATACATGTTTCAATAAGCTGAATTTTTTTCCCATGAGTCATTCAGAACTGTGTTATTTAATCTCCAGTGAGTTGAGAATTCTCCATCTATCTTTCAGTCCTTGATTTCTAATTTAGATCCATGTACGCTAGGAACCTATTTTCTATTTCTATCCTTTCACTTTGGGTATGTCATGTTTTATCACCCAGAATGTGTGCCCAGTTGCATGTGAACTTGAGAAGAATGTGTCTTCTGCTATGGTTGGATGGAATATTCTATAAACACCACTGAGATCAAGTTGAATGATTCAGCTGTTATGCTGAGCGACGCCCTTACTGATTTTCAGCCTGAGGGATCCATCAGTTGTTGATGAAGGTAAGTGGAACTCTACAGCTAGAAAGAGAGAATTTTTCTATTTACTCTCTGACGTCCATAAGGTTTTACCTCCTATATTTTTATACTCCTGGTGAGTACACATTTCAGACTCATAAATTTCCAAGGAGAACTGTCCACTCCAACATATTTTCACCCTCAATACTTTTTCTTTTCCTGAAATCTGGTCTCTCAAAAATCAATGCATCTTTTGATTTCTTTTTCATTGATTAGTGCAGGCCTGGTTTATCTTCATTTTATCCTATCTCTGATTTTACATTTCAAATGGGTTTCCTTTACACAATATATATGTGTCCCTTAAAAGAAAATTACATATGCTCTTACAACCTCTTTCTCTTAATCACTATATTTAACACCTTAACATTTAGAGCAATTATTGATAGAGCTGAAATAATATCTCAGATATTTGTGGTGCTTTAGTTGGTAGGTCAGGTCCAACTCTTGAGACCCCATGGACTGTAGTCCGCCAGGCTCGTCTGTGCATGGGATTCTCCAGGCAAGAATATTGGAGTGGGCTGCCATTTCCTTCACTTCATTTATTCTATTTGGGTTTTAAAATATTTCCCTCATTTGCAGCCTTCTGTTTTCATTTGAGGGTTTAAAACCATTTCACTGTCTCTTCTCTCAACATTAAGTTGGATCCTAATATTTCCCCAGGCATTATCAATATGCATTTTTATCTAATATAGCTCTGTCTTCAAATACCACTCTATAGACTCCAAAGACAGCCACAGCAGGGAAGAATTTTATCATATTTATCCCGACGGTTTGCCTACATTAAGAGCCTCTCAATTCAATTCTTTCATTAATTCAATAACATTTAAAGAACACCGTCTCTACTCTAGACATTTTCCTAGGTGTTAGGGAAACATTAGAGGAAGAAAAAAGATTGACAAAGACCTCTGCACTTGTGGGAATTGTTTTTGAGTTACAAGACATGGAGAGTATAACAAATGCATTCTATGATACCTTAAAAAGTTATGAGAGTTGTGGAAATGTATACATGGAGTATGCTGCTGCTGCTAAGTCGCTTCAGTCGTGTCCGACTCTGTGCGACCCCATAGATGGCAGCCCACCAGGCTCCCCCGTCCCTGGGATTCTCCAGGCAAGAACACTGGACTGGGTTGCCATTTCCTTCCCCAATGCATGAAAGTGAAGAGTGAAAGTGACGTCGCTCAGTCGTGTCTCACTCTTAGCGACCCCATGGACTGCAGCCTACCAGGCTCCTCCGTCCATGGGATTTTCCAGGCAAGAGAGAGACCGGAAATGTAAGGATGGGGGTGGGGGTGTCAGATTTCAAACAGCATGATCAGGACAGGACTCTGAACACAGGGTGTTTGGGAGTTCCCTGGTGGTCCAGTGGCTAAGACTCTGAGCTTGCAATTTAGGGGGCCCAAGTTCGATCCCCGGTCAGGGAACTAGAGTCCACACGCTGTAACTGAGGGTTCACGTGTGGCAACTAAGACCCAGAGAAGTCAAATCAATACATAATTAAATGCATTTTTTTAAAATGGAAAATGTGATGTTTGATGTGAAACTTGAAGAGGTAAAAAAGTTGACTGTGACTCTGGTTAGAGGGAGACGTTTCAGGGAAAATAAATAGTAAGGATAACATCCAGAGATGCAAACATTGCAGGCTTATTTGACCCACAGCTGGGAGCTAAGTGTGGCTGGAAGCGGTGGCCAGTAACAACAGGAATGGGTGATGTCAGCCCCGAGGTCATTTAGATGGCTTCGGCTCTGACCCTTCAGAAAGAGTGATCCACTGAAACACTGTGGAAAAGGAGGGACACACACGGCTTTTTCTTTCTGAAGAGGAACCCCGGGCACAGGACTGACAAGAGGAAGAGAAACAGTGAAGACAGAGAGGCCAGTTAGTTGTTGAGTTGATGGAGCTGCAGCTGCTGGATGGATCCACCCACGGGAACCAAGACACAGTCTGTCTTGGGTTATGCCTCTGGGGTGCGGCTAAGGGATGCACCAGGCAAGAGAGACAGAGAGATGGACAAAGACCCAAAGGATACTTTGGCTGAGACACTGAAATAATATATGGGATTGCCAGGTGGCCCGGAGGATAAAGAATGTGCCTGCCAATGCAGGAGACCCAGGAGACGCGGGTTCAATCCCTGGGTCAGGAAGATCCCTTGGAGGAGGGAATGGCACCACTCCAATATTCTTGCCTGGAGAATCTCATGGACAGAGGAGCCTGCTGGGCTACAGTCCATAGGGTTGCAAAGAGTCAGGCATGACTTAGTGACTGAACACACACACACACACAAATAAGAAAGCACAGAGGTATCTGCATCTAGTTCATTAGTGATACTGGCCTCTAATTTTTATTAAGTTCTTTTTTTTTTTTTGGTGATATGCTTATCTGGTTTTGGCATCACCAGGGGGGAGGATGGGAGAAGGCATAGTCATGGAGTCTGGGATGGACATGTACACATTGCTGTATTTAATATGGAGAACCAGCAAAGACCTGCTGTCCAGCACAGGGAACTCTGCTCAATACTCTGTAATAACCTTATGGTTCCCAGGGGGAAGGACGGGGGAAGGGATAGTCAGGGAGTCTGGGATGGACATGGATACACTGCTGTATTTAACACAGAGAACCAACAAGGACCTGCTGGACAGCACAGGGGACTCTGCTCAATGTCAGGTGGCAGCCTAGTATCAAACCCAGGTCTCCTGCATTGTAGGTGGGTTCTTTACCATCTGAGCCACCAGGGAAGCCCATTGGAATGGGTGGGCAGCCCATAAGCCCTTATTAAATCAATGTGAAAAAGACTAATTTGGCACAGGTCATTAATGAGGGCTTTATTTAACTTCTATGCAGACTACATCATGAGAAACGCTGGGCTGGAACAAGCACAAGCTGGAATCAAGATTGCAGGGAGAAATATCAATAACCTCAGCTATGCAGACGACATCACCTTTCTGGCAGAAAGTGAAGAGGAACTAAAAAGCCTCTTGATGAAAGTGAAAGAGGAGACTGAAAAAGTTGGCTTAAAGCTCAACATTCAGAAAATGAAGATCATGGCATCTGGTCCCATCACTTCATGGGAAATAGATGGGGAAACAGTGGAAACAGTGTCAGACTTTATTTTTTGGGGTCCAAAATCACTGCAGATGGTGACTGCAGCCGTGAAATTAAAAGATGCTTACTCCTTGGAAGGAAAGTTATGACCAACCTAGATAGCATATTGAAAAGCAGAGACATTACTTTGCCAACAAAGGTCCGTCTAGTCAAGGCTATGGTTTTGCCAGTGGTCATGTATGGATGTGAAAGTTGGACTGTGAAGGCTGAGCACCAAAGAATTCATGCTTTTGAACTGTGGTGTTGGAGAAGACTCTTGAGAGTCCCTTGGACTGCAGGGGATCCAATCAGTCCATTCTAAAGGAGATCAGCCCTGGGATTTCTTTGGAAGGAATGATGCTAAAGCTGAAACTCCAGTACTTTGGCCACCTCATGTGAAGAGTTGACTCCTTGGAAAAAGACTCTGATGCTGGGAGGGATCGGGGCAGGAGGAGAAGGGGAAGACAGAGGATGAGATGGCTGGATGGCATCACTGACTCAATGGACATGTCAGTCATCGATGACCCTGTGGACTCTAGCCCTCCAGACGCCTCTGTCCATGGAATTCTCCAGGCAAGAACACTGGAGTGGGTAGCCATGCCCTCCTCCAGGGGATCTTCCCCACCCAGAGATCGGACCCTCATTTCTTACGTCTCTTGCATTGGAAGGCAGGTTCTTTACTACTAGCGCCACCTGGGACTTTCCTGGTGGCTGAGACGGTAAAGGCATCTGCCTACAATGCGGGAGACCCGGGTTCGATCCCTGGGTTGGGAAGATCCCCTGGAGAAGGAAATGGCAACCCACTCCAGTATTCTTGCCTGGCAAATCCCATGGACGGAGGAGCCTGGCATGCTACAGTCTATGCGGTCGCAAAGAGTGGGACACGACTGAGCGACTTCACTTCACTTCCACCTGGGAAGCCCAAAAAATAGAAGCCTAATTGATAACGTGAATGTTATGTGTCTGACCAATGCAAACATGAGCTCTTGTGTGTTGTGGGTTAAAGGACAGAGGTTCAGACTTCCCTGGTGGCCCAGGGGTTAAGACTTTGTGCCTTCCAATGGAGGGGGCGCAGGTGTCATCCATGGTTGGAGAGCAAAGATTCCAGAGGCCTCAGGGCAATAAAATCTAAAATTTACAACAGAAGTAATATTGTAACGAATGCAAAAAAGACTTTTAAAATGATGCACATTTAAAAAAAAAAGCGGGGGGACAGCGTGGCCTTTTCTTTCACACGTGCTAGGCTGCTTCATGAGACTGGACCGTGCCTGAAGGTCATGGACCTTACAGATGAGTGGAAGGGAAGTTGCCATGGCAACCAAGGCCAGCACACCGGTGCCAGCTGCCTGCAGCTGTAAAAAAAAAAAAAGTCTGAGACGGAAGTAACGGCAATGCGGTCTTTTTTCCAACTGGGTATCCGTGAACTGTTCTATTCAGTTAGCCACTGATGAACCCCAATCTCGTGCTGCGAGCTGAAAGTTAAAGAGACTGTTAAGTCCGACTCTCTGCGACCCCATGGACTGTAGCCCGTCAGGCTCCTATGTTCATGGGGTTCTCCAAGCAAGAATACTGGAGTGAGTTGTCATTTCCTTCTCCAGGGGAATCTTCCTGACCCGGGGATGGCACCTGGGGCTCCTGAATTGCAGGCAGATTCTTCACCACCGAGCCACCTGGGAAGCCCCAGTTGAGAGGATAGAGCTCCTCTGTTTAACCGCCTATCCATCCATCCATCCGTCGACGTACAGTTGGTTTGTTTCCGCCTTCTACCTCTTATGAATAATAATGCGATGCATGCTCCTATGTAAGTTTTACTCTGCATTTCTCTTGGGCACACATCAGGGGTTAAATTGTTGGCTTACGTGTAACTGTGTGCTCACCCGTTGAGAAAGTTCCAGACTGCCTTCCAATGTTGCTGAGACAAGAGTCCAGAGATAAAGGGGTGATTCTGCTGGAAACACGATCAAAACGAGCATCAAGAATTATTAAACACTTCCTACACTTGAATTATTACCATATGCTTCCTTTTGATTTCTCGTTGATATTCTATAAATCACAAGTAGCTATTGACCCAGATCATCTGGGTGATGTCCTAATTGATCTCCCAGGGATCTGATTTATCTACGAAGCTTAACGTAGCTCCTTCAGTGGGACACGGTGGATGTGTTAATGAGAGTGAGAATACCGTTTTTCTTCTACAATCAAAAAAGGCACACCTCATTACACAGATATAAAGAAAAGATGGTGATGGTTAATCTAACGTGGATAGAAATGACCTCCAGTAATCATTTCTTATTAAATATATTCAAGTTGAAAGGAGCAATGTCAATTTAGGTTGAGATGGCATGATATCCAATGAAAGAAATGACTCTATTTATTAAACCGCCTTACTTTCCTGAGGACTGAATGATGAGATAACAGAAAAGGTGCGTATGTATACTTATGAAAGTGAAAGTGTCCGACTCTTTGCGACTGCATGGATTATACAGTCCATGGAATTCTCCAGGCCAGAATACTGGACTGGGTAGCCGTTCCCTTCTCCGGGGGATCTTCCCAACCCAGGGATTGAACCCAGGTCTCCCGTGTTGCAGGCAGATTCTTTACCAGCTGAGCCACCAGGGAAGCCCATTTATACGTACGGACGCTTCACACTGATGAACGGCAGAAATCAATACAACACTATAAGGCAATTATCCTCCAATTATAGCTTAAAAAAAGATAAATCCTAAGGATGTGACGTACAGACTGGTGTCTGTTACTAACAACACCATATTGTGTATTTGGAGAAGACTCATGCTGGGAGGGATTGGGGGCAGGAGGAGAAGGGGACGACAGAGGATGAGATGGCTGGATGGCATCACTGACTCGATGGACTTGAGTCTCAGTGAACTCCTGGAGTTGGTGATGGACACGGAGGCCTGGCGTGCTGCGATTCATGGGGTCACAAGGAGTCGGACACGACTGAGCGACTGATCTGATCTGATCTGAACAGAGTGGACCTTAAAATTTCTCATTACAAGAAAAGATTGTTAACTAGGTGAGGTGGTGGATGTTAACTAGATTTACTGTGGTCATCATTTTCAATATATACATATATCAAATCAGTATGCTGTACACCTAAAATTAATATTAATACAATATTATATGTCAGTTCTGTTCAGTTCAGTTGCTCAGTCGTGTCTGACTCTTTTCGACCCCATGGACCGCACCACACCAGGACTCCCTGTCCATCACCAACTCCTGGAGCTTACTCAAACTCACGTCCATCAAATCAGTGATGCTATCCAACCATCTCATCCTCTGTTGTCCCGTTCTCCTTCCGCCTTCAATCTTTCCCAGCATCAGAGTCTTTTCCAATGAGTCATTCCTTGGCATCAGGTGGCCAAAGAAATGGAGCTTCAGCTTCAGCATCAGTCCTTCCAATGAATATTCAGGACTGATTTCCTTTAGGATGGACTGGTGTGATCTCCTTGCAGTCCAAGGGACTCTCAAGAGTTCTCCAACGCCATAGTTAAAAAGCATCAATTATACGTCATATGGAGAAGGCAATCGCACCCCACTCCAGTACTCTTGCCTGGAAAATCCCATGGACAGAGGATCCTGGCAGGCTGCAGTCCAGGGGGTTGCTAAGAGTCGGACACGACTGAGCAACTTCACTTTCACTTTTCACTTTCATGCATTGGAGAAGGACATGGCAACCCACTCCAGTGTTCTTGCCTGGAGAATCCCAGGGACGGGGGAGCCTGGTGGGCTGCCGTCTATGGGGTCGCACAGAGTCAGACACGACTGAAGCAACTTAGCAGTAGCATACGTCATATATTATGCATCAGTTATAGCTTAATAAAACTAGATTAAAAATGTCGTATATGTCAGTTGGTTCAGACGGAAAAAGCGTCTGTCTACAATTCGGGAGACCCGGCTTCAATCCCTGCGTTGGGAAGATCTCCCGGAGAAGGTAATGGCAACCCACTCCAGTGTTCTTGCCTGGAAAATGCCATAGACAGAGGAGCCTGGTAGGCTGCAGTCCAGGGGGTGGCAAAGAGTCAGACACGACTGAGCGACTTCACTTATATCTTAATAAAGTCAGATAAAAAGAAAAATAGAGGTTACTTGGTATTAGAAACAGAAAAGATTTCTGCTACAATGAAAAGATGGAACAGAAACTTGCCACTTATTTTTTTTTTAACAATGTGGAAACTTGGAAATAAATAACCAAAGAAATGAGCAGGAAAGGGGTGTGCCCTTTTACAGGATGGGGCCAAGTTCTCGTGACCCTAATACTGTGGGTGTTATTAATTGTGGTACCCAATTAACGACACTTGATTCTGTCCATAACTGAAGGTGTTCAGAGGGGTGACTCCTGGATCTGTAAGAGTTCTGCGTTTAATTACTCATCTGCCCTTTTCTTAAATGAAACAAATTAGCCATTATCTCATCAAAATATTCAACCAAAAATGTCTAGAGAAATGATCCTGATTCTTTTCACATCTAAATATATGTAGAAATGGCTATGTGCATATTTGATGGGCCTTCACAGAATTTCGTGCAGGAGAAAGAACACACCCTTAGCACATGCCACGTGATTCTCTCAGGGTTAGGTCTGTATTTCTGGGAATTTATTGGCTGCATACTGAGTACTGATGAATTGAGTTCATTAATTCAAGAAATCTGGGCTGACATGGATGGCAGTAAAGACTATGTCATACTCGCCTCCGAATGACATATATCCTTAAACTTTAGACACCAGGCGTTTTGAACAGCCTCCCATTGACATATATCCTTAAACTTTAGATACTGGGCATTTTGAATTATCAAAACTGGCTATTCCTAGAAAATACAAAATGACTTGGGAAAAAAAAAGTTTTAATTGAATATGAATGATAATGAGGGAATACGAACGTATGGACAACTAAGCCCACACGTCTTACAGCCCACGCTCTGCAAGGAGAGAAGCCAGCACAATGAGAAGCCCGTACATTGCAACAAGGAGGAGCTCCCACACGCCCCAACTAGAGAAAGCTCTTGCAAATGCAAAGCCCAGCACAGCCATAAATAAATACACAAACAGAACTCAAATAAAACATTGATGAGGCATGGTGCAGACGAATAGGAGCATAGTATTAGGCATAAAAAGACGAAACAACCCAACCAACAAGACAGTGGGTTTGGTTTTGGTATCAACAGATCCATTAAATTACACTGGATATTTATGGTCTAAATATTCCAAATTCTATTAAACGAACATATGTCTCGATTACATTAAAGAAACTAATTGCAATTATATACGCTGTCTACTCTGTCAATATTGAAGGTATATGAGAGTAGCTACATTCTAAGTACAAGAATAGAAAAAAAAAAAGTGTCATGCAAATATTAACTACAGTCTAAGTAGAGGAATAGAAAAAAAATACACCATGCAAACATTAACCAAGGAATAATTATTCTCATGTTAGACTAGGAAGGCTTGAGGGTAATAAGGAGATTTTATAAAGGATACCGACCCATTCAGTAGAGACAGCACTATCTCGGAGTGCGTGATTTCAACACAATGGTCACAGATCCTGATAGTAATTAATGGGGGTGGGGGTGGGGCGAATAGCCAGGATAAAGGGAATTTAATTGATAGGTTAACAACATCTGTCAAACTGACTGAACCAAAAATACAGAGTATGCATTCTTTTAAGGTATACTTGGAAAAATCGCGTGATGTCAGAAATATACTAGAACATAATTCATGTCAACACACTGACAGCTCATATTCTACAGTCTTGGCAAAATTAGGTTAAACATCAATGAGAAAATGATGATACATTTGCAGTTATTTGAAAAGGAAACAGTGCATTTCCAAATAACGTACTGATCAAAGAAGAAATCTCTATGTAAATAAAAATTGGAATGTATAATAATAGTAAAACATAATAATAATAAAAACACAATGTAGGAAAGCAAATGTTAAGGACTTCCAATTGAATGTGTTCAAAATAACTCTGACACTAATACATACGTCAGAAAAAGAGAGTCTGGAAAATTATTTTGGAGTTGGGCTTGTATGCATGCTGCAAAACCAAACAAAAACACCCCCCCTTCCCAAAAATAGAAAATATAATCCAATAGAAAGTAAAAGTGAAGTCCCTTAGTCGTGTCTGACTCTCTGCGACCCCATGGACTGTAGCCTACCGGGCTCCTCCATCCATGAAATTTTCCAGGCAAGAGTATGGGAGTGGGGTACAGTTTTCCTCTCCATGGGAACTTCCTGACCCAGGGATCGAACCTGGGTCTCCCAAATTGCAGGCAGATGCTTTACCATCTGAGCCACCAGGGAAGCAAATAATCCAAAGATTACATATATAAATCCAAGTTGCTGTTGCTTCGTTGCTAACTCATTCCTGACTCTTCTCGACCCCATGGACTTCAGCCCGCCAGACTCCCCTGTCCATGGGATTGTCCAGGCAAGAATACTGGAGTGGGTTGCCATTTCCTTCTCCAGGGAAGCTGGGTGTCCCACACGGCAGGCAGATTCTTTACGTCTGAGCCACCAGGGGATCCCATTTTTTGGGAAACAATCATCTACTTTATAAATTTCTCATGAGGTCACAGCAGAATAAAAGAAAGATGACACCATTATTAAAGTAAAAACTACCAAAGACAATCTCTTGTATACACGCTGCTAGCATGAGTGATATATTAAAAGGATATCATGTGCAGATTTATGCTAATTTAATTGAAAATTTAGATGACATAGACAAGTGCATTTTATAAGTTATAAAAACAGATAACTGAAGAACAGAAACTCACTGACTGCCATTCACTTTGCAATGATTTTTTTTTAAATGTTATTTTTAAAACTGCCACAAAAGCAATTCCCAACCCAATAGATAAAGAGTGGTAAATTCTTCTGGCATTTAATGAAGAAACAAATTTGCAGATAACAGAAAGAAACAAAAAAGTACCTCCCCACTTAACTTTCTGAGGATATTAACAAATTTGCAGATAATGGAAAGAGGGACAAAAAACTTTCTGGTTATTTTTTGAGAACTGTACATGATCCTAAAAGCAAATCTGAAAATGGCATTAAATAAAATGTCCCTCAAGTACGGAGAGACACACATCATAGATAAGATATTAGCAAATTAAATCCAGGGGTATTTACAAGCAGAAACGTATCTTATTTAAGTAGGTTTTGTTTGAGGAATGCAAGGCTGATTTATCACTTAAAAACCTTCAATATAATTCTCCACACAACAGAAGCAAAAATACATATAAATAATCTTCTAAAGAGATGGAGATAAAGCATTTGATAATATCAATCACTGATTTCTAATAAAACTCTTAGCTATGATGATAAGAAAAAAGTCTCGACAAAGAGTATTTCCAACATCTGCATATCTAGAATTATTCCTAATAATTTATTAAAGATTTTCCATAAAAATTTGAAATGGGACAAGGATATCTGCTAGTGTAATTTTATTATTTCTATTTATATCTATACTGACGTATTTTTCAATTTGAAGTTTGTAAAGCAAATTTTGAATGCCTACATGCATGTAACCAACTTAATGGACATGAATTTGAGCAGACTCTGGGAGTTGGTGAAGGACAGGGAAGCCTGGTGTGCAAATAGTCATCTCACTGTTTGGAAAAACCACAGCTTTGTTAGATGGACCTTTTTGTTGGCAAAGTGATCTCCACTTTTAATAGGCTGTTAGGTTCCATAAAAGGGGGATGGGTCACCATCTGCAGTGATTTTGCCCAAGAAAATGATCTCTGTTTTTTTTGAAAGTTGAGCCATGATTTTTTTTGAAAGCCAGCTTTTTCCTCTTGCCAGCTTCTTCACTCTCCTTTCACCCTCATCAAGAGGCTCTTTAGTTCGTCTTCGCCTTCTGCCGTAAGCGTGGTGTCATCTGCGTATCTGAGGTTGCTGTTATTTCTGTGATGATGTAGGTAGATAGATGATAAGACAGAGACAGATAAGAGTGCTGAGACCCCATGAATCAAGCACACCCGGCCTCCCTGTCCATCACCAACTACCGGAGTTATATACAGAGATGATAAATCCCTCCCAGCATCAGAGTCTTTTCCAATGAGTCAACTCTTTGTGAGGTGACAGTTTCAGCTTTGCATTTGACAGCCAACTGCAAAAAGGAATATGGCCTTGAAAAAAGACGGTGCTAGTTCGACACGGCAGTCTTGTGCGCGAATACGCATCTTTACTAGGATTTCACATCTTTTACATCAATTCAGTCTAGTTGGACTGTCACCCAAAGGCACAATATAAAGTAGGGATGGATTCTGGAGAAAACAGGAAATAGATTTATGACACTGATCAGGCAAAATTCCTGAAACAGAGCGGCCTCGTGATAACCATGACGGGAAATGCTGATAAACTGCATTAAAATAAAATCAAGCTCTTCCGTTTATGACACACACACCACCGCGAGAGTGAGAATGCAGCCCACCAGGTGGGGAGAATACAAGCTTGAACAGATAGGTGCAACAAAGGATTCTTCTTTGCTCCCTTCTCTCTGCTTGTGTTCCGATCACTCTACAATCTGCGTATCATCCTTTTACCTATTATCTATGGGCTTCCCTGGTAGCTCAGCTGGTATAGAATCTGCCTGCAATGCAGGAGACCCTGGTTCAATCCCTGGGGTGGGAAGATCCCCTGGAGGAGGGATAGGCAACCCACTCCAGTATTCTTGGGCTTCCCTGGTGGCTCAGCTGGTAAAGAATCAGCTCGCAGTGTGGGAGACCTGCGTTCGATCCCTGGGTTGGGAAGATTCTCTGGAGAACGGAAAAGCTACCCACTCCAGTCTGCTGGCCTGGAGAATCCCATGGACTGTACAGTCCACTGGTTTACAGAGTCGGACACAACCGAGTGACTTCACTTCTCTATGTACCACCACCCAGCATCCATTGGTCTATCCATCCATGCATCCCTCCTATGAAAACCTCCCGAGAAGACAAAGATGCCAGTGGAAGTGTAGAAACTGACTTACCAACAGATGCCTGTGGATGGGTTGTCCATGTTACTTGTCACCGAGGTAACGGGATTTAGGGGCTTCCCTGGCGGCTCAGTGGTAAAGAATATGCCTGCCAACGTTAAAGAAAGGGGTTGGTCTAGCAAGATCCCGCATGGCATGTAGCAGCTAAGCCTACTGAGCGAATGTGCTGCAATTGCTGAAGCCCGCAGGCTCTGGAGAACAAGATAAGCCACCGCAATGAGACGCTCATGCACCCCAACCAGAGAGCAGCCCTTGCTCCCCTCAACTACAGAAAAGCCCCAGCAGCAACAAAGACCTAGCAAAAAAAAAAAGACACAGCCAAAAAAAAAAAAAAAGACAACGAAATTTAAAACAAAGTAACCCTACTATGCTGTTACCCAGAGTGTGGGGATTAAGTGGTAGCCAGTACCAAGTTTCAGGGAGGGTGACCTTGAACTGGAACTATCTTACAAATGTTAATCAAAGAGTAACACGGTGCATGGTGAAGTCACATTGTATCGACAATCCTTGTCTTATGCATTGTGATCTAGCAAGGGCAGTTCAGTTCAGTTCAGTCGCTCAGTCGTGTCCGACTCTCTGCGACCCCATGGACTGCAGCACGCCCGGCCTCCCTGTCCATCACCCACTCCTGGAGCTTGCTCAAACTCATGTCCATTGAGTCGGTGATGCCGTCCAACCATCTCATCCTCTGTCTAGCAACCCCAGCCTTTAGTATATAGCTCCTAGAAATATATCCGTTTACCAGGAGGCTTCACTAAGAAGCTTTCCTGGTGGCTCGGTGGTAAAGAATCTGCCTGCCAATGCAGGAGATGCAGGTCTGATCCCGGGTCGGGAAGGTCCCCTGGAGGAGGGCATGGCAACCCACTCCTGTATTCTTGCGTGGAGAATTTGGACAGAGCAGCCTGGTGGGCTACAGTCCATGGGGTCGCAGAGAGTCGGACACGACTAAAGCGAGAGCACAGAAAATGCAAGCTGCCGGCCCCAGTGCTCCCCGGGGCTTGCCGTGGAGGAGGAAATTTTTGAAGCTGTATCGACTGGATGAGGCCCCTGGGTGACCTCGTGGGATGCCAGTGCAGTCATGTGCCATAAAATACCTTAATGGCCTGAAAACGTTAATGCATCTCTCAAATTGCCTCCAGGAGAAGAAGAGAATCATGGCCTGAAACAATAGGGTTGAACGCAGGACTCCCCTGGCGTCTCCCACACAAGCAGCAGAAAACCTCATTGTCACCAGCTCTTTAGGAAATGCCGACGTTCCCACCCCGCAAGGCTGGTTCAACACGCTCAGGTCTACCTCAGGGACCGGTGAGCGGAAATTTGAAAACCTAGCCGAGAGAGAAACTTGGCCACAGTTTCTCTGAAACAATGAAAACAGAGGTCGACCCGGTTTCCTCACTCCCCTAAATGGATATCAGGCTTCAGATCCATTTCAATCTGAAGACAAAATGAAATACCGTATTTAAAGGAGGGGGTTTGCGGGAGAATGGATACATGTCTATGTACGGCTCAGTTCCTTTGCTGTTTACCTGAAACTATCATAGCATTGTTAACTGGCTACACCTCAAGGCAAACCATTTTTGGTGTTAAATAAAAAAAATAAAATTTAAAGTGCATACAGAGAACCATGGTCAATATTATTTGACAAATCATCATGAAACAATGATTTTAAAAAGAATGTATATATATGTATAAATGAATTGCTTTGCTATACAGAAGAAATTAATGCAGCATTGTAAATCAACTGCACTTCAGCAGAACAAATGAAAGTCATGTTCAACTCTTTGCAACCCGATGGACTGCAGTCCATGGAATTCTCCAGGCTAGAATCCTGGAGTGGGTAGCCTTTCCCTTCTCCAGGGGATCTTTGCAACCAAGGGATCGAACCCAGGTCTCCCGCATTGCAGGCGGATTCTTTACCAGCTGAGCCACAAGGAAAGCTGAAGAATACAGGAGTGGGTAGCCTATTCCTTCTCTAGTGGATCTTCCCGACCCAGGAATCGGGCAGGGGTCTCCTGCAATGCAGGTGGATTCTTTACCAGAAGAGTTAGCAGGGAAGCCCAACACTGTAAATCATCTACACGTCAATAAAATAAAGATTGATTTTAAAAAAGTGCTCAGCGACTTCCCTGGTGGCTCAGTGACTAACACTGCCTTGCAATGCAGGAGGTTAGGGTTCGATCCGTTGAGGAGCTAGGATCTCACGTGCCTTGTGGCCAAAAAAACATAAAATAGAAAGAATATTATAAAAAACTCAACAAGGCTTAAAGAAATTTTAAAACATTTAAAAGGTGTAAAGAAGACTGTTTAGCATATAGTTGGGAGTTTCATGAATACCTGCAACTCTTACGAATTCAGAAAGTACTTTTGAGAACTTATTCATGGGCCGCTGTCCATCTTGGAAGACAGATAGGGGGTATAGCATCTGTTATAGGGCTTCTGAATCAAAGCAGTAAACAAATCAAGTATGAATTTGTATACAATTCATAGTAGAATTTTAGTTTTTAAAATTTTTAATGGAATAACAGTTGATTTACAATATTGTGTTAGTTTCAGGTCTAAAGAAAAGTGACTCAGTTATATATATACATATATTCATTCTTTTTAGATTCTTTGCTCATATAGGTTATGACAGAATACTGAGTAGAGTTCCCTGTGCTATACAGTAGGTCCTTGTTGCTTACCTATTTTATATTTAATAGTGGGAATATGTTAATCCCAACCCCCTAATTTACCCCCCACCCTTTCCCCTGTGGTCACCGTAAGCTTGTTTTCTACGTCTGAGACTGCTTCTCTTTTATAAATGACTTTATCTGTATCCCTGTATTTAGATTCTGCGTATAAATGTACACCATCATATCTGCCTGGCTGACTTCACTCACTGTGATCATCTCTAGATCCATCCATGTTGCTGACAATGGCATTATTTCATTCTTCTTTTTATGGCTGAGGAGAAGGAAATGGCCACCCACTCCAGTATTCTTGCCTGGAGAATCCCAGGGACAGGGGAGCCTGGTGGGCTTCCGTCTACGGGGCTGCACAGAGTCGGACACGACTGAAGTGACTTAGCAGCAGCAGCAGCAGCAATTTTCCATTGCATACATTTGGAATGTGTTTATCTGTTTATCTACATCTTCCTTATCTGTTGATTAACACTTAGGGATTTGACCACTTCTCGAGGTCGCAGTTCGGGGTGGGGTGGTACTGGCATCTGGTGAGACGAATCAAGGATGCTATAAAGACTGCACAGTGCAGAGGCCGTACCGTGCAAACAAATGATTCTTCTGCCCAAATAATATTAATAGGCCACTGCTGAGAAGTCTGATCCTGCAGGTGGCATTATGCTCAGTGGTCGTAGAAGCTGCTGAAACAGAGGTGGTACAGAGAAGAAAAGGAGAGAGTTATCAAGTAGGTGAAAAAAATCCTTCTTCACAAAGTGATGTCTTCCGCTAGGACTAACCAAATAACAAATTGGTCGTCTCTCCTGAAATGATGTTTGGACAGGAAATGCTAAAAACCAAGTTGATCTTGGGCAATAGCATCAGTGTTTTGAAATCTCGTGAGTTAGTGCAAAGAATATGCAGAGTAAGTCAGAAATCCAACATTTCTCTGGAGGTCAACCTGCTCACCAAAGTGTGAAGAGGAGAAAACATGTGCATGCTCCTGCAATTATTGGTTTTCTTAAAGAGTCGGGTTAAATCACTGGGCAACTATTTTAGCTACAGTGCATTTCATTAAAAGACGAGCTTATCAGGGTTGTTCAAGAGTAAAGTCATCCAGTGGCAACATGTTAGCTCAGGATTCAGTATTAACCTGACATGTGACCAAAGTCAGCTTCTTAATGTTATGGGTTAAAGCGAGTCTTCCATAAAGACATGCTGAACTCCTAACCACCAGCACCGTGAACCTGACCTTATTAGAAAACTGGTTTTTGCAGAATCAGCTGTGTTAAAATGTGGATATCTGAGTGGGCTTTAAAAACTGATATATGTGGGGTCTTTAGGAAAAGGGGAAACTTGGAACAGATTGAGACAAAGTTACATGAATGGGGTGATGCCAAAGAATGCCAAGGATTTCCTACATTTTCCAGCAGAGAGAAAAGTTGAGGAAAGATTCACCCCAAAGTCTCAGAGGGTTAGAGTTACTTGGAGAACATTTAGATTTCAGGTGGCTGGTTTGCACAACTGTGCTGCTGTGGGCAATCCAATTTGTCATATATTGTTACAGCAGGCCCAAGGAACATGATGGACTTGAAAAATACATGCACGCCTGCTACGGCGCTTCCGTCATGGCGGACTCTCTAAACCTGCATGGACTGTACCCCACCAGGCTCCTCTCCGTCCATGGGATTCCCCAGGTAAGAATACTCGAGTGGCTTGCCATTTCCTTCTCCAGAGGATCTTCCCGACCCAAATATCAAACCCGTGTCTCTTAAGTGGTGGGTTCTTTACCACTAGCACCATCTGGGAATCCAAAAAATACATACATGTATGTGCGTGTGTGTGTGTGTGTATATATATATATATAATATATTAAAATATTCATATTTTTAATAATATTTATTTCAATATTTTTAGAAGCCAGTGCTATTTCCTAACTTTATTAACACACAGATATACCTGACTTCATTAAGTATATTCAAATTTATATAGAAATTTTGGCAAATACTTAGCTTTAAAATTCTACTTTACGCTTCACTTACAGGTATAGTAATTTTTTTTAATAAATTTATATTAAAAAGAAATAAAATAAAATAAAACAAAAGCTCTGGTTTTAAAACAACATAGGTATATTGTGAAATGGTAATAATTTTACCTGTAACTTCAAGCGGGAGAACGAATATAGAAGCGAAACAGGAAGAGAGGCATGATCAGATCACGCAACTTGTGGATTTCAGCAAGTAAACAGAATCTCGACAGAACGGTCCATTTTGGATCTGAAAATGTTGGCAGCAATGTTCCAATCTCAAATACAAAGTGAAAAGTAAATAATACCAGGAAGTCTAATGCAGGATTGGAATGCAGACACTTCTTAAAACTGGAGATTTATTTCTGTCCAAGTGCAAATAAGGATAATCCTTGACGAATTCAGGGCTTCCCTGGTGGCTCAGAAGTTAAAGAGTCTGCCTGCAATGTGGGAGAACTGGGTTCGATCCCTGGATCGGGAAGGAAATGGCACCCCACTCCAGTAGTCTTGCCTGGGGAATCCCATGGATGGAGAAGCCTGGTGGGCCACAGTCCACGGGGTCGCAGACAGTCAGACACGACTGAGGACTTCACTTTGACCAATACATGTTTGCATTCTGGACTCCTGAGCAAGATTTAAAGAACTGAGAATCAGAACATAAAATAGGTTTTCTGACTTCTGGAATCCTCCTGGAAGGTGTGGGCTTCCCCAGTGGCTCAGATAGAAAAGAACCTGCCTGCCAGTGGAGGAGACCTGGGTTTGATCCCTGGGTCGGGAAGATTTTCTGGAGAAGGAAATGGCAACCCGTTCCAGCATTCTCTGGGAAATGCCACGGACAGAGAAGCCTGGCGTGCTGCAGTCTGTGGGGTCATAGAGAGTCGGACACGACTGAGCGACCGAACCACAACCCGTAAGGTATTAGCCCATGTACACTGCTTGCAAGACCCAACTCTGGTTTAGAAGCAAGTGTCTGCAAAGCTAAAAAATAATCTGTTCATAAAAGAATACCACTGAAAGCTATGCTGCGGCTTAGCTCAGAAACACAAACTGTTCACTGTTCAACGTATGTTAAATCAAGGTGTTTGTCTTACAGTTACTTGAAAGCAGAAGAATAAATGAAATGATTTGATTAATTTGAATTTATTTTGTCTGTGTTTATAGTGGTGATGCCTGTGTGGGGAAAAAAAATGCAACAAATCAGTATTAACGTAACTGGGAAGCCTGATCCAACGGTAGACAGTATTTGAATGAATATTTGCTTTGAACTTCTGATACACTAACAGAAGTGACATGAAACACATTTCACTCTAAATTCTTTGTTGTTCCCCAGTTGCTGAGTCATGTCCAACCCTTTAAAACTGCAGGGACTGCAGTCCCCAGGCTTCTCTCTCCACGGAATTGTCCAGGCAAGAATACTAGAGTGGGTTGCCATTTCCTCCTCCAGGGGATCTTCCCAACCCAGGGATCAAACCTACATTTCCTATGTTGTGGGTGGATTCTTTATCACTCAGTCACTAGGCAAGCCCCCACGGTAACTTTACCTCCTCTATTTTTTTCATATGCTTTAACTCTTACGTAAATATCGTGACATTGTTGATATTAGATGAAATAATGACCATCAGTTCAGTGCAGTTCAGTAGCTCAGTCGTGTTCAACTCTGCAACCCCATGAATTGCAGCACGCCCAGGCCTCCCTGTCCATCACCAACTCCCGGAGTTCACTCAGACTCACGTCCATCGAGTCAGTGATGCCATCCAGACATCTCATTCTCTGTCATCCCCTTCTCCTCCTGCCCCCAATCCCTCCAAGCATCACAGTCTTTTCCAATGAGTCAACTCTTTGCATGTAAAGTGGTCTAAATAATGGATCCAGATCAAATAGTAACAAAGCAAGTCGATTTCCATCAACATGGATTTCCATCCACATGCTCCCATATTCTCATGGTTCATAGTCTCAGATTTTCTCCTACTCAACAACTGAAAGACCTTTCACCAGAGGAGGAAATATTAAGAGGTCAGTCGAACAATGATAAGTAATAATAGAATCTCTATCTCACCAAAAGTTAGACACGTTAGATGTCCGGTCACTGAATTTGTTGCAAGTACCTCTGATTATTTATAAATTAATTTCCACAAATGTACAGCAAGTAAAGTATTTGTGATGATTTAACTCTATGAGCCCTCAAGGTACTCAGATATTTGGCCAGTATTTGTGATGGTTTAACTCTATATGCCCTCAAGGTACTCAGATATTTGGCCAAACACTAGTTTAGAGGTTACTTTAGAGTTTAGAGGTTTAGAAGGTATACTCTGAAAGTGAAAAGTGAAAGTTCAGTTGCTCAGTCGTGTCCGACTCTTTGCGACCCCATGGACTGTAGCCTGCCAGGCTCCTCTGTCCATGGGATTCTCCAGGCAAGAATACTGGAGTGGATTGCCATTTCCTTCTCCACAGGATCTTCCCAACCCAGGTATTGAACCCGGTCTCCCACATTGTAGGCAGACACTTTACTATTTGAGCCACCAGGGAAGACCTTATGATGAGTCCTTAAAGATGAGACTGAGACTTAAATTAGAAGGCTGGGAGTAAAGCATATTGCCCTCCATAGTATGCTGGTGGGTCACATCTTCTCAGGTGAAGTTGTTAAGAGGGAAAAAAAAAAACCCTAGGCCCCCTGTGGAAAATTCTGCCACCAGACAGACTTCAGACTTGAACTGAAATATTAACTGTTGGGTCTCTGGAGTGCTCGTCTGTCCAGCAGATTTCAATGCATCAATCTCCACAATCTCGTTAGCAAACTCCTTAAAATAAATGTATCTCTCTCTATAGGAAACCTACAACAAACCAACAGCCTATTAAAAAGCAGAGACATCACTTTGTTGACAAAGGTCCATATGGCCAAAGACTTATGATTTTTCCAGTAGTCACATATGGATGTGAGAGTTGGACCATAAAGAAGACTGAGCACCGAAGAATTGTTGCTTTTGAACTGTGGTGTTGGAGAAGATTCTTGAGAGTCCCTTGGACTGCACGGAGATCCCACCAGTCCATCCTGAAGGAAATCAACCCTGAGTATTCACTGGAAGGACTGGTGCTGAGGCTGAAGTTCCAATACTCTGGCCACCTGATGCGAAGAACTGACTCACTGGAAAAGATCCTGATGCTGGGAAAGATTGAAGGCGGGAGGAAAAGGGGATGACAGAGGATGAGATGGCTGGATGGCATCACTGACTCGATGGACACGAGTCTGAGTAAACTCCGGGAGTTGCTGATGGATAGGGAGGCCTGGCGTGCTGCAGTCCACGGGGTTGCAAAGAGTCGGACACGACTGAGCGACTGAACAAGAATCAAATAGATGCACGGATATTCTGCTTCTCTGGAGAACCCTGACCAATATAGTAGCTAAAAGTCAAATTGTTGGTATGCGACTTGATATATTTACAAGATTTCAGTGACATTTCTGATACAGACAGTACTATTCTACATAACTGGCCCTGAAATCCACAGACACATCCACTGAAGGAAACTCATTTTCCTGAAGTCTCAGATGACTTTGCACTAGTTCATGACATTTTCTTCTCCACATACAGCTTTCATTACAATTCTTTAGAAACACAAGTAAGCAAACAACGCTCTTTAAATAACCCGAGTGGTGCTTGGAAGTGATGGGAATTTCAAGTTACTGCATTTATTTCTCCCATATGTTGAGGCTGGCCTGAGGCATGTTATAATGTGCATTCAACAAGCTCTTTATTTTTTCCCTTTTTTTTTCAATTAGAGGGTATAAATCCCCCAATGTCTTGACATTTTGGAAGAAAGGGAAGAAGTGGAGGGTGGTGGGGCAGGGAGGAGGGGCTGTTAGAGGAAATCAAAACACAGCCTGCATACTCTTGAGAAGACGTCCTCGATGTTCTGGGCTGGAAAGTGTGAATTTTGAATTCAAAGAGGTGATGCACTTTAGGAAGCTTACTGAACTGTTTACATCAAAGTGGATGCTGAAGAATTGTGTCCATATATGCTCAGTCATGTCTGACTCTTTGTGACCCCAGGGACTGTAGCCCACCAGGCTCCACTGACCACTCGATTCTCCAGGCGAGAACACTGGAGTGGGTTGCCATGTCCTTCTCCTGGGGATCTTATTGACTTACGAACTGAACCCACGTCTCTTGTGTCTCCTGCAGTGGCAGGCAGATTCTTTACTACTACATCACCTGGGAAACTCCCAAGAATCATGAGTAGTACTAAGAAAATTTAGTTTGAAGCACTCCACTCAAAAGTCCAATGCCACATACAGATAATTAACTATGCATGGCTCTACACTGGCTTCCCTGTTGGCTCAGCTTGGTAAGGACTCTACCAGCAATGTGGGAGACCTGGGTTTGATCCCTGGGTTGGGAAGATCCCCTGGAGAAGGGAAAGGCTACACACTCCAGTATTCTGGCCTGGAACATTCCATGGACTGTATAGCTCATGGGGTTGCAAAGAGTTGGACACGACTGAGTGACTGTCAGCTCACTTCACTTCCTCCAGCTATGCCAGTTGGAAGAGCAGTCACGGGATAGTAATTGCACATCAAGGGCCAGGTGGCTTATTTTAATCGCTACATAAGAGACTGGGATACTTTGTAACCTCAGCCCCTTAGTAATGGAGACATTGATGATGGTATCTTTACTGTGACCAATGAGGAGTGTCGGGGTCTTCCCTGGTGGTCCAGTGGTTAAGAATCCACCGTGCCATGCAGGGGACATGGGTTCGAACCCTGATCGGGGAACTAAGATCCCACATGCCAGGGAGTGAGTAAGTCTGCACTCTGCAGCTACTGATGCTGTGTACAACTCAGGCGTGTCTGACTCTTGATCCAATGGAATAGTCAGTCCATGGAATTCTCCAGGCCAGAATACTGGTGGGTAGCCTTTCCCTTCTTCAGGGGATCTTCCCAACCCAGGGATCCAACCCAGGTCTCAGCTTCTTTATCAGCTGAGCCACAAGAGAAGTCCATGTAAACCGAAGCACTTCAAAATAAGGCCAACTTGTAGTAAGTGCTGATGTGATAAACTGAGTCATCAAATCTCTTTTTATTGTCCTTTGCCAGAAATTGGAGTTAAATTGGAACGTCATGCTTTTAGACACTGGTTGGAACTTGCGGCTGGCGCTAGAGATAACAGAAATGGCCAAGGGTCTGTCTCTTCTTACGACTTCATATGTTATTCATTTTATTACAGCAGTAAAAAAACAACAGCAGACAAAAAGTAGTGGCGATTTTGATGAGATACTGGGATCCTAAAAACTGCGAGGCGTGCTACGGAAAACCATTTTATTTCCCACTCACAAAGGGCATCTTGGAAAGGTGCTTAAAACCATACAAGTGTATCTAAATTCACAAACGTAAAATTCGATGCTATTTCTACTTCCGTGTTCAATGTGTAGAGGAAAAAAAAAAACTTTGTGGTAGCTGTTATCTGCCTGCCACTTCCAATCAATATTCTGGGCTCTTTGATTTTTTAAATTTTATTTTTTGGCTGTGCTGAATGGCTTATGGGATCGCAGGTCCCTGAGCAGGGATCAAACCCAGGCCCTCGGCTTTCGAAGCTCAGAGTCCTAACGACTGGACCACGGGGAATTCCCGTTATTCTGTGTTCCTTTACATGGCTCATTCCTTTGTTTCTTTTTCTTCCAAGTGGTTGAGAGATTACAACTACAATGACCACCACAAGAGCACGTCCTACCCCATGAAACTTACGCAAAATGCAAGGATCTAATCAAATAATCTGATAAAGACATAACAGAACGTGTTTAGTAGAGTGTTTTCAAAATAATTATCCCTTTGAACATATTCCCAAGACCCATTTCTATATTTATATATATATTCCAACACATTTTAATCAACTTATTCATTGAAAGTTGTTAGAAATTTCCCCTTTCAGTTATATAAAAACTTCAGTCAAAACTTATTGGGGAAAGAAAAAATCTTTAATTACTCTAACATTCAACACAGCTTTGAATTAAAATAAATAAATAGCTCTTTAGTTATTTAAATTTGCCTGCCTTAAAAATACACTGTTTTACTAGTTTCTTTCTATATTAAGTCTGTAAATATGGTACACATGCTTACTTTTTAAAAAAAAAAACTTCTCACCAAAAATTAATAACGTTCATTTATTTTTTAACCTGTTGCTGCATTGTAATAGGACTTCAATTCTGCCTGGAACTTTTATAGAAGTAGGCAAGTGTAATAAAACTAATGAAAATGATTTTCCTGAAAATACAACTTACTGAGAGTTCAGTGCAAAGTGCAGTTTCTTATAAAAGTACAAGGTGGGAGATTTTAGTAAACTCTCTCAGAACCACTTAACTATTAACACTGGTTTCAACACACATGGATGGAGGCGCCTGGTGGGCTACAGTCCATGGGGTCACAAAGAGTCGGACGTGACTGAGCTACTTCACTTTCTTTTCTTTCAACACACGCCATCAAACCAGACGAAGTTTTCATTTTTTAGGACAAGCATGGGAACATTCTATTAACACAATTGTATCTGTTACCTATTCCTAAAAATCAGAGGATGAGATGGTTGGATGGCATCACTGACTCGACGGACTTGAGTCTGAGCAAGCTCTGGGAGTTGGTGATGGAAAGGGAAGCCTGGGATGTTGCGGTCCATGGGGTCGCAAAGAGTCAGACACGACTGAGCGACTGAACTGAACTGGACATAGTAATGTTTCGAATATCGAGCATACTGGCCAAGGGATCTTCCAGACCCAGGGATGGAACTCAGGTCTCTTGCATTATAGGTGCATTCTTTACATTCTGAACCACAAACAGTAATGTTTCTGACATTTAGCATGCCGGCCAAGGGGACATTCCCCACCCAGGGATAGAACTTGGGTCTCCTGCACTGGAGGCAGATTCTTTACCATCTGAACCACAAATAGCAATGTTTCTTATATCTAGCATGAATGCAATGAAGGTTTTAATTTTTGGTAGAGATTTAGAATCAGTGAACAGGATTCTTTTCACAGAAGCATATTAAGACATATTAAGAAGTGATGTTGTATGTGTGTGTTTATATGTGTGTGCTAAATTGCATCACTCATTTCCAACTTTTTCGGGACCCCTTGGATGGTGGCCCACCAGGCTCCTCAGTCCATGGGATTCTCCAGGCAAGAATACTGGAGTGAGTTGCCATTCCCTTCTCCAGTGGATATTCCCAACCCAAGAATCGAACCCACGTCTCCTGCATCTCCTGCACTGGCAGCTGGATTCTGAAGCATTTAATCATAAAGCACAACATTATAATTTTATTTTATTGAGTGCTTAGCTTATATGCACATCCTTTTAGGTTCTGCTAGAAAATGTATAGAAAAATAGACACTACTTTCTTTCCAACAAACATTGCATTTCCATTTGCAATCCACTAGGGCAGGTCCGAGAAGGCAATGGCAACCCACTCCAGTGTTCTTGCCTCGAGAATCCCAGGGACGGCGGAGCCTGGTGGGCTGCCGTCTATGGGGTCGCACAGAGTTGGACATAACTGAAGCGACTTAGCAGCAGCAGCAGGGCACAGGTCGGCAAGCCTTTTCTTTAAGGGGTCAGCATAAACAAAAACACAGCAGTCATCCCAGGACGGTTTCAGGTTACAGCCCAAGAATGCAAGTCCTAAGGCTTCAGCTCAGGGCAAGGAAGATGCTATGCAAGGTATCCATTCTGAGTGCCGCAAGGAATTCTGTTCCTAACGGAAACACAAAAACCTGACTCAGAAATCATGATCAGATCTTTTCTCTTCTGTCCTCACTTGCAAATTTACACGTGTTTGATAACGCACTTCTTCTTCAGAGTTCCTCGGACAGCAAGGAGATCAAACCAGTCAACCCTAAAGGAAATCAACCCTGACTATTCACTGGAAGGACTGAAGCTGAAGCTCCAATACTCTGGCCACCTGATGGGAAGAGCTGACTCCTTGGAAAAGACCCCGATGCTGGGAAAGACTGAAGGCAGGAGGAGAAGGGGACGACAGAGGATGAGATGCTTGGCTGGCATCACCAACTCGATGGACATGAGTTTGTGTAAGCTCTGAGAGATAGTGAAGGACAGGGAGGCCTGGCGTGCTACAGTCCAAGGGGTTGCAAAGACCTGAACTCGACTGAGCGACTGAATAACAACATTTCTTCTAATGGAAACTTTAATAAATCTCACCACTTTGTCTGCAAAGTGGAAAAGCTGCTTTCAGTAGCTGGCATTTAAGGGTGGATGGTGATGTAATAGTCTTCTTTTTTTTTTTTTAATTTGGCGAGAGGGCTCAGATTTCCTTTTCTCTCCTACAGCAGGCGTGTACAAAGAGCCTTTTATTCCCACAGCCAACTTTTGTTGGCATTATCTCCTTCTTGCCTACCCTTATCTTTTCTTTGCAAACTTTAACCACCAAAATGCAACACATCTTCCTTTTTCAATCCTTGTGTTCACTGCTATCTACTTAAGTTATCATTTAAGCTTTCTTTCTTTGGATGAGAGTTGAGCTTTTCAAAGAAAGAAGAAAATAGCCCTATCTTACTTCTTTGCTGTGATCTAACTGGGAGACTCTGATATCTCTTGGCATCCGTGACTTTTCAAACCATCTCACCCATACTCATTTACAGTTGACAATCGGTTCTAGAAATAAGTACGATTCTATCCACAAAAGCTTATATACTGATGTCACACCTTACAATCAAGTGTCACGTATTGACCATAGAGCTCGTCAAATGAGTTCCATTAATGCCAAGCTCAACTTCCTTTTTTAGGCAAGAATACAGTGTGGGTTGCCATTTCCTCCTCTGGGGGATCTTCCCAAGCCAGGGATGGAACCCACGTCTCCT
This sequence comes from Bos mutus, assembly GCF_027580195.1. Classification (NCBI taxonomy): domain Eukaryota; kingdom Metazoa; phylum Chordata; class Mammalia; order Artiodactyla; family Bovidae; genus Bos; species Bos mutus. Next base: position 131,271,552 of record NC_091646.1, read on the forward strand.
GCTTTGGCAGATGGGTTGTTTACCACGGAGCCACCAGGGAAGCCCTCAGTGGTGTTTGTTAACTCCATAATGAATGAAAATATAAATGACATATCTCAGCTTTAATTCCCAAATGGCCCCGAACTATTGCCATGACCATTATCACGCTTCTAATTATTGTTTTTCTTACTTACCAAACCCAGTGTTCTGACTTGCATTGTTCAATAACCAAAATGAAAATGAAGGCTAGATCTGGAATTTGAATGCAGTTACATTCCCTCTGTATTTCACAACCAGGCCTCTAAATGCTTAGAGTTCTCTATCCAACACTTGTGTGATTGAAAAGAATTGTAAAAACCGTGACCCCTGACAGTCTTGTGTTTCTGTTCTCATTGTGTTAATCAAATCCCAGTGGAAGCATCTTGTTATCTTCTAAATGCTTTTATTATTTTTTTTAATATTACTGACTAATCAGGTTTAACTGTTAAGAGTCATTTAGTTCAATGTGAAGAGATCTGTTTTATATACATGGCGTGTGTGCTCAGTCACTCAGTCGTGCCAGACTCTTTGTGACCCCATGGACTGTAGCCCACCAGGCTCCTCCGTTCAAGGGATGCTCCAGGGAAGAACACTGGAGTGGGTTGCCATTCTCTCCTCCACGGGATATTCCAGACCCAGGGATCGAACCCGGGTCTCTTACAGCTCCTGCATGACAGGTGAATTCTTTTATAGCTGAATCATCCCCAGGGAAGCCCCTAAGTCAGTTTTTCTTGGCCAATTATATTTATCTGGATTTACGTGGATTTTCGTTTTTTGTTCTACAAGTATATCATCTCATTCTGATGAGTTACTCCGTGTTAAACCAACCATCTATTTCCATGTTAAACCAACCATCTATTCCTATGTTTAAACCCAACTTAGACACTAATTTTTATACATTGCTGGACTCCACTTAAAATATTTAGCTAAGGATTTTGACACAAAGATTTACTATGGGTATTCATCTACATTTGCCTTTTATTGTGATGTCTTTTTCATGCTGTGGTAGTCTAATACGCGCCTCCTCGAAGGAGTTAGAGAGCATTTTCTCATCTTCTATTTTCTAGACAATTTTGCATGCATTCTGTATTTTTATTCCATAAATTTTCATTTCATGTTCCACCTGATGGGCCATTTCTTCTACAAGTCTTCTTCGGAAACTATTTTTTTTTAAACTGCAAATTATATTTCTTAAATATACACAGGCTTATATGCTTAATGTTTTCTTGTTGCATGAGTTTTAGTAATTTGCATCATTAATACTTCTTCGTTGATTCTCCAAGTTGTCAGATGTATTGGTGTGAACTTGTTCATAATATTCACTAATTATTACATCAATATTTATGAAGCCCTTAACAGTGATCCTATTTCACCAATTTGTGTCTTATCTTTTATTTTCCTGACCAGACGGCTAGACACTACATAATTCTGTTGAACTTTCCCAAGGACCGCTTTTGATTTAATTGGTTTCATCCACTGTTTAACAGTTCTCTCACTAATTTTCCCCCCCGCCCCCTGGTCTTTATCATTTCTTTCCTTCCATTTATTTGGGATTTAATTTGCTCTTTATTCTTATGGCTTTAAAATCAGAAGCTTAGCTATTTTCTCTGAGACTCTTCATTGTTTTTCCTAATGCAAGAACCCCAAGCCCATTTTTTCCTGCACCTCCCAAATCACAGTGCCTTTTGTTTTCATTTTCCTTCAGCTCAAAACAGATTTCGCATTACAAATCCCATCCCAAATACACTCACTTTAATGAGAAAGAGAAAGAAAGTACAGATCCCTCATAAAATAACTGAAGCATAAAATTTACAAAGGGAAAGAAAATGCCATGTGGTTATTTTCTACAGACCACCAGCTCCAATTCTTTCCAAAGTTTTAAAAAGCAGTATTGGTTTGTTTGGGGGCTTCCCTGATGGCTCAGGTGGTAAAGAAACTGCCTGCCATGCAGGAGACCCCGGTTCGATTCCTGGGTCAGGAAGATCCCCTGGAGAAGGGATAGGCTACCCACTGCAGTACTTCTGGGCTTCCCTGGTGGCTCAGCTGGTAACGAATCTGCCTGGCAATGCGGGAGACCTGGGTTCGATCCCTGGGTTGGGAAGATCCCCTGGAGAAGGGAAAGGTACATGGGCTCAGTAGTTACGGCTCCCAGGCTCTAAAGCACTGGCTAAGTAGCTGTGGTGCACGGGCTCAGTTGTCCCAGGGCATGTGGGATCCTCCCAGACCAGGGATCGAACCCGTGTCCCCATCAGCAGGTGGATTCTTAACCACTGGGCGGCCCGTGAAGTCCCTAGCTCCAAAGCTTGTGAAAGACAAGGGCAACCGATGACTAACTTCCAGTCTCCCAATCAGCAGACAGGCAGCGGGTGAAACATTTAACACCCAGGAGCCAACCCCGCCAAGTGTTCAGAAATTCCTTCCAAAGGAATGGTTTTACCAGGTTATCTTAATTGCGGATCACACCACAGTGAGATAAATTACAGGCTGGTGTTTTGACGTGTAAACCAGGTTTGAGGTTTGCTACACTCAGAGAAGAAATATTTCTCCCCCTAGGGTCTTTTCCGCTTCCTCGACTCCCCGCAGGTGACCGCAGAGTAACCCATTCCAAGGAGGGTGGTGATTATCCAGTCCGACTGGCTTCCCTGTGCTGTGGAAACAGATGTAAGCAGAGGAAAAGCAGAGAACAATGGCCAGTCAGAGTCTCCTTACACTCTGCTCTCCCCTAATTTACGGAGTCCTGGGTGAAAGACGGATCTGTGAGTCTACGGGGAGGGTGCTTTCTGCAGGGGGCTTCGAGCCATGCGCTTCATCTGCATTTATCCCTCAGGAATTTCTTTTTTGTTTTTAAATCAGAATCTGTGATTTTCAACTATAGTTCAGTGGACATTTTTTCCTAGATCTTTGTATCAAGTTAATGCATGTTTTTTTTTATTATTACTAAAATTTTTATTGGAGTATAGTTGATTTAAAACGTTATGTATTTTCAAGTATACAGCAAAATAAATCAGTTATACATATATCCACTTTCTTAGTGGATATATGTATATACACATATATACATATGTATGTATATACATACACATTTTTAATTTTCTGGTATAGGCCATGGCATGGTTCTGAGTGAAGTTCCCCATGCTATACAGTAGGTCTGTATTAATTATCTCATCTCCAGGTAACCATAAGTTTTTTTTCTACATCAGTAACTCTATCTCTGTTTTGTAGATAAGTTCATTTGCCCCCCTCTTTTTTTTTAGATTCCACATATAAAGTTAATACATTTTAATAGGGCAACAAAAGATACCCTATGTTCAACTTGTAGGCATTTAACTAAATGTGGTTGTTCAGTCACTAAGCCGTCTCTGGTTCTTTGAGACCCCATGGACTGCAGCACGCCAGGCTTCTCTGTCCTTCACCATCTCCCGGAGCTCACTCAAACTCATGTCCATCGAGTCAGTGATGCCATCCAACCATCTCATCCTGTGTCGTCCCCTTATCTTCCTGCCCTCAATCTTTCCCAGCATCAGGGTCTTTGCCAATGAGTCAGCTATTCACATCAGGTGGCCCAAGTATTGGAGCTTTGGCTTCAACATCAGTCCTTCCAATCAACACCCAGGACTGATTTCCTTTAGGATGGACTGATTGGATCTCCTCGCTGTCCAAGAGACTGTCAAGAGTCTTCTCCAGGACCACCATTCAAAAGCATCAGTTCTTTGGCACTCAGCCTTCTTTCTGGTCCAACTCTCACATCTGTACATGACTACAGGAAAAAAATCACAGCTTTGACCATATGGACCTTTGTCAGCTAACTGATGTCTTTGATTTTTAATATACTACCTAGGTTTGTCATAGCTTCTCTTCCAAAGAGTAAGCATCTTTCAACTGATTTTGCATTTACTTACATCAGTGTATTTATTCAATTGGATTTATTCCAATCCAAATACTTGGATATATTTCAATCCAAATATTTGGAGTTTTTCAATTCAAAATTTAAATAAATGTATTAATCCATAAATAACTCAATGTTGCCCTACTTACAGCATTAAGAAATAACACACCACATGCAGATGTCTGAAGACTTGTAATACTCGTTGGATAATAAAGTGATAATTGCTGTGAGTACCACATGTGTGCCGCAGACATCATTTTCAAATTGGCTTAAAATTCCTAATTCTTTTTTAATGTGTTGTTCTTCACACCTTTAAGGGAATTTATTTTTACTATTTGTTTCAGCTTCATTTAGGAATAAATGAGAAATAAAATCCTACTTCTATATATAAACTGTACAACATGATCAAAGGGTATATGTACACATTCTGAAATGATTACCACAATTAAGCTAATTAGCACATTCAGCACCTCTCTTTGCTACTACTCTTCAGTTAAGGGAGGTCTTGATCTTGATCTGATGTCCGTTTGTGATTAGGAATAGACTGATGATGCCAAAGAGAATCTCCACATAAAAATACACGTTGCTCATATTTTCAGACACCCTCTCTACCGAGTGCAGTGTAAAATGATGATTTTAAAGGAGTGGTCATTTGATAACGAGAAAGAATAAAGCTCAAAAGGTAAGTTCATCTGCGCTTGGGGAAACCAGATTACGTTTCTTGGAGCATGACACATAAATTGCAAAACTTTGTAGAAAACCACACAGCAATTCTGGGTTAGGTATACAGACCCCCAGAGAAGGTGGCTGAAACGGTAAAGAATCTGCCTGCAGTGCAGGAGACCAAGGTTTGATCCCTGGATGGGGAAGATCCGCTGGAGAAGGGCGTGGCAACCCACTCCAGTATTCCTGCCTGGAGAATCCCATGGACAGCGGAGCCTGGCAGGCCACAGGCCATGGGGTGGCAAAGAGTCGGACACGACCCAGCGTCTAAAACACAGACACACATTTAAACAAATACACGTACATGGCTGCTAAGTCTGCTGCTAAGTCGCTTCAGTCGTGTCCGACTCTGTGCAATCCCAGAGACGGCAGCCCACCAGGCTCCCCCGTGCCTGGGATTCTCCAGGCAAGAACACTGGAGTGGGTTGCCATTTCCTTCTCCAATGCATGAAAGTGAAAAGTGAAAGTGAAGTCGCTCAGTCGTGCCTGACTCTTAGCGACCCCACGGGCTGCAGCCTACCAGGCCCCTCCATCCATGGTATTTTCCAGGCAAAAGTACTGGAGTGGGGTGTCATTGCCTTCTCCGACACGTACATGGAAGATCACACAATTAGGATGCATAATAGTGACAGCTGGAAGCAGTTCAGATGATCATCAACGGATGAGGAATATACCAAATGTGATCCGTACCTTCGATGGAGTGCCGGTCACACACAGAATAGTGGGTCGCTACAAATGTTTTGAAAACACGCGCTGAGTTACATGAGTCAGACACACAAGACACGAGGAATAATTGCATTCCTATAGAAAGTCCTCCAGAAGGAAACCCACAGGGACAGAACACACACTGCTGACTGCCAGGGGCTGCACAGGTTATTTTTTATGCAGTCAGCCATGGTCCCGGAAGATCCCACATACTGTGCAGCAACGAAGCTTGCACACCAGAACGACTGAGTCCGCTTGCTGCAAGCACCGAAGCCCGTGTGGCTACAGTCTGTGCTCTGCAACGAGAAACCCAACCACAGTGAGAAGCCCAAAGCCTGCACAGCGAGAGAGACCCAGCATGACCAAGAACGAACGGGTGATGAAAAGAAAAGAAAGCCGTTCCGTTTCCTCTTCGCCGGCTCCAGGCAGGCAGACCCTGGTCTGCCGTCCCATGTCCTTGGGTTCGGCGGTCCTACAGCTAAAACAGCAAAGTCCTCACGCACTCACCAGCAATGGCAGAGTCAGAACAGAATGGGGAAGACCTCATGGCTTTCTGACTGCAAGCCAGTAACGTCAGGAATGGAGGAATGTTCTACACGAAATGTTACTGTACTTTCAAGAAAGGCACAGCCCACCATGTGGAGAGCCTCCCGCTATACTCTGACCTGCCCTGGACTATTATAAGAGCATCCTGAGAGCCATGTTTGTGTCTAAGAGCAGAAGGGGATCTTCTTTTTCATTTCCAATGGCATGCTAACATGCACAGACATGCGATCCTGAAGCCAGCTTCCATTCCATCCAAAGTAAAACAGACTTTGTCTCCTACCCTGTTGGTGGGGATGCAAATTAGCACAGCCACTATGGACAAGAGTTTGGAGGTTCCTTGAAAAACTAAAAGTAGAACTATCATACGACTGGGCATCGATCAGACAAAACCATCATTCAAAGACATACATGCATGCCCAATGTCATTCGGCAGCCTGGCTGGGAGGGGAGTTTGGGGAACAATCGTTACATGTGTATGTATATCCCTGAGTCCCTTTGCTGTCCACCTGAAACTATCATGACATTGTTAATTGACTATACCACAATACAAAATAAAATTTAAAAAAATTTAACAAAAAGGAGTTTGTGTTATAACATTATGGTGTGCTGTTCTCTGAATTGGATTTTATCAAAATATGCTGTAGATTCTCAGACATTTCAAGATCAAACCGTCTGCAAAAGAATATTGATTTAATGCAAACAAAAGCACTAGTGAGCTAAACCCCAATGGAGTTACGCACAATCATGAGTCACTTCATCGGAAAGATTCTCAAGTGTCTTTCTGTTACATGTTTTAATAAGAATTCCTCCTTTATCCTTAGGGTTCACTCTCATAAACAGGAAAAACATCGAACATTAAGAACTACGCAAAAATAGTGCAATTTCAAATATTCCTAAATTCCATTTTAATTAAAAGAGTCTCGATTTTGAAATTTTATTTACGATGAAACCATTTGAATACTTGCTCTTGATGAGCCTCTCCTAATGTCTGTTCGTGAACTGTGTTTGCACTGATTTTCAAATTTTAAAGTTGCTCATTTTATTGAGGCTCTGAACATTCTGTACTGTGAAAACATTTAATGGTTCTTCAGGCTGCTCCTAAAGCTACTGAAAAAATGGGGAGGAACACGCACTCTGGCGGGACCCTAGGAGATCATAAAGCCTACATTTGCTCTAATCTACTTTTCTAATTTACGATAAATAATTTCTCCCAGTTAACTGGCACCGCAGTCTCTAAACAAGCTATAAAGAAAATTTGCTACGGGTCCAGAACGCTCAGAAACACCATCCATGCAAACTGCTATGCATAAGATAAAGAAGATACAAAGTAGAACACAGCCAATAATTTGTAATAAGTTTAAACGGATTATAAGCTACAGGATACTGAATCACTATGTCATCCACCCGAAAGGGATATCATATTATGAATCAACAACAACGTTTAGAAAGTCCATAACGTCAAAACTGAAGACTCTGTCGGACATCCATATGAAACAGGGTGATGCTTAACCTTTTGGAAAAGGATGTGGATACTGAGGACGGTCTAGGTTGGTGACCAGAGTCTGGGAGCAGGTTTTGGAAGAAGGAGTTGAATGCACAGCATTAGCAAAGATGTTACCAGGATGGATGTATGAGATTAAAGTAAATGTTACAATTCAGAAGAAGCTGGAGCTATTCCAACATTTTGGTGCTTCCAAGGTGGCCCTAGTGGTAAAGAACCCAGAGGCCAATATAGAAGATGTAGAGGACGCAGGTTTGATCCCTGCGTAGGTAAGATGCCCTGGAGGAGGGTATGGCAATCCACTCCATTATTCTTGCTGGAGAACCCCATGGATGGAGGAGCCTGGCAGGGCTACATTCCATGGGGTTCCAAAAGAGGCAGACAAGACTAACTTTGGTAAAGAATCTTTCTGCAATGCATGAGATGCAGGTTCGACCCCTGGGTCTGGAAGATCCCCTGGAGGAGGGAAGGGCAACCCACTCCATTATTCTTGCTGGAGAACCCCATGGACGGAGGAGCCTGGTGGGGCTACATTCTATGGGGTCCCAAAGAGGCAGACAAGACTAACTTTGGTAAAGAATCTTTCTGCAATGCATGAGATGCAGGTTCGACCCCTGGGTCTGGAAGATCCCCTGGCGGAGGTCAGGGCAACCCACTCCAGTATTCTTGCCCAGAATCCCAGGGACAGAGGAACCCAGCGGGCTAAAGTCCATGGGGATGCAAAGAGTTGGACATGACTGAGCATGCACGCACACACACACACAGACAGCATCTTGAGAAGGATAAGGGAAAGGAGAAGCAGGTTCGAGTACAAAGAAACCAGGTAAATACACGTTGAGACAGGCTTGTGCATGTGTTCATTATTATCTATCGAGAGGATGAAATCCAGGAGAAAATGGAAATGACACAAAAAGAAAGCACAGATGTCGTTCCTCGATTATCACGAGCCTCATGAAGAGTGATTCCTTCAAAGCAGGTGAGCAAAACACGGGCGTGGAACAAGGAAGAAGGGCAGATGGTGGGGAAAGAGGTGAGGGCCGCCGTGACTGACATTTCTGTAGAACTGGGAAGTCTGGTGTTGGCATGCTTTGGACTTGCTGTGAAAGGCGATCTTGGGTGACTGGAGATCTTGTGTGTAAAATGGAAGCTATGACCTGGGGATGTTCCTAAACGGAGCGCAAGCTCAGAAAGAAACCAAGGAGCAAGGACGAAAAGAGCAAGTATGCAAGGAATAGAAAAATGATACCGAGAAGGGAGTTCTCCTGTGGGTAGAAATACAAGTTGGTACAGCACCTATGTACGGCACTATGGAGGTTCCTGAAAAAACGAAAATATAGCTACCATATGACTGACCCAGAGGGGCTGCCCAGGTGGTCTTAGTGGTAAAGAACCCACCTGCCAACGCAGGAGACCCAAAAGACGTGGGTTCATTCCCCGGGTCAGGAAGATCTCCCGGAGGAGGGCATGGAACCTCACTCCAGTATGCTTGCCTGGAGGATCCCATGGACAGAGGAGCCGAGTGGGCTACAGTCCACGGGGCTGTAAAGAGTTGGACATGACGGAATGACTGAGCATGACCTAGCAATCCAACTCTTGGGCGTATATATGGAGAAAACTGTAATTCAAAAAAGTACACGCACCCCAGAGTTTACTGAGGAACTATTTAATAGCCAAGGCATGGAAGCAACTTAAAATGTCATTCAACAGATGAATGGATAAAGAGGATGCGGTCCATATAGACAATGGAATATGACTCAGCCATGAAAAAGAAAGAAAGAATGCCGTCTGCAGTCACTTGGGTGGACCCAGAGATTATCATCCCAAGTAAGTCAGAGAAAGACAAAAATATATGACATCACTTATATGTAGAATCTAAACTACGACACAAAGGAACTTATTTACAAAACAGAAAGAGACTCTCAGACATCAGAAATAGAGTTACCGTTGCCAAGAGGCGAAAGAGAAGAGGGAAGGATGAACTTGGGGACTGCAGTTAGCAGAAGCCTACTGCTGCCTTTAGAATGGATAAACAATAAGGTCCTACTTTACAGCTCAGGGAACTATATACAATATCCTCTGATAAACCATAGTGGAGAAGAATATTAAAACACGAATATGCATATCTGTGTATAACCGAGTCATTTTGCTGTACGGCAGAACTCAACCTAACACTGAAGCAGTCAATTAACTTAAAAAAAAGAAAAAGAAATGCCACCAAGGAAAGAGTGAGGCTCATTTGATCCAGTGGCTTTTGTTGAATCCTCTGTAGTACAGTTTATTATTTTTTCTCTCAAGTCTGATTTCCAATGAAAATCCTTAAATGTAGGGAAAGCACCGTGGTCGTCTGGCTCCTCGTCAAGCAGAGACGTTCAACCTAAGTCCTTGATTCTGAACAATTAACTCAGGAGGCCTTCATTAATTTAACTTATGAGTGTTTAACATTTCAGTCTCTAAGTCAACGTAAAAATGCAAATTACATCCTAGAAAATTATCTGGCAATTATGCCAAATCATATAACACACATTAGTATCATTTAACCCATATATTATGAGTGGAGAATTTGCAGTAGGGGAAAAATATATGCGTTATGGACCCAATCTCTCGTGTCCATGCAAGAATCTCCTGCAGTTGATTTTTCACTGGGTCAGAGAAAACGGCGTTCACTGCAGGATTGAAAGCCTGTCAGTTTAATATATGGGAGACCTTGTCTTCAAAAGCAAAATTTGGGGGAGACTATTTAAGCTTAAACTGTACTTTGTGTGTGTGGAAGTGTCTTAGTGGCTCAGTTGTGTCTGATTGTCTGCGACCCCATGGACTGTAGCCCACCAGGCTCCTGTGTCCAGGGGATTCTACAGGCCAGGATACTGGAGCGGTTTGCCATGCCCTCCTCCAGGGGATCTCCACGATCCAGGGATGGAACCCAGGTCTTCTGCATTGCAGGCAGATTCTTTACCATCTGAGTCACCAGGGAAGCCCCAGATGATAATATGAGAGATTAGCAACAAAGCTTCTTTTATGGAGAAATAATTCAATCAGTTGGACTTCTCAGGCATCCAAGGGGTGAAATCCAGCTGCCAAGGCGGGAGACACAAGAGACGTGGGTTTGATCCCTTTCCAGTCCACCTGAAACTTCAACATTGAGTCAGTGATTCTATCCAGCCATCTCATCCTCTGTTGTCTCCTAATTTTGCCTTCAATCCTTTGCCAAATCAGGGTCTTTTCCAATGAGTCGACTCCTCACATCAGGTGGCCAAAGTATTGCAGATTTAGCATCAGTCCTTCCAATAAACACCCAGGACTGATTTCCTTTAGGATTGACTGGTTTGATCTCCTTATAGGATTGACTGGTTTGATCTCCTTACAGGCCAGGGGCCTCTCAAGAGTCTTCTCCAACACCACAGCTCAAAAGCATCAATTCTCCGGCGCTCAGCCTTCTTTATGGTCCAACTCTCCCATCCGTACATGACTGCTGGAAAAACCAAACCTTTGACTAGAAGGACTTTTGTCGGTTAAGTAATGTCTCTGTTTTTTAATATGCTGTCTAGGTTGGTCATAGCATTTCTTCCAAGGGGCAAACTATCTCTTAATTTCATGGCTGCAGTCACTGTCTGCAGTGATTTTGTAGCCCAAGAAAATAAAGTCAATCATTGTTTCCCCATCTATTTGCCATGAAGTGATGGGACCAGATGCCATGATCTTAATTTTATGAACGCTGAGTTTTAAGCCAGCTTTCTTGTGGTATGTGTGTGTGTTAGTCGCTAAGTCATGTCTGACTCTTTGCGACCCCGTGGACTGTAGCCCACCAGGCTCTTCTGTCCGTGGGATTCTCCAGGCAGGAATACTGGAGTGGGTTGCCATGCCCTCCTCCAGGGCATTTTCCCAGCTAAGGGATTGAACTCAGGTCTCCTGCATTGTGGCCAGATTCTTGACCATCTGAGCCACCAAAGATAATAATTCCCTAATATGAGTCTACATATTTTATGTAATTCTGATGCCTCAGAGTAAATGGTAAATATATACGCTTTGTAGGGGGGTTGACAAGCCTCTCTGAGGTCAGAGAATTCAAGATCAGGCGTCTCCTCTACAGAGTAAACACAAAGCTTCAATATGTGGGTTTCCAGCAGGTTACCTGCCTTACTCCTTCTGACTCCACTTCATCATGTTCAAATGCTGCCAGCGGTGGCGGAGTATCTGAAGATCTAAAACCTTCAGGAAGAAAACATATTTCAGACCCTTATTAATGTTCCAAGGTCTGTGTATTTTTCATGCCTGACTCATTTTGAACGTTATGAAATGCAGGTATGAAAGATGGTAGACAAATATATCTCAGGCTATACATCACATTTGGTGGTTCCCGGTGGAAAAACTAGCAGTGTTTCTAGGAAGGTGATGACAGACATCTTTATGAAAGGGAAAGTGTTAGTCGCTCAGTCGTGTCTGACTCTCTGTGACTCCACGGACTGTAGCCCGCCAGGCTCCTCTGTCCATGGGATTCTCCAGGCCAGAATACGGGAGTGGGTTGCCACGCCCTCCTCCAGGGGATCTTCCCCACCGAGGGGCTGCACCCAGATCTCCCACATGGCAGGCAGAATCTTTACCATCTGAGCCACCAGGGAAGCCCAGACATTTTTAAACCTACTTCTAATTATATTATTCTTTGGGTTGGCCTGGATCCATGTGGGCAGACTTTGCCCAAAGGAAATCTGACCCAGAGTTTACGTAAGGAAGCTGTATTTTTTTTTTTTACATTTGCTTCACTGGGAATTCTAGAGAAGGAAACCTGTAGATGATTCCTGCTAAAAGAAACACGGAGAAGGCAATGGCACCCCACTCCAGTACTCTTGCCTGGAGAATACTATGGACGGAGAAGGCTGGTGGGCTGCAGTCCATGGGGTCTTTTCGAAGAGTCAGACACGACTGAGCGACTTCCCTTTCGCTTTTCACTTTCATGCATTGGAGAAGGAAATGGCAACCCACTCCAGTGTTCTTGCCTGGAGAATCCGAGGGTTGGCGGAGCCTGTTGGGCTGCGTCTATGGGGCCGCACAGAGTCGGACACGACTGAAGTGACTTAGCAGCAGCAGCAGCAACAAATACACAGATGGCTTTGAGGTGGTCCTTAACCATGTTTATTGGGTTTCAAAGGGGTAGCGACTTACTGAGAAACAGAAATAATGACCATGCTGCAGTACATATGCATTTATTCAGCATAAAAGTCACCTCCTTTATAAATCTATAGGAAAGAACTTCCCTGGTGGTCAAGTGGTTGAGAATCCGCCTGGCCACGCAGGAGGCGGGGGTTTGATTCCTGGTCAGGGAACTAAAATCCTATGTGACCTGGGAAAACGAAGTTAGCATCACAACGAAAGATTAGGCATGACTCACGAAGATGCCAACTGCTGCCACTAAGACTTCTTTACAAAGCCTTCTTTACAAAGACTGCCACAAAGACTTCTTTACAAAACATTTTTCAGAAAAAAATCAACATAGAAATTAGAAACACACATGTATGCAGACATGTCCCTATGACAACCTTCTCCTACCCCCAGCAGACTAGAACTTTCAAAGGGGCAAGGTTTGGTGTTCCATGGAATATTTGCTCAAAAAAGATTTAAAATGGTGAACAGTCACTCTATGACATTTTTAGATACAATATAAAAGTTTATAAAATGTTTAATCGTTTACGATCAGAAAAAAGTTTTATAGGATGAGCTTCAATATCAAAGTGGTTGAAAGTCCGCAAGCAAAGCAAGCTGCAAATGCGAAAAAAAAAAAAAAAAACTCTGCAAACATGACTGTAAATGCAGGAGATGACCGTGTATCATGAAAACAAGAAGGCTGATACTGCAACTTATGGAAACAGAGAGTCATTAACTGGTTTATAAGAAATAGGAAGAACGTTTTAAAATATTCAGAATGAATAAATTGTCTCTATGATTGCAACTTGAAATCAGTTAGTGTCCACATCACATCTATTTTCAGGATGTGATGAATATTGTGTTGTATTTTGATGCATTATAGAACAGTTATTTTTTCTTTTTAATGCTCAATAAAGTTGAAATTACCAGACAATTTGTATAAAGTATATACATCATTGATCAACAACTCTTCCTAACAGTTTTCATGATTGCAATGTGTTGGATTTACAGCAAGGATGAAAATTCAAATGGGGAGTATGACAAATTTAAACTGTCCCACAACTGTGATCAGAAACAGTTACTCAAAATCCAAGTCAAAAGTACCCATGCTCAAGATTGTGCATGCTGGGAGTGACATGGTTCTGTCAAAAGTCACACGGTTAAGAAAGAAAAGAGACCCTGTAAATAGTAACCCATATGTGTTTTACTTAAAATGAAAAATTCACCATAAATGTCTGTATCTTTTTCATGTTGAAAAATAGCTATTTCCTGCTGCTGCTGCTGCTGCTGCTGCTGCATCGCTTCAGTCGTGTCCGACTCTGTGCGACCCCATAGACGGCAGCCCACCAGGCTCCCCCATCCCTGGGATTCTCCAGGCAAGAGCACTGGAGTGGGTTGCCATTTCCTTCTCCAATGCATGAAAGTGAAAAGTGAAAGGGAAGTCGCTCAGTCGTGTCCGACTCTTAGCGACCCCATGGACTGCAGCCCACCAGGCTCCTCCGCCCATGGGATTTGCCAGGCAAGAGTACTGGAGTGGGGTGCCATTGCCTAGTTTATGGTAAAAGTTGTAGCCAAGATAAACACAAAGAGTCAGACCCAGCTGAAGTGACTTAGCAGCAGCAGCAGATTTCCAACACAGCTTTTTACTTCTCCCTTACCCCCACTTAAAAATGAAACAGTTGAAAATGCTGGAGAGGCTATGGAAAAATGGGAACCCTCTCACTCTGTTGGTGGCAATTTAATTGGTTGCAGCCGGAATGGAGAACAGTTTGGAAGCTCCTCAGAAAGCTAAAAGCAGAATTGCCGTACAATCCAGCAATCCCATTCTAGGGTGTATATTGAAGAGAAAAGCATGACTAGAAAATGCATGCCCCTCAGTGTTCATTGCAGCACTATTTAAAATAGCCAAGGTGTGGAAGAAACCTAAGCGTCCAGCGACAAAGGAATGGATCAAGATGTGGTGCATACATACAACGGAATATGACTCGGCCATGAAAAGGGAAGACACGATGCCAGTTGCGGCAACATGGATGGGTCTGGAGATGATCGTACCAAGTGAAGTGAGTCAGAAACAGAAGGACAAAGACTGTACGATATCACTTATACGTGGAACCTAAACTCTGACCACAATGAATGTATGTAGAAAACGGAAATCAAGTCGCAATCAGAGAAGAGATTTGTGGTTGCTAAGGAGGCAGGGGGAAGATGGGGCTGGGAGTTTGGGGTTAGCAGATATAATTATAAACAGGTGGATAAATGATAAACAGGGAGGATAAATTATAAACAGATACGATTATAAACAGGGTGGATAAACAACAAGTTCCTACGGTAGAGGACAGGCAGCTACATTAAACACCCTGGGATAAACCATCATGGAAAATAACACGGAACACGATATTTCTATAACTGATTCACTGTGCTGTAACGCAGAAAATGTGCACTTAGCTGCTCAGTCACATCCAGTGTTTTTTGGACCCATGGTCTTCTGTCCATAGGATTCTCCAGGCAAGAACACTGGAGTGGGTTGCCATGCCCTTCTCCAAGGAATTTTCCGGACCCAGCGACTGAACCCAGGTCTCCCGCACTGCACGTGGATACTTTACCATCTGAGCCACCAGGGAAGCCACTGTAAATCAACTATACTGCGAGTGAACAAAAAACATGTTTTTTTTTAAACTTACTAGTTGAACATCATCATAATAAGCAAAGCTGTTCAAAGTTATATTTTCAGAAACAAAAAAAATCCTTAGTAACAACAACAAAAAAATGTTGAGGTAGAAAGAAAATATCACTTAACTGACTTTGCTTTCTGTGAAAATAGAGCAACAAAAACTTCCTTATGGTCTGTTGAAGAAGCTGAAGATCCCAAGTTGATAAGGAGCCAGTTCACCATACTGTATACTTGTGCTGAATTATTTAATATTTTGACTTCATTTTATTCAACACATAAACACTATGAATGGAAGACATTGAGAGCTAGCAGTCACAATGGTCCTCTGATTTCAGTAGGAGGATCTTCCAAATATTTCACTGTCACTCGGTAATGAAACATGAACTCTCTGAACTTCTCATTGAAAAGACAAAAAGAAAATACTGAAAGGTTCCCTATTTCCAGATGTTCAAGCTGGTTTTAGAAAAGGCAGAGGAACCAGAGATCAAATTGCCAACATCCGCTGGATCATCAAAAAAGCAAGAGAGTTCCAGAAAAACACCTACTTCTGCTTTATTGACTATGCCAAAGCCTTTGACTGTGTGGATCACAACAAACTATGGAAAATTCTGAAAGAGATGGGAATACCAGACCATCTGACCTGCGTCTTGAGAAACCTATATGCAGGTCAGGAAGCAACAGTTACAACTGGACATGGAACAACAGACTGGTTCCAAATAGGAAAAGGAGTATGTTAAGGCTGTATATTGTTACCCTGTTTATTTAACTTATATGCAGAATACATCATGAGAAACGCTGGGCCGGAGGAAACATAAGCTGGAATTAAGATTGCCGGGAGAAATATCAATAACCTCCGATATGCAGATGACACCACCCTGATGGCAGAAAGTGAAGAGGAACTTAAAGAGCCTCTTGATGAAAGTGAAAGAGGAGAGTGAAAAAGTTGGCTTAAGGCTCAACATTCACAAAACAAAGATCATGGCATCCGGTCCTGTCACTTCATGGCAAATAGATGGAGAAATAGTGGAAACAGTAGCAGACTTTTTTTTTCTGGGCTCCAAAATCACTGCAGATGGTGACTGCAGCCATGAAATTAAAAGACACTTACTCCTTGGAAGGAAATTTATGACCAACCTAGACAGCATATTAAAAAGGAGAGACATTACTTTGTCAAAAAGGCCTGTCTAGTTAAGGCTATGGTTTTTCCAGTGGTCATGTATGGATGTGAAAATTGGACTATAAAGAAAGCTGAGCGCAGAAGAATTGATGCTTTTGAACTGTGGTGTTGGAGAAGACTCTTGAGAATCCCTTGGACTGCAAGGAGATCCAACCAGTCCATCCTAAAGGGGATCAGTCCTGGGTGTTCATTGGAAGGACTGATGCTGAAGCTGAAACTCTAATGCTTTGGCCACCTGATGCAAAGAGCTGACTCACTGGAAAAGACCCTGATGCTGGGAAAGATTGGGAGCAGGAGGAGAAGGGGACGACAGAGGATGAGATGGTTGGATGGCATCACCAACTCGATGGACAAAAGTTTGAGCAAGCTCTGGGAGATGGTGATGGACAGGGAGGCCTGGCGTGCTGCAGTCCATGGGGTCACAAAGAGCTGAACGTGACTTAGTGCCTGGACAAAAGCAACAACAAATACGAAAGGCTTCATTTACGCACCACTGCATTGGTTTCCTTGGTCATTTCGATAACAGTGTGAAAACTCCTTCATCACGTTGCAACCAAAGCAACCTGTTTCTGTTTAAATCTTTTTAAATGTCATCACTCTGATGTATTCTGCCACGTAGTCTGAAGTGGTAGAAACCAACCATACTATGTTTTGTAAGAATGAATGATTCAGCACATTTCTGCTTTTTATTTTCTCAAAGCCTTCTTTCAAAACAGTATATGATCTTGCGGGGGTAAGCAAAAATAAATTGAGGTCCCCTGACGACTGGGGCAAGCTTTCCTTCTTTATAAAGAGGATTATGTTTCACTGTCGGTGGCTTATAACAAAACTCACTTCTTCAAAGCTGCATCTATTTATGTCAAAACGACTGTTCTCATACAAGACAGACTGTGAACATCTGAATAAATGCCGAGAGTTCAGATCAGACTCCTTTAAAGGCAAAGTGGGTTTTCTGCCCCTGTTGTGTGTCAGCATCTCACACAACACAATCTTTGGAGGTCCATCTCTTTTGTAATTAAATCGCGCCCTTAAAACTTCCTAGTCCTAGGCTTCATCTTTATCTAATTTCAGAGCAGTTTTGGCAAAAGCCCACATCTGATCATAAAGAACACTTTAACACAGACTTACTGACTGAGAGAGCAACTTATGGTTCCCAGCGGGGAAGGACGGGGGAAGGGATAGTCGGGGAGTCTGGGGTGGACATGGACACACTGCTGTGTTTAACATGGAGAACCAGCAAGGACCTGCTGGACGGCACAGGGGACTCTGCTCCATGTCATGCGGTAGCCTGGATGGGATGCGAATCTTGGGGTGAAGGGATACGTGTGTATGGATGGCTGAGTCCCTTGGCTGTCCACCTGAAACCATCACAACATTGTTAATTGGCTACACTCCAAGACCAAACAAAAAGTTCAATAAAATAAATGTAAAAACCCATAAAGGATCATGGGAAACATAGAACTCTTTGAATGGCACGGCAAACGTGAAAATTCCTTGAAGAGTTACAACTTGCGTTCTGCACTAATAGTATTAATTATGTTTTCAAGTGCCGTGCTTTCTCTGAGCAGCATTTTCGCCTTGGGTGGTTATCAGCTAAACACTTTACAGGCGATGAACCGTTCTTGAGAATATTCCCAGGTGAGTTTGCTCTGGGGGCCCAGATTCTTATGTTAGGGTCTGATGAAAGCTCTCACAAATTCTTTATCCACAGTGAGTGTCCATCCGTGCGTATGCAGACAGAGGGGCAGAGTCCAGTCCACAGAGGGCATCCTTCTACGTCATTTCACGACATTCTCTCCTGCACTTTTCTCTCTGTGTCTGCCTGAGTGTGGGCTTCCCCGGTGGCTCAGCTGGTAAAGAATCTGCCTGCCATGCGGGAGACCTGGGTTCGATCCCTGGGTTGCCAAGGTCCCCTGGAGAAGGTACAGGCTGCTGCTGCTGCTGCTAAGTCGCTTCAGTCGTGTCCAACTCTGTGCGACCCCATAGATGGCAGCCCACCAGGCTCCCCCGTCCCTGGGATTCTCCAGACAAGAACACTGGAGTGGGTTGCCCTTTCGTTCTCCAATGCATGAAAGTGAAAAGTGAAAGTGAAGTCACTCAGTCGTGTCTGACTCTTAGTGACCCATGGACTGCAGCCTACCAGGCTCCTCTGTCCATGAAATTCTCCAGGCAAGGATATTGGAGTGGGTAGCCAGTTCCTGCTCCAGACTGTCCCTTCTAAAAGGCTCTAAATATGATACTGAAATTGACTTCGTAGGTAGATAATAAATAGAGGACGCATAGATATGTAGAGAGGTAATAGATGGAGAACAGGCAGAAGATAGACACAGATGTTTAGATCATCTAGCGTTTACTTTTGGGCTGACCTGAAGGTCAAGCACCCATTTCTTCAGAAGAAACCAGTCTGTTCCTCTGAACATTGTTATTTCATAAACATCTGAAGCCCTACATTTCTTCCACATCCAGCTGCCTTGCAGCCTCTTCTTAAGAACCTCTCTGGTGCTTCTTAAGTGCTCCTTTTAATTTCACACACACACACGTATCACTCATTCTCTCCACTGACGCGGTAGCAGCAACAGAAGCAGGTGCACAGACAGACGCTTAGTGTTCGCCCCAGACTCCAGAGGGGGCAGCGACATGCAATCCTGGTTTGCTTTCCAGCTCAGCGGACAAAGAGGAAAACGAGCATGTGCCCAAAGCAAGAGGTAGGAGGCATGCCCTTCCCTGGGTGCAGAAACTCCACACCATGTACTGGGAAAGCAGCCTCTCTGGGAGAAAGGAAGTTCGCAAGCAAGCACATCCATCATGTAACAAAGAAGTGCTAAACATACAGAGAGGAATATTACTCAGCCAGCAAAACGAATGAACTGATGCCAAATGCAGGAACATGGATGGACCTAGAGACGATCACACTAGCTGAACTGAGTCAGAAAGAGCAATGCAAATACTGTATGAGACCGCTGATACGTGGAATCTAATACACGGCACAAAGGAGCTGATCTGTGAGACAGAAAACAGACCCGCAGACACAGGGGACAGACTCGTGATTGCCGTGGGGGAGGGACGGGTGGGAGGCTGGGATTAGTAGAGGCAGACTAGTGTATACACAGGATGACAAATGACAACTTTGCACTGTAAAGTACAGGGAACTATATTCAATATCCTGTAATAAGCCGTCACAGAAGACAATACGAACAATATTATATATATAAACCTGAATCAATTTGCTGTACAGCAGAAAGTCACACAACCTTGTAAATCGACTATACGTCAATTAAGCAACGCTAAAACATGAAACATGGCCTCACCGACTCGATGGGATGTGAGTTTGAGCAAGCTCTGGGAGTTGGTGAAGGACAGGGAAGCCTGGCGTGCTGCAGTCCACGGGGTCACGAAGAATCAGACGCGACGGAGTGACTGAACTGGACTGCAATCGTGAAAAGATAGCAAGAACATCCATCGTGGCTAGCCTGCGATGGTGGAGGAGCCATCTCTAGATGGCCATAGAGACTGTGCACCCATTAGTTTTGAAGAGTTTAATGTACAGGGATCTTGAAATAGTTAGACGGCTTCCCCCTTGATTCCAAGTTTTCAAAGAACAGAGAGGAGACCAGAGCTCCTAGGAGAAGCCAGGATTTATGGCTTTCAGAGTAAAGGTCATACTGGCTGAGGACTGACATCCTTGAACAGACCATGCACTCTGCAGTCTGTAGCTAGTGAGCCCCTTGTGGACAGAGGAAAGAAATATGCAAAGAAATATGGCAACAAGGCAGTGATCAGCTTCTGTGTCCCGTTTCTATCAGAATGTAGGTATTTTTCAGTCTTCTTCTGAATGCGTTCCTCTTTCATCACCGGTCTCTTTTTATCCCTTCAATTTTCTGCAGTCTCCCTGTTGCTGCTACACATTTGTATACATTTACATAATTGAGACTACTTGAAATGCTCTGTAGCAAACTTTTTCACTTAAAAATCCCATCACACAACGCTCCTTTAATTGATTTCTTGTTGTTCATCCGCTCAGTCGTGTCCAGCTCTTTGCGACCCCGCGGACTGCAGCACGCCAGGCTTCCCTGTCCTTCACCATCTCCCCGAGTTTGCTCAAATTTGTGTCTGTTGAGATTTATGACTGGACACTGACATTATGTGGAGCAGGTCTGCATTCAAAATGCTGTGAACCTTCTATAGTAAAGAACACTTGGCTCTTAGGCACATTTCTAAGGATAAGTTCCTAAGTGTGGAATAAGAGAATTTTATGAAAGTAGCCATTTGTGCATGCCTTCATTATCATGAATTTCTCTCAAAAATATTGGTGATAGCAACACATATTACATTCACAGTGATAGTCTTTTGGTTCACTTTTTTGTTTGCAAATATAGCAACTGACATTATCAATGGTTACACTTAAACATTTATTTTTTTTAAAGCATCGGCGATGGACTCTCAGGTTCATCAGACAGAAGGAGACAGCATTTGATACATATATGAACACTGTGCAACACCACTATATTTCTGAACCAGTAGCTGTACAAAACAAAATTATTTTCACCATGTTGACAAACTTAAAACTAACAGGCACCTGAAGGTAGACGGAAGCTGCCGACGTTATTAATTAATGTCAAGTTTGACCTTAAGTCCTCAGTCTCAGGGTGATCAACGTGAAATTCGGGGACCCTGACAACCTCCCCACCTTGGGTGTGAATTTCTATGCAACAGTTCTTCTGGTTTGAAACTGTGTCTCCAACTTAATTTCTTATAAAGGGTCAAACTGGTGTTTGTTTCGTATCTTTTGGGCTGTGTAAAAATTTCATGTTTTATTTACAGTGAAGACACAATACCATGTTTATATATTTTTTCTCCTTGTACCAGTGACCTGTCTCCAGTGAACCATGCTGAGCCACAGTCATTTTGCTAAACATCACCCCCGCTCCACCCAATCCAATTTAATCCCAGAGATAAATCCCTGCACCAGTGCAAAAGTCGGCAGTGCATCATTGCACACATTTCTTTTACATACAGACATAAACCATACAGTGCTGAATATTCATTGGACGGACTGATGCTGAAGTTCCAATATTTAAGCTACTTGATGTAAAGAACTGACTTCCAGGAAAAGACCCTGAGGATGGGAAAGATCGAAGGCAGGAGAAGAAGGGAGCAACAGAGGATGAGATGGTTGGATGGCATCACCGACTCGATGGACACGAGTTTGAGCAACTCAGGGAGCTGGTGATGGACAGGGAGGCCTGGCATGCTGCAGTCCCTGGGGGTCTCAAAGAGTCTGACACGACTCAACAACAGCATCATCAGGACACGTCTGATCTAGTGGAGAGATGAGTGGTGTACCATTAACTGTCTGGAGCAGAGATTCTTAACAGGTGCAACTTTGGTCCCAGAGCATGGAGTACATTTAGCAACATAGGGGTGCAGTTTAGGTTATCCCAACTGAGGATGCTCCTGGTGTCAGCGGGGAAAGAGGTCAGAGATGCTGCTAAATATACCCAATCATGTGCAACCCCCCAACAGAGCATAGGATTATCCAGCATCAAATACCACCACTGTTAAAGCCCACAAATCCTGCTTTAGCACTAAAGCAAAAACAAGACGTGCAAAACACGCTTATAAATACCATATATCTGTGAGCGTATAAAGAGGTGCAAAGGTCTGGGGGATTTCGAAAGACAGACAGGGTGAATACATAGACAGGAAAGCTAACTGTAGCTGGATCTTCCTACTTTTGGGTCCTCAAATGAGCAGTCTGAGTTTCATAAAAAGACGAGCATTGAAGGTAAAGAAAACCAGATTCAGGAGTCCTGGGGTTCAATGGACCGGGCTTACCTTTGCGGGAGTGCGTGGCCAGTGGTGCACGGTCGCGGATGGACACCAACTTCCTGGCAGAGTCGATAAGTGGACGGAACCTTGTGATCAACGCGAAGCTACGGACGTTAAGAGGGCGTTGCGTGAGCCCCCGGAAAACAAACAGCCACCGGCAGGCAGACAATGAACCTCGGTCATATTCCAGCTTTTCCCTAGGCAAACTGCTATTTGTAAGGGCAGGACTGGAGTTAGCACGCTGTCTTAGGGGCTCAGTAAGAACCTAGAGGGGACGGGTGGGGAGGGAGATGGGAGGGAGGCTCAAGACGGAAGGGAGGTCTACGGCTGATTCATGTTGATATTTGGCAGAAAACCACAGAATCTATAAAGCCACAGAATCTATAAAGCAATTATCCTTTAATTAAACAAAATTCGTAAAATCAGATTAAAAAACAAAACAAAACTGTTTTAGAATGAATTAAACCTGAACTAGAGGCAGCGAGGGCTTCATTGGTAGTTCAGCTGGTAAAGAATCACAGAGGCAGTGAAATCTTTCAAATGGTGCCACTTATCCAAGGCAGGGCACACAGTCCGCCCCAGTGGACTAATGGCTAAGACTGTGTGCTCTCAGTGGAAAGGGGCCCCGGGTTCGATCCCGCGTCAGAGAACCATGACCCCATATGCCCCAAATAAGACCCAGCTCAGCCAAATAAATATTTTCCTGAAAAAACAAGAGTGCAGTCCAGTGGTTAGACGGCAAAGAAGCGGGTTTTCATGCTTCACTTTTCCGTAACGACATGGGTAGAATATCTCTTTTGCACAAGCATGGTTGAATCTATGTAGATTTCCTTCCTTCACCTTGCGTACACGTTTCGAAATCCTGGTATGTATGATTGCTATGGGCTCAGTGGTAAAGAATCTGCCTGCAGTGCAAGGAATCCAGGTTTGATCCCTGAGCTTGGAAGATCCCTTGGAGATAGGAATGGGCAACCACTGCAGTAATTGTGCCTGGAGAATCCCGTGGACAGAGGAGCCTGGTGGAGTACAGTCCACAAAGAATTGGACACGACTGAGAGACTAATATTGACACTTGTTTTTTCTTCCAGTATAAAACTGAGCTGCTGAGTGGGTACATGCAGACACACACAACACACAAACACACACACAACACACACACAACACACAAACACACACCACACAAACACACAACCACACACAACACACAAACACACACAACACACAAAACACACAACACACACACACAACACACACAAACACACACAACACACAAACACACACAACACACACAACACACAAACACACACCACACACACACAAACACACACACACACACACAACACACAAACACACACAACACACACAACACACAAACACACACAACACACAAACACACACAACACACAACCACACACAACACACAACCACACACAACACACAACACACAAACACACACAACACACAAACACACACAAACACACATAACACACACACAACAACACACACACACAACACACACACACACAAGAAAGTTATACCAAAACAATGCTCTTCCCATCAACTACACACATTTGAAAGACAGACCAATGTCATATGATATCATTTATATGTGGAAACTGAAAAAATATATACAAATAAACTTATTTACAAAACAGAAGCAGACTCAGAGACATAGAAAATAAACGTATGGTTACCAAAGAGGGGTGCTTGGGACAGATTAGGAGTTTCAGATTGAGACATACAGACAGCTACAAGGTAACCAACAAGGACCCTGCATAAGCACTGGAATTACATTCAATAACCTATAAAGGTATAGGATATTAAACAAAGAATATGTATATTTTGCTTTTGTCTAGTCACTTCAGTTGTGTCCAACTCTTTGTGACTCCATGGACTGTAGCCCACCAGGCTCCTCTGTCCATGAGATTCTCCAGGTAGGAATACCGGAGTGGGTTGCCATTTCCTTCTCCAGGGCATCTTCACAACCCCCCAAGGATGAGATCTGAGTCTCCTGCATTGCAGGCAGATTCTTGACCATCTGAGCCACCAGGGAAGCCCCAAGGACTGCTATTACCATCTATGAGATCATCTCATTTTCTGCCCCAAATGGGCTGCAAGGACGCATTCCTTTCAAAGCCAACATTTCAAAGACAATAAACCCTGTTAAGTCTTTGTCATGGACACAGCCTACGCTCAGCAGACATAGATGCTCAGTTGCTTGGAAAAGGTCGGATCCAAAAAAATTAACCAAAACCCTACCTGTCTCCTTCTCAAATCTCAGGTTGTCAGCACAAGACACTCTCTCCTAGTTTCATGTGTAGATTTACATGCAAAACCCGGAATATATTTTGCTTAATGAGCTGATACGGTTAAGTGATCCTGAGCCTAATGTTTTCAATACCGCAGTGAAGAGCTTCATAAAGTTACGCGTTAACGTTGTCTCCTACACATGCCTGCTTATTAAGCCCTGTTCCCTAGCCTCCAATGGGTCCTAACGTGACTCTTTACACAAGAAAACAGAGGCCCTTGCTTAGGAAGGAACACAGGGCCTGCTGCTCCTTGTGACTTTCAATTCTCTACCACTGATGCTAAGTAATAAGACATACTATATCCAGAACACCTAACAGGCCTTTCTGTCGCTGTATTTGCAAAAAAGAACTTGCTTTCTTGCTCAGTCGCTAGGTCGTCTCCGACTCTTGGCGACCCTATGGGCTGCAGCGCGCCAGGCTTCCCTGTCTCTCACTATCATCCCAGAGTTTGCTCAAATCAAGCCCAGTGAGTCTCTGCTGCTGCTGCTAAATCGCTTTAGTCGTGTCCGACTCTGTGCGACCCCATAGACGGCAGCCCATCAGGCTCCCCCGTCCCTGGGATTCTCCAGGCAAGAACACTGGAGTGGGTTGCCATTTCCTTCTCCAATGCATGAAAGTGAAAAGTGAAAGGGAAGTCGCTCAGTCGTGTCCGACTCTTAGAGACCCCATGGACTGCAGCCCACCAGATTTTCATAATTTTATAGGATGCTGTGTGATGGTTACAACTCAGTGGGTGCAACGAAAGCATTTTGCTGTGTGTCTTACTCATCCAACAGTAGGGATGGACGAGCCATCAGGCCCGATTTAAACAGATGTCTGCTATGTTCATAGCACATTCTGGAATTGAGCTTTTAAGGTTTACTGACACAGTAGATCTGCTTTGAAAAAAAAAGAAATTTTGAAGTAGAGTTGTTTACAATATTTCAGGTGAACAGCACAGTGTTTCGGTTATATATACATATGTTCTTTCTCTGATTATTTCCCATTATAGTTTATTACAGTATGTTGAGTATAGTTCTTTTTGCTATTCAGGAGGTCCTGATTTTTTATGCAGTAGGATCTATCTGCTCATCACGGACTCGTCCCCCACTGGTAAGCAACAATCTGTTCTCAACGTCTGTGAGTCTGTATCTGTTTTGGTATAGCCACTAGTTTTTTTGCAAGAGATTCAGTTGAGTTCAAGTGAGTCTGAGTGAACTCCGGGAGTTGGTGATGGACAGGGAGGCCTGGCGTGCTGCGATTCATGGGGTCGCAAAGAGTCGGACACGACTGAGCCACTGAACTGAACTGAAGTTACTGTGAGTTACTCTTCTTGTTCTTTCTATTCAGAATGGGTTTCATTCTTGTTTTTTTCATTCCACTTCCTTCTTTCTGCCCTAAGTGGTGAAGACAGAGCACAGGACTGCGTTTACTGCAACTACTGTTTTTCCTGATTTAACATCTCAGTATGATTCAGCAGTTCAGACAAGAAAAGAGGGGTGAAATTTTTTTTTTTAAAAAAACAGTCAACAATGGTTTTTATAGGTTCTGGACAGCAGCATGAAATACAAAGAAACAGATTCCCTCACAGAGGTAGCTTTTTGAGATCCCAGTTTTGTATCATCCAGAAGTGGCATAAATCCTGTAGGAAACACTGCCTGACTGAGTTTGTACTTAATGTTTTTAGAAGAAACTGCTAGATCCAGTTCTCTAAAATGTTCTCATTAGTGGATAATGTGAGAGGATAAAAAAAAAAAAAAAGCCTTCAAACCAAAACCAGAAATACTTGCATCTTTATTGCTGATTAACTATCATTAGCAATTATACAGGACAATAAAATTCAATTTGGACCACTAATAAGTCTAGGTAGAATTTAATTGGGAGACAAACTAAATTTCAGATTATTGTTGCCGTCTACAGTATGGGCTGTTTCTGTCCTTTATTGTGCCCATCTTTGCATGAAATGTTTCCTCGGTATCTCCAAACAGTATGTGCGCTCAGAAACGGTCCTTTTGTTCCAGTTTAAATGCAGTACGGCTTCTATTTTTTTAAGAGCAGAAAAATAAACAAGCATAGGTTTTTATATGCACAGAACAAAAGACTCACATATTGGCAAATGTCACTTCTCTAAATGAAAATTTATGCCTAGAAATTTAAGATTTATTCTAACAATTAGTTATAATTGTATTAATGTAAGCAATTTTTATGAAGGAGGTATAATATAGAAAAATAAATTACACTGTGAAGTTGAATTTGTAGCTTTCTCATCTGTCCTATAAAAATGTTTTCCAGGGTACTTTCCTGGTGGTCTACTGATTAAGACTAAGTCCTTCCACTGTAGAGGGCGTGGGGTCGATTCCTGGTCAGGGAACTAAGATTCCATGTGGTATGTGCCTTTGTGGTCAAAAAGAAAGTTTTCCAAGTCATCACATGACATTTTTTGGGGGGGGGTGTATTTTTGACCCAGTTTCTGTGTCAAATTAGTGAAGGCTTTCAGAAGTATAAGTGTGTGGAACCAAATGATATCTATATGTCTGTTATGTTTATTTGTTAGAAATAACACTGCTTCTCCAATAAAGAGGATCAATTTGCTCTGTTCCTAAATAGATACCAGGCCATCAGACATGAAGACTCAGAGGCATGTTTTCTATTCCCAAGTGTCTTCACACTTTTCGAAGCTTAGCACAAGAAGACTCTTCCTTCCAAAATCGGGGGCCCCCTGGCGTTAATGCATTTTGGTTGTTGTTTAGTCACAAGTCATGTCCAACTCTTTGCAACGGCATGGACTGCAGTTCCCCAGGCTTCCCTGTTCTTTACCATCTCCCAGAGTGTGCTCCAAGACAGTTCCTTGCAGCTGTGAACTCACATTCTCGTGTCCCTGAAGCTTAAGAAGCTAGGAGGCGGAAGACGGACACGTGGGTAGATTTCTTCCTTGTGCTCAGCCTGGAGAAGTGTGAAGACACTTGGGAACAGAACACTGCTATCCCGACACAGTTGGAGAACATCAGTGTCTTTAAAATCTGTTACCACGTTCAAAAATGATAGCTTTTCTAAAAAAAAAAATAACATAACCGAAAAGGATGCCTGTGCCCCGCACTTCATAGCAGCAGTATTTACAATAGCCAGAGAAGCAACCTCAACGTCCGTCAGCGGAGGAATGGATAAACAGGAGATATGCACACACAATGGAACATTACTCGGCCATGAAAGGAATGAAATAATGCCCTTTGCAGCAACATGTGGACTGAAAGATACTAAGATACCACTTAGTATCTTAGTATATTCAGATTGTATATAGATTGTATTTAGATTGTATATAAATTATATTTAGATTGTATATAGTATCTTAGTATATTTAGATATTCAGATTGGCCACTTAGATTAGATACTTAGATTATCCACTTAGATATTTACATTATCATACTAAGTTTCGATTCATATGTGGACTCTAATTATGCCTTCAAAAAAAAGAAGACATTTTTACTTTTAAAAAAGAAATAAGTGAACTTATTTACAGTGCAGAAACAGACTTACCGATATTGAAAACAAAGTTATACTTACCAAAGGGGAAATAGATAAATTTGGAGTTTGGGATTAACACAAACACACCACTCTGAACAAAACAGCTACACAATGAGGGCTAATTGAATGACACAGGTCACTCTACTCACTATTCTGGGATAACTTCTGATGAGAGAATCTAAAAAGGAATGAATATATGTATAACTGAATCTCCCTGCTGTACAGCTGAAACTAACACAACATTGTAACTCAGCTAAACACCCATAAAATAAAAAATGAAAAAATACAGCAAACGATAACCTTTCCCTACACAGGGTTATGGGGATGAATGATGAGGCCTTTCTGTGTTTGAAAATCTATCAATATCAGAATAATCTATTCATTCAACCCATGCAAGCAGAAAGCCACGGGATTATATCAAGAGACATGGGAAATTCACTCGAAATTAGTTAGGCAGCTCAAAGCAAAAAGGTAACAAGAAGATAATACAAAACAAACAAAAAATAAACTCACATTAAAAAAAGCATCTTCT
Organism: Bos mutus; assembly: GCF_027580195.1. NCBI lineage: Eukaryota > Metazoa > Chordata > Mammalia > Artiodactyla > Bovidae > Bos > Bos mutus. The sequence goes on from NC_091646.1 coordinate 131,300,086, forward strand.
AAAATCAATACCAGGATCAGATTTAAAAACCAGACAGATGTACCTTCTCTTTCCATTATGCCAAACGATTTTTTAAAAAGATTTCTTGAAAATGCAATGAGGGGAGTAAATGAAAATGTGTTATCAGTATTGGAAAAGAACAAACAAAATGTGACTCTTTAGCTCATAGCATGAATGTGTACCTAAGAGGGTGTATTAAAATCCTATTAAGAGGAAAAACGCAATTTGCTTACAATGCAGAAGAAGAAATAAATTAAAAAAAATTTTTTTAGCTTTTGTCCTATACTAGCAATAAAAGCCTAGAAAGAAATATGGACAGATTCTATTCAAAATCCAGTAAGTATATAAAATATTTGCAGTGCATTTAATAAAGAAAGGCTCTGTGAAGAAACAGATCAAATCTCATTGAAGGAAACAAAACAGAATCTCGGCCAATGACAGCACATGCTATCTTTTCATATGCTTACATTTCATCTTATGTAAACACCAATACAGATTAAAAGGCTTAAAAAGTAACCCGTCTAATGGGAGATGGGTCGGGAGGATCCCCTGGAGACGAGAATGGCAACCCCACTTCAATATTCTTGCCTGAAAAATCCCATGGTCAGAGGAGCCTGGTGGGCTACAGTCCAAGGGGTTGCAAAGAGTCGGACACAACCGAGCAACTGAGCAAGCACCCAAATTAATACAGAAATCAGCTGCAATTCAAGTCAGATTCCTAACAAGCCGTTTTGTGTTTTGCATTGTCGAGAGTGGTCTTTGAAATCCTCCTAAGGAGGGTGTCTTTCCAATGACAGCTGAGAAATGAAATTTAAGCATCGATACCCAGGGTGTATGTTCCTGTGTATCACACACAGCATAAACCCACTCTAGTCCAAAGCATGCCTTTGCTGACAAAGGTCCGTCTGCTCAAGGCTATGGTTTTCCCAGTGGTCATGTATGGATGTCACGGCTGGACCATAAAGAAAGCTGAGCACAGAAGAATTGATGCTTTGGAACTGTGGTGTTGGAGAAGACTCTTGAGAGTCCCTTGGACTGCAAGGAGATCCAACCAGTTTATTCTTAAGGAGATCAGTCCTGGGTGTTCTTTGGAAGGACTGATGTTGAAGCTGAAACTCCAATCCTTTGGCCACCTGATGTGAAAAACTGACTCATTGGAAAAGACCCTGATGCTGGGAAAGATTGAGGGCAGGAGGAGAAGGGGATGACAGAGGATGAGATGGTTGGATGGCATCACTGACTGGATGGACATGAGTTTGAGCAAGCTCTGGGAGATGGTGATGGACAGGGAAGCCTGGCATGCTGCAGTCCATGGGGTCACAAAGAGTTAAATGTGATTTAGCAAGAACCCCATGCTTAGGTTACAGATCTTGGGAGAAGGTAGCAGTAGAAAGTGACCCAGGCTGCCACACTGCAGAAACCCACCTCTTTTTTTCCCCTACACTCTGGGTCTGGGGACTGCTTTGCATTATAATTCCTGATTATGGATCCCCTCCCCACAATGTGCATTAACTGGATTTTTTTTTTTTTGGTGGCATCTCGTGGTTTATGGGATCTTAGTTGTCAAACCTGCGTTGGGGGCCGTGGAAGCACAGACTCTTGAGCACTGGACCGCCAGGGAAGCCCTACACTAACTTTATAGTGTGGTCCCTACCCATCATTTTTTCCTGGGTTAAGACTCTAACAGAGTATTTTCTGCTAATAATACGCCTATAACTAATAACTAGATAAAGGTCAATTTTAGCTCATTAAATTATGCCATATGGTAGATAAGGCATCGTCAATCAGAAGTGTGGGATCTGAAGTGTCACGATGTGTTTGGCAGTCACCTCTGTGGTTTGGTCTTCCCTGGTGGCTCAGATGGTAAAGCGTCTGACTACCATGCGGGAGACATGGGTTCAGTCCCTGGGTCTGGAAGATCTTCTGGAGAAGGAAATGGCAACCCACTCCAGTATCCTTGCCTGGAGAATTCCATGGACAGAGGAGCCTGGTGGGCTACAGTCCGTGGGGTCGCAAGGAGTCGGACACGACTGAGCGACTTCACTTTCACTTTTCTGTGGTTTGGGTAGGGAGTGAGTGGTGAGAGAGAGACGGGGAGGAAAGAGACAGAGGGACAAGAGAGAGGAGACAGACCCAGAGATGCAGAGAGAGAGAGACAGACGAGAGAGACAGAGACGAGAGAGATAGACAGAGAGGAGACAGGCACAGAGATGCAGAGAGAAGAAAGAGACAAAGAAGAGAGGGAGACAGAGAGACAAGAGATAGAGATGAGAGAGACAGAGAGAGACAGACAGAAAGGCAGAGAGAGACAGAGATAAGAGAGACAGAGAGAGAGACAGAGAGGAGAGACAGAGAGAGAGAGACAGAGAGGAGAGAGGCAGAGACAGAGGAGAGAGAAACAAAGAGACAGAGAGGAGTGAGACATGAGAGAGACAAAGAGAGAGAGAGAGACAGAAAGGCAGACAGAGGCAGAGATGAGAGAGGCAGAGAGAGACAGAGAGAGAGACAGACAGATGAGAGAGACAGAGAGAGACAGAAAGAAAGGCAGAGAGAGACAGAGATGAAAGAGACAGAGAGATGAGAGACAGAGGAGAGACAGAGAGAGACAGAGAGGAGAGACAGAGATGAGACAGAGAGGAGAGACAGAAAGGCAGAGAGACAGAGATGAGACAGAGAGATGAGAGACAGAGAGTGACAGAGAGGAGAGACAGAGATGAGAGAGACAGAGACAGAGAGACACAGAGAGACAGAGATGACAGAGGCAGAGACAGAGAGATGAGAGACAGAGAGAGGCAGAGACAGACAGGCAGAGACAGAGATGACAGAGACAGAGAGACAGAGATGAGAGACAGACAGAAGAGACAGAGACAGAGAGATGAGAGACAGAGACAAAGAGACAGAGACAGAGAGACACAGAGAGAGACAGAGATATGGGAGATGAGCGAGACAGAAAGAGAGACAGACAGACGAGAGAGACAGAGAGACAAGAGAGACACCGAGAGGGGGAACGAGAGCGAGTCTCCTGGGGCTTTCTGTAAGGACTCGAGTTCTGTGGGATCAAGCCCCCCCTCTCTGACCCTCTCACTTCCCAGATGAACACTCTAGGATCTCCCCCTGGGGCCTCGGCCCTCCCAGGCAGGGGGCCCGGGTTCAGCGCTGGATCAGGCAGCCAGACCCCACACGCCACCACGGGCACTGTGCGGGCAGCAGCTAAAGACTCCGCGTTCCTCGACTGCAAGGTCAAAAATCCCGTGAGCAGCGAGGAAGACTTGGTGCAGCCAAATAAATGTTACAGAAGAAAAGATGAACACTGGGGCTTAGGGCTTCCACCTGAGAATCTGGGGCAGGGAGCACGTGTATTCAGTCCATGGCAGCAAACCACGTTCAAGGCAAGATGACCAATTTTCCTTATGTAGAGACACCAGTAAGCCTTTCCCACGGATGTATGTGCAAGGGGTACCCACCAGGGTGGGCGCAAATGTCCAAGATGGACAACGAACAGCCCATATGATGAAAATATATATCTATGCTATTGATGTAAATTGTGTTATTATCTTTTGTTTTACTGTTATCGGTCCTCTAAGTCCAGATGTGATTATAGTCAGAAATAGAGCTTAATATTTCAAAAAAAAAAAAAATGTCAGTATGAAGAGGGAGGGCTTCCCTGGTGGCTGAACGGTAAAGAATCAGCTTGCAATGAAGGAGGGAGATATGAGTTCCATCCCTGGGTCGGGAAGATCCCCTGGAGGAGGGCATGGCAACCCACTCCGGTATTCTTGCCTGGAGAATCCCACGGACAAAGGAGCCTGGCAGGCTACAATCCATGGGGTCACAACAGAGCCCAACTAGAAGTTAGAGACTGAACAACAAGGACAACATCCTGTCTAATCAGGAAACTAAGACAGTGTCTCCTCATTTCGAGATGTCAGCTTTGAGAGGTTCCTTTGCTGCTGCTGCTGCTAAGTCGCTTCAGTCGTGTCTGACTCTGTGAGACCCTCCAGACGGGAGCCCACCAGGCTCCCCCGTCCCTGGGATTCTCCAGGCAAGAACACTGGAGTGGGTTGTCATTTACTTCTCCAATGCATGAAAGTGAAAGTGAAAAGTGAAAGTGAAGTCGCTCAGTCGTGTCTGACTCAGAGTGACCCCATGGACTGCAGCCCACCAGGCTCCTCTGTCCATGGGATTTTCCAGGCAAGAGTACTGGAGTGGGGTGCCACTGCCCTCTCCAGAGAGGTTCCTTTAGATGTCACTTATCACACCAACAATGTATCACTACCTATGAGTTGAATGAAAAAAACGCTTGATTAAAAATGCAATTACTGGGATGGACAAAGAGCTATTTGCAGCTGAATGAGCACTTCAAGATGAAAAAAAGAATCCACTTCTTTTCAAAAGAAAGCAGAGCCTTTCATCCCCAGCAGTGATGAAGTGGGCTGTTCAAGAGAAAAATAAAAGAACTCCAGATTAAGAGCAAGAGCGGCCTGATCTGGTTTCTTGAGAAACTCCAGCCTCAAAACGAACACAGCCAGCACCATTCGACAATAAAACCTTGGTTTTCTTTCCTCAGACGTCTACTATTTGACAACATCAAGAGGGTCTGTCTCCCAGATCTAAGTGTTCAGCAGTGAAAGCTCTTTGAACACGGCAAGACAAATCCCCACCTATTTAATGCCTTTCCATCAAGTTGTTTTTTTTTCTTTTCTTGTGCCCTGAACTGTAACTGCCGGAGGGACAAAGACGAATTCCAGCACTGGTTTCTTACACGTGATTTTTTCGGGGTGTGGTTAACCGGAATTGTGGTCGATCAGGTTTATGGACCAGTGAGTATATCCGATTGCTGATGCAACCTGCGCATTAGAGGGGAAAGGACAGCAAGCTTTTCCTACATTTATATTGTTGCTGTTTGATCTCACCACTTCTCACAGACAGCAGTTGACATGTAAACACAGCACAGCTGTGTCTCCAGGATCCACCTCTCTGCACGTTTCCATGTGGACACCGTAGAGCTTCTGGAGTTCTAATCTACCTGCCAATGCAGGAGACGGGGGTTCAATCCCTGGGATGGGAAGATCCCCTGGAGGAGGAAATGGCAACCCACTCCAGTCTTCTTGCCTGAGGAATCCCACGGACAGAGGTAGCCTGGTGGGCTACAGACCATGGGGTCGTAGAGAGTTGGACATGACTGAAGCAACTGACTACACACAGAGGTAAAACTTGCCTGGGAGACTTCCCTTGGCGCTCCAGGGGCTAAGTATCTGCCCGCCACCGCAGGGGACAAGGTTCAATCCCTGGTTGGGGAAGATTCCACCCGCAACTGGAGGAAAGTCTGTGTGGTATTGGAGAAGACTCTTGAGAGTCCCTTGGACTGCAAGGAGAGCCAACCAGTCCATCCTGAAGGAGATCAGTCCTGGGTGTTCATTGGAAGGAATGATGCTGAAGCTGAAACTCCAGTACTTTGGCCACCTGATGCAAAGAGCTGACTCATTGGAAAAGACCCTGATGCTGGGAAAGATTGAGGGCAGGAGGAGAGGGGGACGACAGAGGATGAGACGGTTGGATGGCATCACCGACTCAATGGACATGAGTTTGTGCAGGCCCTGGGAGCTGTTAACATCCACCTTTTTCTCCACTTGAGTTTTGCACTGACCTTGTGCATATTATAAACAGAAAATTATCAAAAAAATGAAGCACCGTGAAACTTTGAGTGAAGAAGAATTTTTTGGTGAACTTTCTCATGCTTTCTCTGCCTGTCTGAGCAACAAGTAGAGTGCTGTCTCAGAACATAGTTTCTGATTCAGACGATGCGGATGTCAGTCCAACAAAAAGACAGAAACCGTTAGCGATGGATTCTGATATGGAAAGTGATCAAGAAACAGAGGTTGATGGAGAAGGCTTTACAGGTGTGCCAGCTATGATTACTGAATGTGATAGCAAGTGTTACTGAAATAACAATTAATTTATGGCCAGCCAAAATAAACAATTGCCTGCCACAGACTTCAGTTTCTGCCTAAACACCCTAGTCGATAATGAGTTGACAGACATAAATGCTCTGTAAAAAGTAATAAAAGTGAGTGGATTCGTTTGAGGAAATATGCATTTAAATAATGTGATTTTATGATATCAGAAAAGCGAGCTTCATTTTCATGAAGTGTGATAATAAAACTGCTGCCAGGGAGGAAAGTGAAGTGAAAGCCGCACAGTCGTATCCGACTCTTTGGGACCCCGTGGGCTATACAGTCTGTGGAATTCTCCCGGCCAGGATACTGGTATGGGTAGCCTTTCCCTTCTCCAGGGAATCTTCCCAACCCAGGAATCAAACCCAGGTCTCCTGCATTGCAGGTGGATTCTTTACCAGCTGAGCCATGAGGGAAGCCCAAGAATCCTGGAGTGGGTAGTCTATCCCTTCTCAATCGGATCTTCCTGACCCAGGAATTGAATTGGGGTTTCCCGCATTGCAGGTGGATTCTTTACCAGCTGAGCCACCAGGACAGCCCCCAGGCAGGAAGCGGTCTTTTACTTTTTGGAGATGGAGTACTAATGTATGTCGGGAATGAGATGCTATGACGTATTTACTTGACTTGGTTACGATGATGTTTCTGTAACAGACCATATCACACATCCATGTGTTTATACGTGAATACTGTTTTTAGCCCGGAAGTGGTTCTCCCTCCAGTGGGCATTTTTAATTTTCTGTAGACATTTTCCTGTGGGGCAGGGGCCCCATTCTATAGGTTTCCAGTTGCCAGAGGCCACCGAGCATACTGACCCCTCTGCAATGCCCAGAACAGCCCCACAGAACAGATTCACCAGCCTTTATCTTGTCTACCCATCCACCCACCTATCCATGGATCACCCATCGTCTTACATCATCTGTCTCTCTACGGCAGTAGTTTGCAACCGGGTGAAATGTTCCTTCCCTAGATGCGCTGGGTGATGCCTACGGACATTTTTATTGTCACAGCCGGGAGGACCTATCAGCACTTGGTGGACAGAGACCAGGTACGCCGATCCATACCCCTCAGCACACATGACGCCCCACGTAGCCCCACATATGACAGCCAAGACTTTTGCACTCTACTTCTCTCTGTGTCTGGAGATCTATGTGTATATCTGCTATGGCTCTGTCTCTATTATCTATTATAATTCTATTCTCATTTATCTGTTATCTATCAACTGGTAGCTCAGATGGGAACAAATCTGCCTGCAATATAGGAGACACATGTTTGATGTCCGGGTCAGGAAGATCCGCTGGAGAAGGGAATGGCAACCCACTCCAGTATTCTTCCTGGAGAATTCCAGGGACTGAGGAGCCTGGCCAGCTACAGTCCATGGGGTTGCAGAAACTTGGACATGACTCAGTGACTAACACTTTTCCTATCATCTATGTATCTGTTTGGAGAAGGCAATGGCACCCCACTCCAGTACTCTTGCCTGGAGAATCCCAGGGACGGGGGAGCCTGGTGGGCTGCCGTCTATGGGGTGGCACAGAGTCGGACACGACTGAGCGACTTCATTTTCACTTTTCACTTTCATGCATTGGAGAAGGAAAGGGCAACCCACTCCAGTGTTCTTGCCTGGAGAATCCCAGGGACGGGGGAGCCTGGTGGGCTGCCGTCTATGGGGTCGCACAGAGTCAGACACGACTGAAGTGACTTAGCAGCAGCAGCAGCAGCATGTATCTGTTTATCTGTCTATGATCTATCTAATAATCAATCCACATACACATGAATGTATGCAGCAGCAATTATGGGGGAGTGCTAACTTACTCTAGAAACTATATGATGCCTATTCAATGCAGTATTCCTTTGAGGTTTATCCAACTTTTAAAATTTAAGCAATTATCAAGGCAATACTTGGCTCCAGAAAAAAAAATAAACACTTATAAAGCAACCTAGGTGACCACTGAGAGACTAATGGATAAAGATGTAATGACATGCTGCTGCTGCTGCTAAGTCGCTTCAGTCGTGTCCGACTCTGTGGAATGACATGCACACACATAAAGAATGGAATATTGCTCAACCGTAAAAAAAGGATGAAATAATACCATTTGCAGCAACATGGATGGCCCGAGAGATGGTCACACTAAGTGAAGTCAGAACGTGAGAGACAAATATCGTAGGATGTCTCTTAGATGTGGAATCTAAAAGACGACATAAATGAAGTTATGTACAAAATGGAAGCAGGCTCCGACACCCAGACAACAGACTCGTGCTTGCCAAGGGTGGGGCGGGGGTGTTGAGGAGGTACGGGGTGGGAGTTTGCAATTAGCAGATTGCAAATTATAATATGTAGGATGTGTAAAACATCAAGGTCCCACAGAAAAGCACAGGGAACTATATTCCATACCCTGTGATTCAACCATCAAAGAAAAGAATGTGAAAAAACAATGTGTACATGTGTATAACTGAGTCACTTTTGTGGTACAGCAGAAACTAACACAACATTAAAAAAATCAACACTAACTTTTAAAAAAGATACACTTATAAAAAATATATGCCATGACGACAGTGTAAATACAGACAGCAGGAATAAGTGCCCACTATCTCAGGAAAATCAGATTATTTGGGATAGCTGGCATGCTGAGCAAATAGGAAGCACCCCAGCAGCTCTGGATCTGGGGCAAACACCATTAAATAATCACAAAATCAAATAACTGCCACCTTGGTTTCTGCAAGTCAGAACATAGAACCAAGGTCCTGTAAGAACTCCATACATATTTCAATCAAAATGTGCCAGGATTAGGACCGTAGGAACGCTACCAGGCTTCACCTTGAACAGACCTGCAGCGTACGGAGCAGGAAAAGAAATAACTGGTATTGATTTGACTTTGGAAAAAGCAATCTCTGCTTTTTTTTTTGAGCACAGCTGAACCCAATTGAAGATATCCGATTGTTTCAGGAGACAGAAGAATACAGGAAAGATTTTTCTTACAAAAAAAAAAATTACAAAAGATCTAAACGTATTTAGAACCATAACTTAAAGCATAGATGAAAGCCTGTTTCTACTAGTACAGAAAAGAAATCCTAATTTAGAACAATTCTGAACATTATATTGCTAAGCTGATAACTGGATGCCCTTAAGAGAAGCGTCCGAAACAACTGAGAGAGGTGCTCAAGTTCCCAAGAGTAGGGACCTTCCCTGGTGGTCCAGTGGTTAAGAATCTGCCTTCCACTGCAGAGGGCATAGGTTCGATCCCTGGGTGGGCAACAGAGACCTCACATGATGCAGAGCACCTAAGATCCCATGCCAGGACTACTGAGCTTGTGCTTTGGAGCCCCCGTGCCACAACCAGAGAGGAATGCGTGCACCCCAAGGAAGTCCCAGCACAAATAAATAGATCAAATAACATAAATTAAAAATTGGAGAAGGAAATGGCAACCCACTCCAGTGTTCTTGCCTAGAGAATCCTGTGGACTGAGGAGCCTGGCGGGCTACAGTCCATGGGGTCGCAAAGAGTCGGACACTGAAGCGATGTAGCACAGAGCACACAATGAGGGATCTCAAACACCTGCTCATACGTGTACAGCTGTCAAACCAAGAAAAGTACACTGCCACCACTCAAAAAAAAAAAAATCACCTTCTACTCAATGTCCTTATTCTCAGAAGTAACCACAGGCGTTCAACACTCTGGGTTAGCTCTGCCCTGTCCTTTTTAAAGCTCAAACAGATCTTTATTAGTCAAAATAAAAACCATTACAATCAACACATTTTTTACTAAGGAGAAATAAATTGGTTTATTCCTACAGCACAAAAAAATCTGTTGTTTAGGGATTCGATGAACTTTTGGAAAGAGTTTTCTGCATCCGGCAGCTTGTGGAATCTGCCCTGTCTTGAAACGTGTATGAACAGAAACATACAGTAGATATTATGTTTTGCTCATCACTGGAGAATGTGTTGGAATTCATCTGCTTTGCATCTACAAACCAGTTTTCCCCTTGAAGTACTGATAAGTATTCGACCATGTGAAAAATATTACAATCTGCTTGTCCATTTTCCCGTTGAAGGACATGTGGGTGCTTTTATTTTGAGCCCACTGAGAAAAAAATATTTATTGAATTCATGAACAATCAACTTCTTTAAATTTTCTTATTTTGATTTGAAAAAAATTTATATGGACTGTTTTTTTTTAAGTTTTCAATGAATTCGGAATTGCTATTGTTTTATGTTTTGGGATTTTGGCCACGAGGCATGTGGGATCATAGCTCCCTGACCAGGGATTGAACTAGAAGGTGAACACTTAACCACTGGACCAACCGGGCAGTCCCGAAACTTTCTAATTTTGAGATGGAGACACAGGACAAGCTGTGAAACGGATACAGAGTCGCTTGTATCTTACCCAGCTTATCAAAGGATAATCACATTACTATAGTACAGTATCAATACCAGGACCTACAAATTGATACAATACTCTGTTAACTAGACTACAGATCTTATTCAAATGTCACCACTTTCTACATAATAAAGCATTGTGTGTATGGGCGGGGGTGGCTCCCCAGCTGGCTCAGTGGTAAAGAATCTGCCTGCCAATGCAGGAGACGTGAGTTCGATCCCTGAGCCTGAAAGATCCCCCAGAGGAGGGCATGGCAACCCACTCCAGTATTCCTGCCTGGAGAATCCCATGGACAGAGGACTCTGGTGGGCTACAGTCGGTGGGGTTGCACAGAGTCAGACACGACTAAAGAGTCTGAGCACACACACACACACACACACACACACACGTGTGTGTTTATGTAGGAGAATCAACTTATGATTTTGTTTGCTATTTCAATGAGTAATATTTCTTGTATCACTTTTTTGTTCTTATTTTCCATTAAACTTGCTTTTTTTTTTTTTCCCCACTAGCTGCCTGGAAAATCCCATGGATGGAGGAGCCTGGTGGGCTGCAGTCCATGGGGTCACTAAAAGTCAGACACAGCTAAGTTACTTCACTTTCACTTTTCACTTTCATGCATTGGAGAAGGAAATGGCAACCCACTCCAGTGTTCTTGCCTGGAGAATCCCAGGGACGGGGGAGCCTGGTGGGCTGCTGTCTATGGGGTCACACAGAGTCGAACTCGACTGAAGTGACTTGGCAGCAGCAGGTGAAAAATTAGTGGATTTTACATATTTTTATATTTCTCTGAAAACTTTTAAAGAAACATTTTACTCCATTTTAACCCATTTTAATTTCAATTTGTTTCAGTTCAAAATACCTTTAAAATTTCCCTAAGGACATTCTCTTTTGATCAAAATGAACTCAGAACTGTGTTAGCTCCTAAATATGTGGAGAGTTTCTACAAATGCAATGCTTGTCAACTTCTCATTTAATCCCACTGTGATGTAGAATTAGGATGAAATGCAAGAAAATATTTGGTTCAAGCAAACAAACAGAAAACCCCAGCAGAAGCAAAGAATGCTACTTAAAACCTGAAGAGAGATTAGGAGAGAAATATAGAGAACATATATTCCAATTTTTGAAAAACGCCTGGCAAACTTTCAGGAGATAGTCTTATCAAGACTATGAAAAACCTTGAGCTTGATAATAGTATAAATAAATTACAATGCAGCAGTTTGTGGATGATCTGCAGAAAGTGATGAGAAGTGTATTTTACAGCTTGTTATCAAGCTGCTGGAAAATCCTTAGGGTTGCAAAGAAAAGGTATTTTTCTCTGCTTTTCCCCCATTTCACATGACTATTCACAGCTTGCATCAGTCCATAAAAGGCGTGATCACTCCATAAAGTTTTAGCTTGCTTGGAGCAATATTTTACCTTTTTGAGAAAGCTGAAATGACCAGCCAAATTACAATGAAAATCAAACCAACAACGGGTAAAAACCTGCCTTTCATTTCTCAAAGGCAGGAGGGTAAAGTGCTCGTTTCACCGCTCGTTAAATCTGGTTCATAGATGCGTGCCGTGAAGGAAAAAGGAGTTTAGTAGCATCTGGCGAGAACAGAGCGTAGCCGGGGCATTGCATGTCATTCCGCTTACACATTTCAAGATGACCACGGAGAAACCATCTAGTCAAAGCGAGGATTCTTCCGGGAGTCACGTGTGCATGTGAGAGTTGGACCATAAAGAAGACTGAGTGCTGAAGAATTGATGCTTTTGAACTGTGGTGCTGGAGAAGACTCTTTAAGAGTCCCTTGGACTGGAAGGAGATCCAACCAGTCCATCCTAAAGGAGATCAGTTCTGAATATTCATTGGAGGGACTGAGGCTGAAGCTCCAATCCTTTGGCCACCTGATGCGAAGAGCTGACTCATTGGAAAAGAGCCTGATGCTGGCAAAGATTGAAGGCAGGAGGAGAAGGGGACGACAGAGGATGAGGTGGTTGGATGGCATCACCGACTCGATGGACATGAGTTTGAGCAAACCCCGGGAGTTGGTGAAGGACAGGGAGGCTCTTTTATGCAAAGAGTCAAACATCACTTAGTGCCTGAAGAGCAACAAGGAATAACCGTTTCGAGTCCAGCCGAAAGCCACCGAAGGTGTTAAAACGACTGGTCGCTGTGTTGACAGAGAAACTGAGAGAAGTTCCATCTAAGGACAGACTGTGTGGTTGTGAAAACTGTCCTTGAGGAGAGGGAAGAGTTTGGGGAGGCTGATTCCTGGAGTCCATTTCTAAGGCAGATCCCTGTAGCCTCCATTTCCCTCCAGCTGTGACCATGAGAAATAAGTAGTCCAGAATAGAGTGAAGCCAGCCAGAAAGACCAACACAAATATCGTCTGTGAACACAGGTATCTGGAATCTAGAAAAACGGTACAGATGAACCTATTTGCAGGGCAGAAGTAGAGGCGAAGGCATAGAGAACGGAGCTGTGGACTGAGTGGGAGAAGGAGAGGGTGGGATGGATTAAGAGTGTGGCCCTGACCTATGTATACCACTAGGTGTGAAATGTGGCTTTGAGCTGCTTTTTCCTTCTGCGGCTGGACGGTTCTCCTGTGACCGTGATTCAGTTCCTTTTTTTGGCCTTTGGCGTGAAAACCTTGTACAAGGAAGATGCAGACCTACTCTGACAACTTGAGCGCCACACGCTCTGAGTCTGTGGAAGGTTTTTGCATCCTCGCCCCACGCCTGCTCGCTTTTGAAGGCAGCAACAGGGCAGTTGAAATTAAACCCAGGGTTAGAGACAGTGTCTGTCTGCAACAGTCCCTGAAAGGCAGTAAGATTATCCATTTTTGGTCAAGGCATTGTAAATATAAGCAGTCTCTTAAGAGTGATTGTGCTGTGCTTAGTCACTCAGTCGTGTCCGACTCTTTGAGACCCCATGGACTGTAGCCCGCCAGGCTCTTCTGTCCACAGGATTCTTCAGGCAAGAATACTGGAGTGGGTTGCCATTTCCTTCTCCAGGGGATCTTCCCAACCCTGGGATCGAACCTCAGTCTGCTGCATTGCAGGCAGATTCTTTACCATCTGAGCCACCAGGGCTCATACTATGATACAATGTATATCTAAAATATACATATATTTTAGATATATGTATTTCTTTGGAAGGAATGATGCTAAAGCTCAAACTCCAGTACTTTGGCCACCTCATGTGAGGAGTTGACTCATTGGAAAAGACTCTGATGCTGGGAGGGATTGGGGGCAGGACGAGAAGGGGACAAAAGAGGATGAGATGGCTGGATGGCATCACCGACTCGATGGACGTGAGTCTGAGTGAACTCCGGGAGTTGGTGACGGACAGGGAGGCCTGGCATGGCTCTTGAGGCTCCTCTTAGCCGTAACAATCTCTCAGAGCTCCCTTTGTTTTTGGAGATCTTGAGACTGAAGAAGGACCTGGTAAATATTCTGTAGAATGTCTGTTCCTACTGGGATGTGTTTGAGGTTATTCTCACGACTAGATTGGCTTATAGCTTTTTTTTTTTTTTTTTTTTTTTTGGAAGGAAGATTTGAAAGGCACCACGTTCTATCAAGGGAATATATGACCTACAGGACTCACACTGGGCATACTGACAGACTATGTGGCTGAGGTCCTAGCTCGTAAGTTTCCTAGCTCTTAAGTTACTTTCTAACTGCTTTCCTTGTTTTAACCACTGGAAGAGACTCACTCGCCACATCCTGTCAGTAAGGAGTTAGAAATTCTATACCACATCTTCAAGTGGGGAGTCATGACATAAATTACTGGGAATTCTTCTGTGCCTCTGTATTTGAGCTTCACTAATCATATGATGATCAGTTCCCTATGCTAATCACACGATCATTAGCTTCCCTGGTGGCTCAGACGGTAAAGCGTCTGCCTGCAATGCGGGAGACCCGGGTTCGATTCCTGGGTCAGGAAGATCCCCTGGAGAAGGAAATGACAATCCACTTCAGCACTCTTGCCTGGAAAATCCCATGGATGGAGCAGCCTGATAGGCTACAGGCCATGGGGTTGCAAAGAGTCGGATATGACTGAACGATTTCACTTCACTTCAATCATATGAGATGAGATAGTTGGATGGCATCACCAACTCAATGGACCTGAGTTTAAGCAAGCTCTGGGAGTTGGTGATGGACACGGCAGCCTGGCCTGCTGCAGAGCGTGGGGTCGTAAAGAGTTGGACATGACTGAGCGACTGAACAACAATCATATATTTATATGTCTTACACTTCGGTAACACCTACTGCCATATGTCAACTCAGAAAAATTATTTAGTACACGCCTGCATTCCTTATTCCAATCACATTGTCTGATCTCTGTGGAAGAGATAAGACGTTTAAAACCAGAGTTCTAGAGACTTCCCTGGAGATTTGAGGGTTAGGACTTTGCCTTTCAGTAGATGGGGGTTTGGGGTCAATCCCTGGTTGGGGAACCTAAGCTCTCACGTGCCTGGAGGCCAGAAAAGCAGAACATAAGACAGGAGCAATGTTGTAACAGATTTCAATAAAGACTTTAAAAATGGTTCACATCAAAAGAAAAAAAATCTGAAAAAAAAAGTTTGTGTGCTCAGTCACTCAGTCGTGTCAAACTCTTTGCAATTCCATGGACCGTAGCCCACCAGGCTCCTCTGTCCATGGGATTCTCCAGGCAAGAATACTGGAGTGGGTTGCCATGCCCTCCTCCAGGGGATCTTCCCAACCCAGGGATCGAACATATGTCTCCTGTGTCTCCTGCATTGACAGGCGGGTTCTTTACCACTAGCACCATCAGAGAAGCCCAGATACACACTAGAAATTCTGAAGACACTGTAACAAGGGCACCAAGCATCCTGAAACCATACAAGATTAGAGGGGAGGGGAGATGTGATTCTTGGCTAGATGGTAAATATACGTGAGATCCACAGTTACTAGAGGGACCGTCCCATCAGGGTCCCAAACGATCTTATCTTTAAAAAGTCTCAGTTGTCTTTCCACCCTCCTGGTGCTGTTGCTTTCTGTAGGCACCATGTTTAGGACCATCAGATCACACACACACACACACAAAATCATCATAAAAATCAGTAAACTTTGAAACTGTACACAACAGGGACCTGACCTACAGTCAGAAATGCTACCTGTCAATAATCGAAAGAATCCTACTAATAAACTGGAAAATCTAGACCGTGTGGAAATCTTGCACGTTTTTTTTTGTTAATCATATACACATCTTTGATTCAGGAAATCAACCCAGAATATTCACGGGAAGGACTGATGCTGAAGCTCCAATCCTTTGGCCACCTGATGCAAAGAGCCGACTCATTGGAAAAGACCCTGATTCTGGGAAAGATTGAGGGCGGGAGGAGAAGGGGACGACAGAGGATCGGATGGTTGGATGGCATTACCGACTCAATGGACACGAATTTGAGCAAGCTCCAGGAGATGGTGATGCACAGGGAGGTCTGGCGTGCTGCAGTCCATGGGGTTACAGAGTCCGACGTGACTGAGTGACTCAAATGATACCCATCTTTTATTGCCATTAATAACATTACTGGACATTCCCTGGTGGGTCCAGTGATTGAGAATTCGCCTGCCAGGGCGGGGGACACAGCTTCAGTCCCTGGTCTGGGAAAATCACACACGCTGAGAAGCAACCAAGCCCGTGTACCACAATTACTAAAGCTTTACTCTACATCCTGGGAGCCACTGCAAGAGAAGCCTCTGAAATGAGAAGCCTGCATATCGCAACTAGAGAATAGCCCCTGCTCGCCGCAACTAGAGCAAGTCCACACGCAGCAATGAAGACCCACAGCAGCAAAAAAAAAATTTTTTAATAAATTAATTTTAAAAATAACCTTGCTATACAGAAAAGGATCAGTGCTTTTCTAAACAAACGAGGAATCTGCTTTTTCCTATGAAACACGGCTGCTTGAAAGAACAATGCTAATAATTAGACATTTTTGAAATAGTTTCATGGCAGTCATTTGTATAATAAATGACTTCCCTGGCTGTTGAAAAAATTACATTAAGCAGTTCAATAAGCTAAAATGCCAAGGAATTTTGCAAATATTTAGTTTGTGCATTGTATCTGCCAAACACTGGGTTAACACCTCAGAGACAAAAAAAAAAAAAAAAAAAGCAATAATCTATCCTGGGGACTTCCCTGGAGACAGTGGCTAAAACCCCATGTTCCCAATGCAGGCGGCTGGGATTCGATCCGTGATCAAGGAACTAGATCCTACATGCTGCAAGTAAGACCCAGCACAGTCAAATAAATAGACAAAAATAAATATTAATTTAAAACAAAATAATCTATCCTATTTTATTCTAAGATGGCTTCTGATGTTCTCCAAATTTTTGTCATCAATGAGAATTAATGCTCAAGTTTTGCCCAACAGAGCCTATGAAACCAGTCTTCAAGGGTGTACCACGTCATATGGAGGGAGCTGAAATTCATGGGAAGTTTAATTGCCTGTTTTCCAAAGAATACATTGCTCTTGGGGCAGGATCACTCTCACTTAGGTGGGAAGGAAAACAGAGTGGAATGTAATCTCTGAAGGAGTTCCCTGGGGGCTCAGAGGGTAAAGAATCTGCCTGCAGTGCAGGAGACCCGGGTTCGATACCTGGGTCAAGAGGAGGGCATGGCAACCCACTCCAGGATTCTTGCCTGGAGAATCCCATGGACAGAGGAGCCTGGAGGGCTACAGTCCCTGGGGTCACAAACGTGCCTGTCCCAAGAGTACCCCAGGTCAGAGGACTGAAGACGGTCACTTGTGTGGCCCGAGGGACCTGGAGGCATGGCTATAGTCCTGCAGCCACTAGCTGTCCCAGTGTTTCATTCTTATGGGAAAGAAGGTCACTGGCAAGTGAGCTTCCTTCCTGACTTGGCACGTGGAAATGTCTGATTTAAGTGGCAACAGAGGAAGACGGACAGAAACAGAGACCGAGAGACAGACGGTGAGAAGGGAGAGGTTAACATTTTACTCACGGTTCCTTTTTTTTTTTTTTGCCACCTGGAAAGAGCTTCTGGCTATCTCGGGACATTCACATTAAGAATGTGACTGTAATGGTCCTGATGAATCTATTTGCAGGGCTGCAGTGGAGAGACAGACTTGGGGGCACAGCGGGGAAGGAGAGGGTGGGACAAATTGAGAGAGTAGCGTGGACATCTATACATGGACCGTGTGTGAAATAGACAGCTAGTGGGAAGCTGCTCTGTAGCACAGGGTTCTCAGCTCACTGCAGTCTGATGACCTAGAGGGCTGGATGGGGGTGGGCGGGAGGCTCAAGAGAGAGGAGATGTATGTATACATATTAAAAGCAGACACATCACTTTGCCAACAAATGTCTGTCTAGTCAAGGCTATGGTTTTCCCAGTAGACATGTGTGGGTGTGAGAGTTGGACTATAAAGAAAGCTGAGCACCGAAGAATTGATGCTTTTGGACTGTGGTGTTGGATAAGACTCTTGAGAGTCCCTTGGACTGCAAGGAGATCCAACCAGTCCATTCTAAAGGAGATCAATCCTGGGTGTTCTTTGGAATGACTGCTGTTGAAGCTGAAACTCCAATCCTTTGGCCACCTGATGCGAAAAACTGACTCATTTGAAAAGACCCTGATGCTGGGAAAGATTGAAGGCGAGAGGAGAAGGAGGCGACAGAGGATGAGATGGTTGGATGGCATCACTGACTCACTGCACATGGATTTGGATGGACTCTGGGAGTTGGTGATGGACAGGGAGGCCTGGCGTGCTGCGGTTCAAGGGGTCATGAAGAGTCAGACACGACTGAGTGACTGAACTGAACTGAACTGATGGCTGATTCATGATGTTGGACAGCATAAACCAACACCACGTTGTAAAGCAATTATCCTCCCATTAAAAATTTAAAAAATTTTTTTAATTTAACTTTAAAGACACTGGCATGGACTTCCCTGCTGGTCTACTGGCTAAGAATCTGCCTGCCGATGTAGGCGACAATCATTTTGATCCCTCATCCAGGAAGATTCCACGTGCCATGGGACAACTAAACCAGTGTGTCATGACTACTGAGTTTGTGCTCTAAAGTCCGTAGTCTGCGACAAGCGAGGCTACCGCAACGAGAAGCCAGGCCACCACAATTAGAGCGTAGCCCCCGTTTGCTGGAACCAGAAAAGAAAAACAAAAACACCTGCACAGCAATGAAGACCTAACACAGCCAAAATTAATAGAAATTGCTTAAAAAAGAAGCAATGACATGTACATTAGCACCCAAACTGTGAAATACCTAAGGATGGATCTAGAAAAATAAGTGCGACAGGATGTGTATGAGGCAAACTACAAAATCAGACAGGAAGAAAACCAAAGAGCTAAATGTATGGACAGATGTGCCATGTTGGTGGGTAGAACGTCTCAACACCGGCAAGACGTCAGTTCTTTCCACCTTGGTCTACAGATCTAAAGCAATCCCAGGCAAAATTTCAACAAGTCCCATTTTACGGACATCAATTTTGTTGTTGTTCAGTCACTAAGTCGTGTCCAGGTCTTTGTGATCCCACAGACTACAGCCCGCCAGGCTTCCCTATCCTTCACTATCTCTTGGAGTTTGCTCAAACTCATGTCCATTGAGTCGGTGATGCCATCCAACCATCTCATCCTCTGTCGTCCCCTTCTCCTCCCACCTTCAATCTTTCCCAGCATCGGGGTCTTTTCCAATGAGTCAGCTCTTCACATCAGGTGGCCAAAGGATTGGAGCTTCAGCTTCAGCATCAGTCTTTCCAATGAACACTCAGGACTGATTTCCTTTAGGATGGACTGGTTCGATCTCCTTGCAATCCAAGGGACTCTCAAGAGTCTTCTCGAGTACCATGGTTCAAAAGCATTGTTGATGATGCTAAAGTTTATATGACTGAGAAATAAAATTTATCCACATCTCCCCAGACTTTCTCTCAGATAATTCCAAATCCAGAATCGGATTTTACTTTTTTCTTTCCTTCTTTTCCTTCCTTCGCCTGCCCCCTTTTCCCCCTCTAAACAAGCAACATTTTGTTTCTTTTTTGGGGGCACAAAACCCTTTTCCCTTAAATATATCCATGGATTTCTCTGAAATTTATTCCAGAGTCTGCCTCCCATAACTCACATACTCACAGAGAACTCCTGTCTGTCCTGTAATAACCCTTAAGCATCTACAAATCTCTACACCAGGGGTTGGCAAACTATTTCTAGGAAGGATCAGGTATTAACAGTACATCTTTTACGCTTCACAGGTAAGGCCGTCTGTGTCAGTTTTTTGAAAGATTTTAGCACTTTTTTGAGGTCAAACTTACATACCATGCAATTCACCCATTCTCAGGTATGGTTCAGTGCCTTTTTTAAAGTTAATCTGTATCACTGTCCAGTCTTCACTATTTAAGTCCAGTTGACTTCCCTGGTGGCTCAGATGGTAAAGCGTCTGCCTACAAAGCAGGAGACCCAGGTTCAATCCCTGGGTTGGGAAGATTCCCTGGAGAAGGAAATGGTAACCCACCCCAGTATTCTTGCTTGGAAAATCCCATGGACCGAGAAGCCTGGTAGGCTACAGGCCATGGGGTCTCAAAGAGTCGGACATGACTGAGCGACTTCACTTTCACTTTTCACTTAGAACATTTACATCCCTTTAAAAAGTCCTCTCGTGCCCATATTCAGGCAACTGCACTTCCAACTCAGGCAACTCTATTCTCTAGGGGAAAAAAAAAATGCCTTTGCCTACTTGTCAAATGAATGGAATCATACGTTTGTTTTTTTTTTGCTTAGCATACTGTTTTTATGGCTCATTCAGCTGTAACATGTCCCTGTGACTTGCTCCTTTCTTTGTGGGAATAGGATTCATTTAGATGGATATACCACAGTGTATCTATCTATTCATGCAGTGATGGGCATTTGGGATTTTTTCCAGGTTCTAGCTATCAAGAAGAATGCTTTGAACATTGGTCAAAAAGTATAAACGGACAGTTAGGAGATGAATAAGTTCTGGGGAACTGATGCCAAGTGCTGGGCTGAGAGTAACCAACACTATATTGTATTACTTGAAAGCTACTACAGAGTTGCTGTTGTTCAACTGCCAGGCTTCCCTGTCCTTCACCATCACGGGGGCTATCTTTAAAAAAAATAAATGGAGGTGGTGGAGGGCTTAGATAATGCTATGATGCAAATCCTCTTGCAACATATAAATGTATCAAATCATTAAACTGTGCAACTTAACCTCACACAATGTGGCATGTCAGATATGTCACAAAAGTTAACGCTCATGTGTCAATGCACACATCCATGGACAGTGCATGCATGAATGACTGTGGCTCTGTTCCAATAAAACTTTATTTGCAAAAGCCAGACGGGGGCCATATTTGTCCAAAGGGCCATAACTGCCTGGACCCTAGCTGTTACCCACATTCTTGAGTGCCTGGAAACAGGAAGCCTTACAGCCAAGCCATATGCATTTATCTGTTAATGCCTCTCTCTTCACATAACCTTGAACCGTGTTGGGGCAAGATAATGTTTTGCTGGATACTTTTCTAATGCCCTGCCGGTTCCTAACACAACAGGCACAGAATAAATAGCATGCTTGAGTTCGCTCAGTTGTGTCCGACTCTTTGCGACCCCATGGACTGTAGCCCGCCAGGCTCCTCTGCCCATGGGGATCCTTCAGGCAAGAATACTGGAGGGGAATACTGAAGGGAATGGGTTGCCATTCCCTTCTCCAGGGGATCTTCCCAACTCAAGGATCGAACCCAGGTCTCCCTCATTACAGGGAGGTTCTTTACTGCCTGAGCCACCAGGGAAGCCCCAATAACTGAGTAAGTCATACTCATTGAGCCCAAGAAATAGAACTATGCCTAATTATCAGAATTTGATTCAATGCTCATGATGTCAGTACTCTGAAGATAAAACAATCGACGACACAATAGGATTCTTCTTTTTGAGCTATATTTTTTTCACAAGGATTCAGAGTCATTCAATACGATTCAGTTGGTGAATTATGTCTCTCTCTCCAATGTAGAGGTTTCCTTCTTTTTGTTCAGTGGCTAAGTCATGTCAGACTCTTTGCAACCCCATGGATTGTGGCAGCCAAACTCTTAAATTTTCCAGTTACTGTAAGGCATTCTAGAAAATCATTTGCATGTTCAGAACATCATCAGAAAAGAAATACTGTTAAAACTATCTTGATGTTTACAAGGAATAGATAACAGGAATGCCAGTGGGTTTAAATGACATTTTCCCCGGAACTTATTAGATGATGAAGGCAATGAATTTAAGCATCAACTGTCATTATTAACATTCCCTTCATCTCTAATATGGTTAATTTAGGGACGTTCTACAGCGACGTATTCCCAAGCCAAAACAATTTCTTTTTAAGAATATATTCCAAATGCCAGATGCATAATTCTTTTTTGGAAATATACTCCTGACAAAGCAATGGAATGCTCTTGCCATTCTGAATAGCTTTTGAAACCCCAGCTCAGACCTTAAAAGGACTGACTCATGGCTCAGAAAAATGCAATAAAACTGAATTGAATTAACAAAATGATACCCAGAAGGGAAAATAAGGCTGCCTGTGAATAAGTGTATGTTATACAGTGGGTGATTCTTGGTCAAGAAGTGTAATTTATACTCTGTATCGACTTGCTTTTATGGCGTTTTTTAAAGTTCAAGGTTACAGGCAGATTCCTACATAAGCAGCCCAAATTCTCCATCCTTTCTAATCCATGCTATCGTGCTAATAATTCATGGCAATATTTGGAATGAAGGTCTTTATTTTGAGGTATGAATGGGTTGATGACATAATTTAGCAGTCATTCGGGGACAGGTCTGTGGGTGGAAGGAATGAGTAATAATTGTATGGAGCACTTATCATAATTTAGCATTTGCAAGAATGAAGGTTTACTGTTAAGTAAAACCAACCTGTCCTCAGTTTAGAAAGCTATGAATATGATAATAAACTGGTATTACATAAAATAACGCGTGCATGCTCAACTGTGCCTCTTTGTCAACTCATGGACTGTAGCTCTCCAAGCTCCTGTGTCCATGGGATTTTTCAGGCAAGAGTGCTGGAGTGGGTTGCCATTTCCTCCTCCAGGGGAATCTTCCCAGCCCAGGGATCAAACCCGGGTTGTGTCAATTGCATCGCAGGCGAATTCTTTACCCACTGAGCCACTGGGGAAGCCCACATAAAATAATGCCTCCAGAACAGTGCCGAGAAGTTTAGGGAAAAGAAACAAAAAAACAAAAGGGGCGTTTGGGGAAGAATGGATACGTGTATAGGTATGGTTCAGTCCCTTCAGTGGTCAGCTGAAACCATCACAATGTTGCTGACCAGCTGTCGCTTAGTCGCTTGCTTGTGTCTGACTCTTTGCAACCCCATAGACTGGAGCCCACCAGGCTACTCTGCCCATGGGATTCTCCAAGCTAGAATACTGTAGTAGTTTGCCGTTTCCTCCTCCAGGGATTAAACCTGCATCTCCAGCGTTGCTGGCGTGTTCTTTACCACTGAGACAGCTGGGCTTCTCACTACGAGGCTATACCCCAACATAAAATAAAAAATTAAGAGGAAATAAGACGCCTGTGAAGGGTTGCCTATCAACTGTTCAGAGATAATGAAACAACATGCTTACAAATTGAGTCAACAAACCAAAAAAAAAGGAAAACCACTGATCAGCTTCAAAGTGCCAGGAGAATTGCCAATCCCACTCCTGGGCATATATCCGGAGAAAACCATGACCTGGAAGAATGCATGCACCCCAGTGTTCACTGCAGCACTGTTTACAATACCCTAGATATGGAAGCAATGTCGACGTCCATCAACTGAGGAATGGATAAAGATGTGGTTCAGTTCAGTTCAGTTGCTCAGTCGTGTCCGACTCTTTGCGACCCCATGGACTGCAGCATGCCAGGCCTCCCTGTCCATCACCAACTCCCGGACTTTACTCAGACTCATGTCCATCGACTTGGTGATGCAATCCAACCATTTCATCCTCTGTCATCCCCTTCTCCTCCCACCTTCAATCTTTCCCAGCATCAGGGTCTTTTCCAATGAGTCAGCTCTTTGAATCACTTGGCCAAAGTATTGGAGTTTCAGCTTCAACATCAGTCCTTACAATAATGACTATTCAGGACTGATCTCCTTTAGGATGGACTGGTTGGAACTCCTTGCAGTCCAAGGGACTCTCAGTAGTCTTCTCCAACACCACACAGTTCAAAAGCATCAATTCTTTGTGTATACAATGGAATATCACTCAGCCACAAAAATGAAATAATGTCATTTGAAGCTACACAGATGGACCCAGAGATGGTCACACCAAGCGATGTCAGAAAGACAAATGTCATATGATACTGCTTATACGTGGAATCTAAGTGATGCACATGGACTCATTTACCAAACAGAAATAGAGTCACAGGCATAGAAAACAAATGTCTGGTTACCAGGAGGATAGGGGTGGGGAGGGGAGGGATAAATTGGGAGACTGGGGTTGGCATGCACATGCTGCCTCAGTCGTGCCCGACTCTTTGCGACCCTGTGGACTGCAGCACCCCAGGCCTCCCTGTCCATCACCAACTCCCGGAGCTTGCTCAAACTCATGTCCATCACGTCGGTGATGCCGTCCAACCATCTCATCCTGTGTCGCCCCCTTCTCCTCCTGCCCTCAATCTTCCCAACATCAAGGTCTCTTCCAATAACTTCAAAAGTACACATTTCCTTCTTAAATTACAAGCATTGTTTGGGACTAGTATATAAGGGCAACTAACTCGGTGTCGGATATGGGGTTGGAAGTTAATATCCAACACAATGCAGGCAAAAGGAACCTGGACCGTTGAGCTGACAGTTTTCTTCCAGGCTGGCAGTTCTTATCGGAGCTGCTTCATCGGAATTGCTAACCTAATTATTAATGTTGTTGTTTAGTCACTCAGTCGTGTCCGACTCTTTGCGACCCCATGGGCTGTAGCCCACCAGGCTCCCCTGCCCATGGGATTTCCCAGGCAAGGATACTGGATCGGGTTGCCACTCCCTTCTCTATTGCTGCGACTATAATATGTAAGACAGACAACTAGTAAGGACCTGCTTCCTGTACAGCGCAGGGAACTCTACTGTTGACTCTGTAATGACCTCTGGGAAATCAATCTGGAAAGGAGGGAATAAATGTATATAGATATATAAAACAGATTCACTTTGCTGTATAGCTGAAACTAACACCATGTTGTAAATCCACTACACTCCAATAAATATTAAAAAAAATAAAAATAAAGAGATATGCCTTTCGGAAGGAGAAAAATTACAGCATCACAGCTACCAGAGGTGCGCTGTCTCGTACTACGAGGACACTGTGTATTAGAATGAAACGCAGAGAAAATGCCGTGTGCAAACGTGGGTTTCAAGTGCACTCGTGAGTTGAAGAGCGCTCCGTGGCAAGAATAACGGTGACCATCTTTATTTGAACAGTGACGACGGCTCTTTGAGACCGACATAATCCGCCCCCTGCCGTCTGTTCCTCCCGAATGGCCGGATTCATCACTTCCCGAAGAAAAAGCCACAGAGAAGATATTTCTTCAATGAATCCTCAGTTCAAAAAAAAAAAAACACAAAGAAAACCGTTGATAAACTTTAAAGGGCGCAGGGCTTCCTTTGACAAGCGTGAATTTTCTTTCTTTGTGGGTCAGATGATTCGTTTGGCGAGGCACCATGGTTCACCCTTTTTGAAGTACAGAAACGTGCATGCATTTCTACACAATCGTCTCCTGTCAGAACGGGAATGGTGTCCAGTTTCACAGGATCTCTAGTTTCCACTAAGAAGGTTCTGGAAAGAGCTCACGGGCAGTGACCTCAATCAATATGATCTCAACAGGCGGCCTGGCCATCAGTCACCGGCATCTGATAAGAGCAGTCAGCCAGAGGATGATCATCAGACAGAAGGAAGCTATAAAGAGATGAAATGCCCGAGTCACTCCAGAGGGGAGAATTAACTGCCCAAGACAATGTCATCTCATACTTGATCTAGACTTCATTTACGTTCCTCAGGCGGACTGGAGGGTTCCTATATAAGAAGAGAAGATCAAATACCCTCGCTTTTTTTAATTGTCTCGTATCTTTCTATTATTATGCTACCTGAGCAAATCTTCTTACCAAGTAGCAGGCTTCATATTATTTCTACCGCATACGGTATTTTATGCTCGTGTTTATGCTATCATGACTTCACAATGTCTTGCATGATAGTGCAACGTGTCAGTTCAATTTAAAAGGCAGTATATGTGCAGCTCAGACAACTCAAGATCAAAAAACAACTCTTAAACATTGGGGCTTCCCTCAGAGCTCAGTTGGTAAAGAATCTGCCTGCAATGCAGGAGACCCCGGCTTGATTCCTGGGTCGGGAAGAGCCTCTGGAGAAGGGATAGGCTACCCACTCCAGGATCCCTGGGCTTCCCTGGTGGTGGGCAAAAGACCTAAATAGACGTTTCTCCAAAGAAGATATACAGATGGACAACAGGTACATGAAAAGATGCTTCGCATCACTAGTTATTCGAGAAACGCAAATCAAAATAACAATGAGGTTATCACCTCCCACAGGTCAGAATGGCCATCATCCAAAAATCTACAAACAATAAATGCTGGAGAGGGTGTGGAGAAAAGGGCACCCTCCTACACTGTTGGTGGGCAAGTGAACTGAGGCAGCCGCTATGGAGCACAGCATGGAGGTTCCTTTAAAAACCCAGCTAGCATATGATTCAACAATCCGCTCCTGGACATATATCCAGACAATAATATAAACCAAAATGATACAGGCACCCCATGTCCATCGCAGCGCTGTTCACAATAGGCAGGACGTGGAAACAACCTGTCTACTGACCGATGAATGTCCAAAGAAGACGTGTTACATGTACACGGTGGGATACTACTCGGCCATAAGCAAGACTGAGACAATGCCATCTGCAACAGCATGGACTTCAAGACTGTCACACTGAGTGAAGTCAGTCACACAGAGATAGACAAGTATATAATACCGCCTCTAGGTGAATGGCAACCCACTACAGTTCTCGTGCCTGGAAAATCCCACGGCGGAGGAGCCCGGTAGGCTGCAGTCCACAGGGTCGCTAAGAGTCGGACCTGACTGAGCAACTGAATGGAACTGATTATAATACTCGAATCTGGAACTTCGCTTGTGGTCCAAGGCCTGAGACCCTGAGCGCCCAATACAGGGGACCCGGGCTCCATCCGTGCTCAGGGAAATAGACTCCAGATGACGCAAGTAAGAGTGTGCACGTCACAACAGAATCAAATAAATAAATGCCAAAATAGCGGCATCTGAACAGTGTCCACAGTTATCACTGGATCCAGGTTCACTCCTTAGGTTTTATAAATGGCAGCAATGTTAAGTAAAGGGTATAGTTCAAGAAAGCTGAGTGAAAGCAAACTCCCATTACCCTGTTTCCTGTCAAAAGTCCACACAATCAAAATAAATAAATAAATAAAAACAACTTAAAAAGTCTGTTTAGAAAACAGAGTGACCTATGCTTGGTCCAATTTCTGAGATCTGCTTATCTTTGCAAAGATCCGTGTTTTCTATCTTGGCACCAACACCGGGCTGATAATTTAAGTTAAACCATGGCTGAGGACTGGGAATTCAAGTCAATTTAAAACACTATGTCTTCTGTACACCACAAACATCCTGACACTAGCTGGTTAACTGGTTTTCTCTCCAGCTTGAACAGCAAACAGATTACTAACATTGTGACCTAACCAAAAAAAGCAAAACAAATGAAAAAAAAAAAAAAACAAACCCAAAGCACCACAACAGAAGGTTTTAAATTAGGAGGGAAAAAAAAAAAATCAAGAAACTGTAAACTCCCATTCCATCAAGGAAAGTCTAATCATTTTACCACGCAAAGTGGATCTAAACAGGGAATACGAACCTTTTGTTTTCAAGGAAGAGCAATGAAGCTCTTTAAATTCAGATTTATGGAATTGTGTGGAAAATGCATCCTTGCCTTCATCTCATGTGACGGCAATCACCATTTTTCATGGTAAAAAAAAAAAAAAAAAACAAAAAAATGGTTGTGATCTGTCTTAATTCAACACAGAACTGGCGGGAAGGTATTCAGCCTCTGGGTACTTCCAGAAATGTGAGTGGCCACTTCCTGTTACGCAGGTTTGATGGAAATCAGTAGAGCTTGGATAAGATGAGAAAAGGAAATAGGATGAAGTTGCGCCAGACACACTTTTGACCTTTGGATGCCCAGGGTCCTCAACATTTCTAGTCTTCACCCGTTATTATAAACACTAGTCACCGCTCCATATTTTCATCCAAAGATAAAAAGTCAGCATTTTTCCCTTTCACGCTGAACACAGTACTGCATGTTTTTTTTTTTTTCCCCCTGTGCTTTTAGAATTTCACTCCTGTGCGTGACTATAATTTTTATTCCTCAGGAGACAAAGAATGAGTTAATTGCATACTCAGCTTTTTTTTTTTTTCTACACCTGAGACTCAGTCAAGGAATACGTATATTAAAGTATCCAGTAAGGTAAATAAAGTATCCAATAATGTCTAAAACCCTGGAAGACCTTTGGCAACAATTTC
Source organism: Bos mutus (assembly GCF_027580195.1). Taxonomy (NCBI): domain Eukaryota; kingdom Metazoa; phylum Chordata; class Mammalia; order Artiodactyla; family Bovidae; genus Bos; species Bos mutus. Next base: position 131,327,979 of record NC_091646.1, read on the forward strand.
TGCTCCTGAGGAACACTGGAGAGGTAAGCCGTCTGCTGTTTGAGAAATTTATCCTGACCAGGATAAAGAGAACCTCAGAAGGTGAGTATGGTTTTCCCAGTAGTCATGCAAGGATGTGAGTTGGACTATAAAGAAAGCTGAGCGCCTAAGAATTGTTGCTGTTGAACTGTGGTGTTGGAGAGGACTCTTGAGAATCCCTTGGACACCAAGGAGATCCAACCAGTCCATCCTAAAGGAGATCAGTCCTAAATAATCATGGGAAGGACTGATGCTGAAGCTGAAACGCCAATACTTTGGCCACCTGATGCAAAGAGCTAACTCACTGGAAAAGACCCTGCTGCTGGGAAAGACTGAAGGCAGGAGGAGAAGGGGACGACAGAGGATGAGATGGTTGAATGGCATCACCGACTCAATGGACATGAGTTTGACTAAACTCCGGGAGTTGGTGATGGACAGGGAGGCCTGGCGTGCTGCAGTCCATGGGGTCACAAAGAGTTGGACACAACTGAGCAACTGAACAAAAATCAGGCAGAATTTAAGGCATATTCACAAAGAGTAGCAACCCCAATAAATTGAACTTCAATAGCAGAATTTATCAAGCCTCCAACATTGTACAGATATGATTGAAAGGAATGTGTTCATTAGAACGGGAGGTATTATGCCTTAGTGAATTTAATGCTATAAAATGTAAGGAGAAATTGAAGATTCTAAGCTCTCACACAATGATGAGAGAATCTGAGAGGTGGTGAATTCACGTTTCTCCTACTTGCTTATCTATCTAGATTCTGATTTTGCTATTTTCCACTCTTATTTATTAGAGGACAATGAGGGTCTTAGCTCAGGCCTGAGATATTTTAAAGCCATACAAAACTGAGGGCTCCCCTGGTGGCTCAGTGGTAACGAATCCGTCTGCCAATGCAAGGAGACACGGGTTTGATCCCTGGGTTGGAAGATCCCCTGGAGAAGGAAATAGCAACCCACTCCAGTATTCTTGCCTGGAGAATCCCATGGACCAGAGGAGCCTGGAGGGTACAGTCCATGGGGTCACGACTCAGCGACATTTTTCATTTTAAGAACCACCTAGAGAGTCATAAATCAATGATACAATTGCCCTTTTTCTGACGTGGCCAAATTCCTGAAAGGAAAACGTTAGTCGCTCAGTCGTATCCGACTCTTTGGGACCCCTTGGACTGCAGCCCACCAGGCTCCTTTGTCTGTCGAATTCTCCAGGCAAGAATACTGGAGGGGGTTGTCATTCCCTTCTCCAGGGAGCCAAATTCTTAGGCATTTCTAATTCTCCTCTCTTTGTCAGATGGTTTCGTTCAAGCTCTTTGTTTCTGTCCTGGGAGATAAGGTTATGCTATAAGCAGTACTGTTATCTTGTGGCCACTAAAATTTCCTGTGGAATTAAAGGGAACACAATTTCCATGGAGGATAACATTTTGATGTACAATTTAGGAGACAATGTTCTCTGCTGCTACACACTGGGGATTTTTTTTAATCAAATGGCTTCTTTCTTTTTACAAATTATGATTTTTCTTTGAGCAAAACTTCATAAAATACAGTCTATTTTACGGAAAAACAGACTTTTGATTGTGAAAACTCTCAACCTCTATGGAAGCTAAATTTTTTAAAGATACTTTTATTTTTTTGGCTGTGCCACATGGCACTTGGGAATCTTAAGTTCACTAACAGGGATGGAACCCGAGCCCTTCGGGAAGTGCAAGTTACTCAGTTGTGTCCAATTCTCTGCAACCTCATGGACTGTAGCCCGCCAGGCTCCTCTGTCCATGGGATTCTCCAGGCAAGAATACTGGAGTGGGCTGCCGTTCCCTTCTCCAGGGGATCTTCCCAACACAGGGATTGAACCCAGGTCTCTGGCACTGCAGGCAGATTCTTTACTGTCTGAGCCACGATGGAAGCCTGAGCCCCTTGGAATCGCTACTGCTCAATCTGTGTGTGATGGGCGTATCCTGCTGCTGCTGCTGCTGCTGCTGCTAAGTCACTTCAGTCGTGTCCGACTCTGTGCGACCCCATAGACGGCAGCCCACCAGGCCCCGCCGTCTCTGGGATTCTCCAGGCAAGAACACTGGAGTGGGTTGCCGTCTCCTCCTCCAATGCATGAAAGTGAAAAGTGAAAGTGAAGTCTGCAAACACAGAGCCTTAACCACTGGGCCACCTGCAAAGCCCCTAGCATACTTCTAAGATGGGTTCTTTATCTTGAGGTCATGGCTAGCAAAGACCACACTCGCTGTCCCCGCCAAATTCCAGCAAAGAAATGTTTATCTTCTTATAAACCTGAACAGTTTTTGCTGGAGGCAGCTGCAAGAATTCACGGAGACTCAAACACAACAAGAAGACTACTTAAAAGGAAGACGCGATGCATTACCCAAGGACAGCACCACTAGCTCCTTGAACTGAACCGTCATGACCGAAATTTTCTCCCCTTTCTAATTGACAGCAAGTTTCATTATCTGAACACACTCTCTGTTTGGAAGGCGGGCTGTACTGTATTATCAATTAAAGGGACTGGTGGAAAGCTGAACCGGCCTATAACCCGCAGATGGCTAAAACTTGTTTTTCATATAAAACTGTTGTGTGCAAACTAAATTTAATTTCCCTAGATCAACAAAGGATGAATTTTTGTCTTCTCAGGGGCTCAGATGTCATGATGACCCCCGCCGTCTTTTGAGTCAGGGCTTCAGCCATTTATTTCTCCATCACTTCCTTTCTCAGCAGCCAGATTTCACAGGAAGAGAGTTAATGTTCCCTGAATTAAAAAACGAGACTCTGAAAGCATCCATCAGAGTTTTGGTGGGGGCTGGGGAGAGGGATAACATGAATGAGCTAAACCACCAGTCATTCCAGACGACGCTCCGTGGGTCAGAGTGTTACTGTTGTCATTTAGTCGCTCAGTCGTGTCCGACTCTTTGCGACCCCATGGACTGTAGCCCACCAGGCCCCTCTGTCCATGGGATTCTCCAGGCAAGAATACTGGAGTGGGTGGCCGTACCCTCCTCCAGGGGATCTTCCCGACCCAAGGATCAAACCCTGGTCTCCTGCAATGGCAGGTGGGTTCTTTATGACTAAGGCACCAGGGAAGCCCAGAGTTATTAACACAAATTAAATGCAGAACATTCTAGCGGAAGGAAGGTTAAGGTCACCCTCTCCTTTCCACTGAGAGCCGAAGAATCGATGCTTTTGAGCTGTGGTGTTGGAGAAGACTCTTGAGAGTCCCTTGGACTCTTGCAAGTCCCTTGCAAGGAGATGCAGCCAGTCCATCCTAAAGGAAATCAGTCCTGAATATTCATTGGAAGGACAGATGCTGACGCTGAAACTCCAATCCTTTGGCCACCTCATGCGAAGAGTTGACTCATTGGAAAAGACCCTGATGCTGGGAAAGATTGAAGGCGGGAGGAGAAGGGGACGACAGAGGATGAGATGGCTGGATGGCATCACCGGCTCGATGGATGTGAGTCTGAGTGAACTCCAGAGTTGGTGATGGACAGGGAGGCCTGGCGTGCTGCAGTCCATGGGGTCCCAGAGTTGGACATGACTTAGTGACCAAACAACACAAGTTCTTTCAATAATGGATTTCTGTCATCGGTGGGAGGTACGCATTGATTCCCAGCTTTCCAAGTTCCTTTATTTACTCTGCTTTGTTAAACATTTGAACATTTCAGACCTTCCCCCAAGACACTTAGCAGGATTTCTGTTCCTGTCCATCCTAAAATAATAAAGTTGCTTCGAACCATTCTTTTTAGGAGATCTGGTTGAATGCTTTTATTTCATTTGTTTGTTTTTTGGTGACTCTCTGCAGTAGCCCTGAAACAAAGTCTCAGCTTCTGATTCAATTGTCAATTTTTCTTCCCACCCCAGGATGAGAAGCAAGACATTAATGGGAAAAAATATATATAAATAATGCCAAAGACGCAGTCATGGTTTCCAGGGTACCAAGCGACTATTGTATCTAAAGTTATGAGAAGTCCAGAGAATGCCCTGACCAAGGGCTCTTGGGTGTATTAGGGGACAGTGTTATAAGTGAAGGCCAGGGTTCCCTGTAAATGCAGAAAGAGAGATGTTCGCAGCATCTCTTTTCTTTTATTATTTTTTTAATTGAAGGATAATGGCTTTACAGAATTTTGCTGTTTTCTGTCAAATCTCAACACGAATCAGCCATAGGTGTACATATGTCCTCTCCCTTTTGAACCTCCCTCCCCATCCCACCGGTCTAGGTTGACACAGAGCCCCTGTCTGAGTTCCCTGAGACACAGAGCAAATTCCCATTGGCTCTCTCTGTTACATATGGTGATGGAAGTTTCCAGGTTGCTCTTTCCATATATCTCACCCTCTCCTCCCCTCTCCCCAGGTCCATAAGTCTATTCTCCGACCAAGCATAGCTTAAAAAAAAATTATTTTAATATTTTTTGTAATGGGGTGAGGGAGAGAAAAGAGAAAGACAAACACCATGTCACTAATGTGCAGAATCCAAAATATGACACAAATGAAATTATTTACAGAATACAAAAACTGAGACATAGAGAACAGGCTTAACGGTCCCTAGAGGATAAAGGGCAGGGCAGCGGTAAACCAGGAGCTTGGAATTTATAAATATAAAACTCCTATATATAATAGTAATTTATATAATAATGTAATACTATATAATAATAATGTGGTGTAATATCATATATAATAATATATAATCAACAAGGACTTACTCTGTAGCACAGGAAACTCTATTCAGCATCTTGTAATAACCTATAAAGGATGAGAATTTTAAAAAAGAATATATTTGTGTATATACACATATGTGTGTATATAATAGAATCACTTTGCTATATACCAGAAACACAACATTGTAAACCAACTGTAATTAAAAAAAATAAGATACATGTACCTCAGTGTTCATAGCAGTGCCGTTTACAGCAGGCAAGGCAGGGAATATATGTATTAATATGCCTATGGCTCATTCATGCGGATATCAAACGGACACATATATAATAGTATACTTACGGCTGCCTCCTGTTGGTGTGTGGCAAAAACTAACACAAGATCGTAAAGCAATTATCCTCCCATTAAAAATATTTTAAAAATTTAAAGTATTTTTTTTTGAGGTGGACCGTTTTAAAGTCTTGATTAAACCTTGTATAACAGGGCTTCTGTTTTCTCTTTTGGTTTATGGCTGCGCATCATGTGGCATCTTAGCTCCCCAACCAGGGATTGAGCCTTCAACGTCTGAATTGGAAACTGAAAATCACTCAGTCGTATCCAACTCGCCGCGACCCCATGGACTGTACGGTGGATGGAATTCTCAAAGGCCCCCACCCTCAACCTGGGGATCAGACCCAGGTCTCCCACATTCTTTACCAGCTGAGCTACCAAGGAAGCCCTCTGAATTGGAAGGTGAACTCGTAACCACTGGACCACCATGGGAGAGCCCTGAGCATGGCGTCTAAAATCTGCTCTGCCTGTTACTCTGGATAATAACCACTGTCCTGCATGGCGCCCTATGCTAGGAGCACCGAAACGTCTAGAACGGGATCTTCTAGAATGGAAGGAAACCACTTCCTCTTTGTCCAGCTGTCACCCTCATCTTCCTGTCCAAGCTGGCCGCTCTGCTGAGAAGAAAACCTCAGGAGAGTCGCCTCTTTAACGCGTGGTTGTTTGCTGACTTGTCAGGAGAAATCCAAGGGGAGGACCGCCGATGTTGAATTGACAGCAGATGAAAAGCGTCAACTGGTCTACAGGAAGCTCTTCTACAATCCGGCAATTGACCTGGTGGGTCACAGTAGGGTTTGACCTTCTGTTTCTCCTCATGTTTCAGGAGGGTTGGGACTAACAGGAGCCTGAAACTGGGAGAAGAAAGCAAGAGGCGTCTCTCTTCCTCTTTGCTGCCCCAGCGTGGACGTTGGTTCTGGTGGGTCTGGCTTCCTCGGACACGTCTATCACGCAACTCACATACACCAGGAGTGCCAGCCAAGAGCTTCCTTGAGCCCCTCCTTCAGGTGTGTCCTTGTCCTGGGAATGGCAGCATTTCCCTGGGGATGTTGGCCCACAGCTTCATGATCTCAAATCAGTGCTTTCAGCGACAGAGCATCTCTCTGATCAGTCCCCTTTTTTAAACAATCAAATCCCTCTACTGAAATCCCCCATGGTTCAGCAGGCAAAGAAGCAGCTTACCAACGCAGGAGACTGAGGACAGGTTGGTGTGATCCCAGGGTTGGAAAGATAGCGTGGAGAAGGGAATGGCAACCCATGCCAGTATTCTTTCCTGAAGAATCCCAAGGACAGAGGAGCCTGGCGGGATACAGTCCACAGGGTTGCAAAGACTTGGACACCCCTTAGCGCTCATGCACCTACGGAAACGCATAGTGGGGATTTTCAAATCCTGGACTTTTACTGATGCCTTGAAAGGTAAGTTACCAATAGAAGCGCTGTAAGTGCTTCAAGAACTATTATACTTGTTGGCAAGTATGTCAGTAAGATTGTATATATACACACACATATAGCCTGTGTAAACTGCATATACATGTATATATCTGTCTGCTGCTGCTGCTGCTAAGTTGCTTCAGTCGTGTCCGACTCTGTGCGACCCCATAGATGGCAGCCCACCAGGCTCCTCTGTCCATGGATTCTCCAGGCAAGAACACTGGAGTGGGCTGCCATTTCCTTCTCCAATGCATGAAAGTGAAAAGTGAAAGTGAAGTCGCTCAGTCATGTACGACTCCTGGGGACCCCATGGACTGCAGCATACCAGGGTCCTCTGTCCATGGGATTTTGCAGGCAAGAGTACTGGAGTGGGTGCCATTGCCTTCTCTGCATGTACATACTACTATATATAAATTAGGTAATCAACAAGGATCTGTTATACAGCACAAGTAATGGTAATATACTGTAATAACCTATATGGGAAGAGAATCTGAAAAAGAATTGTTCCATGTATGTGTATGACTGAATCACTCGGCTGTACACTTAAAACTGAGACAACATTGAAAATCAACTATACTTCAGATTTTTTTTAAAAGATGCATGCACTTCAATGTCCACAGCAGCACTATTGAGAGTCCGTAAGACATGGAAACAAAGCGCCTGTCTTATCAAGAGAGGAATGGATGGAGAGGTGCTGTGCGTATGCCATGGAGTACTACTCAGCCATGAAAAACAAAAGTTTGCCACTCTCAGCAGCCTGTGTCTACTTGGGGGCCATTATGCTTCGTGAAGTAAGTCTGAGAGAAAGACAAACACTGTACACGATACCACGTAAATGTGGAACCTAAAAAAGTCAACAAGCTAGTGAATTTCACAAAAAAAAGCAGCAGACTTCACAGATATAGAGAAACTACTGGGTCCCAGTATGGAGAGGGAGGGAGCAGGCAATAGACGGGTGGGGATTAGGAGATACAGACTAATACATATGAAATAAATAAGCTACAAGGCTATTTTGTATGGCACAGGGGATGTAGCCAATATTTTACATTAAATATGCTGCTGCTGCTAAGTCGCTTCAGTCGTGTCCGACTCCTAGCGACCCCATGGACTGCAGCCCACCAGGCCCTTCCATCCATGGGATTTTCCAGGCAAGAGTACTGGAGTGCGGTGCCATCACCTTCTCCGTACATTAAATATAAAATACTATATTACTATTAGTAACATTACTTACTATATATACTTACAAGTATAACATATACTTACTATATAGTAGTATATACATTACTATAGTATACATTACTCTCTTCTGAGGGCAGGAATCCCTCAGAAGAAATGGAGTAGCCATCATGGTCAACAAAAGAGTCCGAAATGCAGTACTTCGATGTAGTCTCAAAAACGACAGAATGATCTCTGTTCGTTTCCAAGGCAAACCATTCAATATCACAGTAATCCAAGCCTATGCCCCAACCAGTAACATTGAAGAAGCTGAAGTTGAGCGGTTCTATGAAGACCTACAAGACCTTTTAGAACTAACACCCAAAAAAGATGTCCTTTTCATTATAGGGGACTGGAATGCAGAACTAGGAAGTCAAGAAACACCTGGAGTAACAGGCAAATTTGGCCTTGGAGTACGGAATGAAGCAGGGCAAAGACTAATAGAGTTTTGCCAAGAAAACTCACTGGTCATAGCAAACAGCCTCTTCCAACAACACAAGAGAAGACTCTACACATGGACATCACCAGATGGTCAACACCGAAATCAGACTGATTATATTCTTTGCAGCCAAAGATGGAGAAGCTCTATACAGTCAGCAAAAACAAGACCAGGAGCTGACTGTGGCTCAGACCATGAACTCCTTATTGTCAAATTCAGACTTAAATTGAAGAAAGTAGGGAAAACCACTAGACCATTCAGGTATGACCTAAATCAAATCACTTATGATTATACAGTGGAAGTGAGAAATAGATTTAAGGGCCTAGATCTGATAGATAGAGTGCCTGATGAACTATGGAATGAGGTTCGTGACACTGTACAGGAGACAGGGATCAAGACCATTTCTGTAGAAAAGAAATGCAAAAAAGCAAAATGGCTGTCTGGGGAGGGCTTACAAATAGCTGTGAAAAGAAGAGAAGCGAAAAGCAAAGGAGAAAAGGAAAGATATAAACAATGAATGCATATGTACCACAGCTTTCTTATCCATTCATCTGCTGATGGACATCTAGGTTGCTTCCATGTCCTGGCTATTATAAACAGTGCTGCGATGAACATTGGGGTACACGTGTCTCTTTCCCTTCTGGTTTCCTCAGTGTGTATGCCCAGCAGTGGGATTGCTGGATCATAAGGCAGTTCTATTTCCAGTTTTTTAAGGAATCTCCACACTGTTCTCCATAGTGGCTGTACTAATTTGCATTCCCACCAACAGTGTAAGAGGGTTCCCTTTTCTCCACACCCTCTCCAGCATTTATTATTTGTAGACTTTTGGATCGCAGCCATTCTGACTGGTGTGAAATGGTACCTCATAGTGGTTTTGATTATTACTTTTGATTATTTGATTATTTGATTATTATTACATAGTGGTTTTGAGTATTACTCAGCCATTAAAAAGAATACATTTGAATCAGTTCTAATGAGGTGGATGAAACTGGAGACTATTATACAGAGTGAAGTAAGCCAGAAGGAAAGACATAAATACAGTATACTAACGCATGTATATGGAATTTAGAAAGATGGTAACGATAACCCTGTGTACGAGACAGCAAAAGAGACACTGATGTATAGAACAGTCTTATGGACTCTGTGGGAGAGGGTGGGAAGATTTGGGAGAATGTCATTGAAACATGTGAAATGTCATGTATGAAACGAGATGCCAGTCCAGGTTCAGTGCACGATGCTGGATGCTTGGGGCTGGTGCGCTGGGAAGGCCCAGGGGGATGGTATGGGGAGGTTGGGAGGGAGGAGGGTTCAGGATGGGGAGCATGTGATTTTTTTTTAAAAGTAATAAAGAGAATTAAAAAAAAATAAATAAATAAACAATGAATGCAGAGTTCCAAAGAATAGCAAGAAGAGATAAGAAAGCCTTCTTCAGTGATCAATGCAAAGAAATAGAGGAAAACAACAGAATGGGAAAGACTAGGGATCTCTTCAAGAAAATCAGAGATACCAAAGGAACATTTCATGCAAAGATGGGCTCGATAAAGGACAGAAATGGTATGGACCTGACAGAAGCAGAAGATATTAAGAAGAGATGGCAAGAATACACAGAAGAACTGTACAAAAAAGATCTTCACCACCCAGATAATCACAATGGTGTGATCACTGACCTAGAGCCAGACATCCTGGAATGTGAAGTCAAGTGGGCCTTAGAAAGCATCACTACGAACAAAGCTAGTGGAGGTGATGAATTCCAGTTGAACTATTCCAAATCCTGAAAGATGATGCTGTGAAAGTGCTGCACTCAATATGCCAGCAAATTTGGAAAACTCAGCAGTGGCCACAGGACTACAAAACGTCAGTTTTCATTCCAATCCCAAAGAAAGGCAATTCCAAAGAATATATACTATAGTATACATTACTATAGATTGATATTAACTATAAATATATTAAAACTGTGAATCACTATGTTGTCCATGTGACATAATATTGTAAATCAATTTATAATTTTTTTTTTTTTTTACAAAAAAGTAAAGTAAGAAAGTTAAGGGTCAGATTACAAAGCTGAGAATTCACAGTATGGATATTGTTCACAGATTTCAAGTTTGCATGGACTTACATCCAGATGAGTAGGAAAAGAAACAGATGAAATACAAACAAATATTTGAAAAAAATCTTAATGAGTACAGTGCAATAGACACATGAGAATCAATATTGGTCGATTTGTCTAGAGCAATATAGAAAGCCAATAAAACTGAATTAACAGACCTAAATCAAGACCATTTATGCTTACACCAGTTTTCGGCTGCTGGTGCTAAGTCACTTCAGTCGTGTCCGACTCTGTGCGACCCCATAGACGTCAGCCCACAAAACTAAAAGGAACAAAGTTGAAGGTTCTCAGTTAATTTTAAGACTTACTTCGGGGATTTCTCTGGTGGTGCAGTGGCTAAGAATCCACTTGCCAATGCAGGGGACACAGGTTTGATCCCCGGTCCAAAGATTCCACATGTCGTGGAACAAGGAAGGCCACCCACACAGCTCCTGGGCCCGCGCTTCGCAGCAAGAGAAGTCACCACCATGAGAAGGCCACACGCCGCAACGACAGACTCGTGTGTTTGCTTGGAGTCTGTTCTCTACAACTCCCCGCTGCCCGCCACTGGACAAAGACCACATGCAGAAATAAAGACCCAGCCCCGCCAAAAACAAATTTGTACAGAGACTTGGAGTAATCAGGGTGTTTGCACAGGGCGCTCAGGGAGGGAGCCACCCGGTCCATGGGCTCAATCCTCTTCCAGCAAGGCACTGAGCCAGGTTCACAGACAAACATCCTTTATGAAAATACAAGTAGATAAAACATTTCATACACATGTAAAGGCACTTAATGTACATTTGTATCTTCACTATGAAGTATCCACGAACATGAATGAATGAATGAGGTTTTCACCCATTCCATTTCATCGATGGAAATCTCCTGTTGCAGGACCAGGCATGGAAGAATGTTGAAGGATGCGTGCTCTCTCTGATCGAGACCTGTTGCTCCAGAAAGGAACTCGAACACCCAACCCAGGAGTCTCTGCTGGGGACCCAGGGGCAAGACCAGAGCCCCTGCGGTAGGGGGAGAGCCACTTAGAGAAGACTGGTGGGGGGGTGGTTAATGCAGAAGGCATGCTTAACTTGGTGTTGCTGCTGAACTTGGCATCGTGACATAGTGACCAGATTCAGTGTTCAATACACTTCCTGTGGAGACTTGCCTGGTGGCTCAGAGGTAGAGAATCTGGCTGCAATGCAGGAGACCTGGGTTCAATCCCTGAGCTGGGAAGACTCCCTGGAGAAGGGAAAGGCTGCCCACTCCAGTATTCTTGCCTGAAGAATCTCATGGACAGAGGAACTTGGCGGGCAACAGTTCGTGGGGTTGCAAAGAGTCAGACACGACTTGGGGACTCAATAACAATACTTTTTGTGGCAAAGCAACAGTTGCTCAAAGCTGAAAGTAAAAATCTGTTTTTTATTTGTCGTATAGAAGAAGATGGACCCTCAGCTTGCTTTTCTTTTTGTGGAACAGTTTTAGGTTCAGAGCAACACTGAGAGGAAGCTATAAAGATTTCCCATATAACCACATCTGCCCCCACACAAGCACAGTCTCCCCGCATTATCAACATCAGATGACACATTTATTACAACTGATGAGCCTACATTAACATGCTATCATAACCTAGAGTCCACAGTTTACATTAGGCTTTGCTCTTAATGTTGTCCATTCTATGGGTTTAGACAAATTTATAACAGCATGTATTTGCACCTGTAGTATTGGGCAAACTTTGTCGTGAGAGGCCATGAAGAGCTGTTATAGAGGAGATGTAAGTGGAAAGGATAAAACATCCAACTAGCAGGTCTAAGGGCTTCCCTTGTGGCTCAGCTGGTAAAGAATCCCCTGCAGTGCAGGAGTCCTGGGTTCGATTCCCTGGGTTGGGAAGATCCCCTGGAGAAGGGATGGGGTACCCACTCCAGAATTCTGGCCTAGAGAATTCCATGGACTGTATAGTTCATGGGGTCGCAAAGAGTTGGACACGACTGAGCGACTGAAATGAACTGAATATTTATATATGGACTCTCAGTTCAGTTCAGTCGTTCATTCGTGTCCAACTCTGCAACCCCATGAATCACAGCATGCCAGGCCTCCCTGTCCATCACCAGCTCCCAGAGTTTACTCAAACTCATGTCCATCGAGTCGATGATGCCATCCAGCCATCTCATCCTCTGTCGTCCCCTTCTCCTCCTGCCCCTAATCCCTCCCAGCATCAGTCTTTTCTAATGAGTCAACTCTTCGCATGAGGTGGCCAAAGTACTGGGGTTTCAGCTTTACCATCATTCCTTCCAAAGAACACCCAGGACTGATCTCCTTCAGAATGGACCGGTTGGAGCTCCTTGCAGTCCAAGGGACTCTCAAGAGTCTTGTCCAACACCACAGTTAAAAAGCATCAATTCTTTGGCGCTCAGCCTTCTTCATAGTCCAACTCTCACATCCATACATGACCACTGGAAAAACCATAGCCTTGACTAGACGGACCTTTGTTGGCAAAGTAATGTCTCTGCTTTTGAATACGCTATCTAGGTTGGTCAGAACTTTCCTTCCAAGGAGTAAGCATCCTTTAATTTCATGGCTGCAGTCACCATCTGCAGTGATTTTGGAGCCCCCCAAAATAAAGTCTGACACTGTTTCCACTGTTTCCCCATCTATTTCCCATGAAGTGGTGGGACCGGATGCCATGATCTTAGAAAGATGTTATTGATGAACCTATCTGCAGTGCAGCAGCAGAGATGCAGACTTAGAGATCAGACTTGTAGACAGAGCAGGAGGAGGAGAGGGTGGGACGCGGGGAGAAAGTTCCATGTAAACATATACACCGACATCTGTAAAACAGACAGCCAGAGGGGAATTCGCTGTGTGACAGAGGAAACTCAACCCTGGGCTCCGTGACCACCTAGAGGGCTGGGCTGGGGTGGGAGGTGGGAGGGGGGTTCAAGGGGGAGGGGAACATGTATATACCCATGGCTGATTCATGTGGATGCATGACAGACACCAACACATTAATGTCAAGCCATTATCCTCCAATTACAACACATGTGAATTAATAAAAAAGATGGTGAAGCAAGGCAGGCACGTGAAAGAGGTCACTACAAAAAAAAATAACCTTTTATATTTGCTCCAATATTTTGAAAATTTAAAATACTCTTCATTACATTTACCCAAATACATACCTCCCTGATTTCATCATTTCTGTTATTAATGGTACCACCCCCATCTTCTAGAGAAGGAAACGGCAACCCACTCCAGGATTCTTGCCTGGAAACTTCCATAGATAGAGGAGCCCGGTGGAGGCTACAGTCCACAGGGTCACAAGCAGTCAGCCACGACAGAGCACCCCATGTTGGTCAAAGCTTTCAAAATTACGTAATGGTCTTTTCTATTTCTGCATTTTTCTAACATCCATTTAATAATCAACCGCTATGTCCAATTTCTTACCCAAATGTAACACATGCTTTCCTATCATTTTTTATATTCTTATGATCTCACCTAGTTTTCTTCTAACAGTAAATGTGTATTTAGACTCCTGTCTTATAATCACTGCTGCTCCTTGAAGTTAAAATACAGGGAGGAGTGCGCTGCGTTTGCTCAAAGTGCCAAGACAATCTCATGTATTCAAGAATTTTCCCACCCAGAGCAAGAGGTTCAGACTTAAACTAGCCTGTGGCTTTTGCACGGCCCAGCTCCGAAATGCTAACTCAAAGCAATTTCTTCCTCTCCAGTATCTTTTAAACATACAACCAGAGGGAAAAATTATTAGGAGAGGGGAAAAAAAAAATACCAGAGATTTGTAAGAAGCTGTGACTTCATAGCCACATCCTCTTGTGTTCTAAGAATCTCACTGGCTGAAAAATACGGAAACAGATCATGGGGGACTAAAAAACGAAGAGAACAGAGCACACAGCTCTACACCATAAAATACGTCACAATGGCTTAAAAGGGCCTTTCAGATAACCCTAAAAGGAAAACTTCCCCACGGATTTTCAGTAAAAAGGTCAAAATTGGGTTCTCTGTCTTTTGTATATTTGTATGTTTCTTTCTGGAGTAAATATCCCTCTTTTTTTTTTTTTAACCTTACATATGGTTCCCTGGGTTGGGGAGATCCCCTGGAGGAGGACATGGCAACCCACTCCAGTATTCTTACTGGCTTCTCTGGTGGCTCAGATGGTAAAGAATCTGCCTCCAATGCAAAAGACCCAAGTTTGATCCCTGTGTCAGGAAGATGCCCTGGAGAAGGGAAGGGAAACCCACTCCAGTATTCTTGCCTGGGGAATCCCATGGGCAGGGGAGCCTGGTGGGCTACTGTCCATGGGGTTGCAAAGAGTCGGACACGACTGAGTGACTAAACAGATAGATATATCGCCATATATATATAAATAGAGTAAGTATAATAGCATATACATATTTAAATTCAAAACCAATCACAGATTCTAAGATGAAATAAAGGAAAAAGGGGCTTCCACGTTTTTTTCATTCCACACCTTATTGCATTTATACACTTGGCTTCTCCAGAATGAGTTATTGAATCTCAAATAAACTGTCTCAAGACTCAACGACTGAGCCTCGGGTCAGAGGTACCCTTCCTCCACCAGCATTTATTCATTTTCCATTTTCAGTCTAGGAGTTCTTGTTTCAGCTTTTATTAACTTGGAGATGGCTGCAGCAAAGAATGTAATTTGGCCACAAGTTAGTATGAAACAACAAGCCGATCCTTTCAACACCGAGAACCAGCTGCTAATCCAAGGAGTTGATGAGCTCCTGCTAATTCTTATGGCTGCCTTCTCAGGAGCGTCAGAAGCAAGATTTTATTTTAAATCCAATTCCCCCACCGTCGGAGAGGTAAACTTGGGGAGAAACCAACTCAGTTTGTAAAAGAAGTTAAATAATAATAATAATAACAACATCTGAGCACTCCAGCCAGAGGGGGAGAAAAAGAGATGAGAGAGAAGAGAATTAGCAAGCAGCAGTCTCCAGGAGATAGAAAGAGGGGTGTGTGTGTGCTCAGGCGTGTCCGACTCTCTGCGACCTCATGGACTGTAGCCCACCAGGCTCCTCTGTCCATGGGATTCCCCAGGCAAGAATACCGGAGTGGGTTGCCCTTCCCTCCTCCAGGGGATCTTCCTGGACCCAGGGCTCCAACCTGTGTCTCCTGCATCTCCTGGATTGGCAGGCAGGTTCTCTACCAGCTGAACCATCTACTTGTATTTATAAAGAGTGGTCTGGTGGCCCACTCCAAACCTGTGTGCGGAATTGGGGGTGGGGTGTGGGGTCGTCACCGGCAACCAGTTCAAATCGGCTCTGAGACTTTCTATCTGAAACACCAGCAGCCCCCAAGGGTTAAGGTCTCAGCCCTTCCAGCGTCTCCCTAGCCCCCACCACCATTGAGACGCCAACCTGATGTTCAAGCTGTTACCTGGGCTTTTTCAAGCACCTGCCTGAAGGTGACACCCCCCCACCCCCAGCCCAAGCCCGCCCCAGCGGAGCTCACAGAACTCATGGAAACTTTTCACTCGGTAGCGGACCCATCTGGGCCACAAGGAAGGAGAAAACTCACCGGGTTAGGAGAAAGGATGCTCGGGGAAGGTCTAACAGCGTCTACGGGCCCCTTCCAAGCCGCCCTGGGATCTCAGACCCGGAAGCTCCCCCCTTCCCCTGCCTTTCCGGCTTTAAGGAGGCTTTTCTGCCCTGCGGTGATCAATGCAGTCATTAACCAATGGGCGTCGTGTGGCCTCTCCTCTCCCCGGAGGCCCAGGGGGTGGGGTTGCAAGGCCCAAGTCTCCGGCCACCTGGGTGGTTGCCCTGGCAACCAACCCCCATTGCCCTCCCCCCCCAGGTGATGTTGGGTGAATCCTGAAGGCACCTCATTAAGATAACAAAAGACACCTGAAGAGTCAAGCTCAGAAAATGCTAAGGGATTTTGTTAGGAAGCGGAAACTAAGATGAAGACCAAATATGTACTCCTTGTTCTAAATGACAGAATCACAGTATTTTTGCTCTGGATCCTCGTCTTCCAAAGCTCATAATGTCACATTCAGGCAAAAGGTATTTATGAAAAAGCCTGGGGCTTCCCTGGTGCCTCAGTGGTCAAGAATCTGCCTGTGAACCCGCCCTTATGGCAGAAAGCAAAGAGGAACTAAAGAGCCTCTTGATGAAGGTAAAAGAGGAGAGTGAAAAAAGTCGGTTTAAAACTCAGCATTCAAAAACTAAAGATCATGGCATTGGGTCCCATCCCTTCATAGCAAATAGATGGGGAAACAATGGAAACAGTGACAGACTTATTTTGGGGGGGCTCCAAAATCACTGCAGATGGTGACTGCAGCCATGAAATTAAAAGACGCTTACTCCTTGGGAGAAAAGCTATGACCAACCTAGACAGCATGTTAAAAAGCAGAGACATTACTTTGCCGACACTTTGACTAGTCTGTCTAGTCAAAGCTACGGTTTTTCCAGTAGTCATGTATGGGTGTGAGAGGTGGACCGTAAAGAAAACAGCACCAAAGAATTGATGCTTTTGAACTGTAAAAGGATTCCCAGTAAGTCTCCTTAGCTTTCCTATATCCACAGTCTCTGCAGTCAATGAGTGAACATCATTTAACCATGTTTGCATGGGGTCCTGTCTGGGACCGGGCATGGCAACCCCCTCCAGTATTCTTGCCTGGAGAATCCCAGGGACAGAGGAGCCTGGTGGGCTACAGTCCCTGGGGTCGCAAAGAGTTGGACCTGATTGAAGCTGCTAAGCACGCACACACATGTGGGGTCCTGTACGTATCTTTTCTTACAGAGTTTAGTTTTTCATCATATATTGTGTTTAAAAACTGTTGCCTGCCATTTCAGTAAACAAAGAATGTCTCATGCCATCTGCATAAACATAGGAAATTCTGGCCATCAAGCCATCAGCCTCTGCAGACACCCCTGACTCTGCACCCCAGGGGATTCAGGAAAGGAGAACAACAAGGTTTTGTTTGCTTGTGCTCAATCTGTGATTGCACGGACTGCAGCCCGCCAGGCTCCTCTGTCCATGGAATTTTCCAGGCAACAATACAGTGAGTTACCATTTCCTCCTCCAGGGGATCTTCCCAACCCAGGGATTTAATCTGCATCTCTTATGTCTCCTGAACATTGGCAGGCAGAGAGGTTATCATATAAAGCCAAAAACCATTTTGAAAGCATGTTAAGAACAAATTGTAACTGATATTTGACATGGTGTTACAATGTGTGCATACCCATCAGGTTAAATGTTTCATTAGCAAAAGTGGTAAAGTAGATGAAAAGTTTTGGGCAAGGGATACTCACGGGACCGCGGGAAGATTTGCGTCAGACTGCAAGCCCCCATTTGCTCCAGGCATTAGTTGAAAACTGCCAAATACAGAATGAAGCTTCCGTGTTACCCGTCACAACACAGTCGGTGGGGTCGTAAACAGGTGCACACGACTGAGCGACGTTCACTTTCCTTTTCGCTATCAGAACACAGAGACCTGCAATATCACAACAACTGACTTCTGTGCTTCCCTGGTGGCTCAGTCCATAAAGGATTCACCTGCAGTGCGGGAGACCCGGGTTCGATCCACGGTTTGGGAAGATCTCCTGGACAGGGGAACAGCTACCCACTCCAGTATTCTTGCCTGGAGAATCCCACGGACAGAGGAGCCTGGCGGGCTGCAGTCCATGGGGTCGCAGACAGTCAGACACGACTGAGCTTCTAAGCAGACAAGTGCACCCTGTGAGATCAAAGTCAACATTATTTTAGTTTTTTCTTGATCCGAGGACTCTCTCTCTTTCCCTCTCTTGCTGCCTTTGCCATTAATCAAATGACAATATATGTCTGCATCTTTTTCTCCACACACCATTATTTTCCATTGAACTCTGTATTTCTTTTTGCAATCGTATCACATTGCTGAATTATGGCAATCATTCCCAGCGGTATAACTTCTCCACACTTTTTTAAATTCTCAAGATTGTCTTATCAATTTTTCATCCTTCCATTATATAGTTTATCATCCACGTCGATTTCTACAGAAACCCTGCTGTAACGTTGATTTTGTCTCTGTTGAATCTGGAGATAAATTTAAGGCAATTTGACATCTTGATACAACAGACATTTTAATATGTAGACTAAAACTCAGGGAGACCAATGCATCTTTAATACAGTTAACAAATCATTCCATGCCTTAACGTTTTTGTTTGTTTTTATCACTTTAGGAAGGACAGATTTATTGCTTTACATTTCATGTGTTAAAATCATGCATGCATATGAAATTTTAGGCATGTGGGCTAGCACAGAACATCTATTCATCTCTGCAAAAGGTTTTATTCTGAAATCATAGTATACCATTTGTCATATCTGTCTCTTTACTTGAGTTTTAGTAAGACATTCATTTTGAACTTGCAGCGGTTGATAAAAACGCTGTTTCATTCACTTTTGAAAAAAAAAACAAACTTAAGGACGGAAGTGATACATCCACTTTTATGCCTACATTTGAGCTGCATATTTGCCTGTCGTGTAACTGAGCCTTCAAAGTAAAACTCACCAAATAGATAATAGATTAGTGGAATCTACCAACGGCACAAGATTATAAACGGAATAAATTGTTCTTGACGAAGAGGCAGAATACAGATGCAAGAACCTACCAGGGTGATGAACGCAGAGTCTGTCGCACAGAGGGAAGTATGTCAGGAGAAAAACAAATACTGTGTGGCAATGCATATATATGCAATCTAGAAAAATGATCCCGCTGAACCCAGTGGCAGGACAGGAACAGAGATACAGCTGTGTGGACACAGTGGGGAAGGGAGAGGGTGGGATGAATTTAGAGAGGGGAACTCACAGATACACACATCCATGGGTACAACAGACAGCCAGTGGGAAACTGCTGTATAACCCAGGGGGCTCAGCTCGGGGCTCTGCGATGACCTAGAGGGGTGGGTTGCAGGGAGGGAGGCTCAAGAGGGAGGGGACACGTGTATACATAAGATGGCTCAGACGGTAAAGAATCCGCCTGCAACGCAGGAGACCTGGGTTCCATCCCTAGGTTGGAAAGATCCACTGGAGAAGGGAAAGGCTAACCACTCCTGTATTCTGGCCTGGAGAATTCCATGGACTGTATATAGTCTGTGGGGTCACGAAGAGTCGGACACCACTGAGCAACTTTCACTTTATGGCTTATTCCAGTAGTCATGTACGGATGTGAGAGTTGGACTCTAAAGAAAGCTGAGCTCTGAAGAATTGATGTTTTTGAACTGTGGTGTTGGAGAAGACTCTTGAGAGTCTTTTGGACTGCAAGGAGATCCAACCAGTCCATCCTAAAGGAGATCAGTCCTGAATATTCATTGGAAGGACTGATGCTAATGGTGAAGCTCCAATATTTTGGCCACCTGATGCGAAGCACTGACTCATTGGAAAAGACCCTGATGTTGGAAAAGATTGAAGGTGGGAGGAGAAGGGGACAGCAGAAGATGAGATGGTTGGATGGCGTCACCAACTCGATGGACATGAGTTTGAGAAAACCCCGGGAGTTGGTGATGGACATGGAGGCCTGGCGTGCTGCAGTCCATGGGGTCGCAAAGAGTCGGACACGACTGAGCGACTGAATTGAACTGAACTTAGAAGTCTAGAACAAATGACCCTGGATGTTGTTATTTTAAGTTAAAGCCTTCTTCCCTGGTGGTTCAGATGGTGAAGAATCTGCCCGTAAATGCTCAGTTTTATGTTGGAATTATATAGCGACAAAAAACTGATGGATTCTCATAAACCCAAAGCAGAATCGGAAGGTATCCTGAGAAGCCAGGTGGACACCGGAACCTAATTTTATGCCGGACTTCCATCGAGGAAAAGTACCGCTTTCTGAAAATTAGCTCCTTCTGTTGAGTTTCTCGGACTTGCCTCGGGTTAATTTGGAACGAGAAATTTATTTTTATGAACTTCTAACCAGAGACTGGCCATTTGCTGACATCTTCACTAAATTATTAATCCCTGTTTCTTCCCTTCAAATAAGTGAAGGCATTACAGCAAGAATTTCTAACAGACGTGGAGAATTTCGGGGTTAAAAAAAAATGTCTTGCCTCTTTCAAAAGAGTCCCAATGTTACTTTCTTCTGCAGGTTGATTTAAAAAGTCCGCCTTTCAGGTAATAACATCAATAACATGGAGAAAATGTATGAGCGATGCATTTTTGTGAAGTTTTTTAAGCACAAGAGACCCTCCAATTTGGCGTGTAAGTGTATGTCATTGTACGCCATTTCGTTTTGTATAGTCTTTCCCTGGGAATGATTTCTCATCACTGCAAATTATTCAGCTAATTTGTTTGGAATCCACATACATTCATGTAAATGCGAGCTGCTTGGTAATTAAGTAAATAATTTTAACTTAAAATACTAAGGCCCAAGCTTCTTATCGACTTTATAGATGTTGGACTAATGGTTGACTGCCATGAAACTTTTATGGTTCTTTGTCAGGAAATACAGCATCTGGCACTTTATACCATGTGGTAAGTTTTCTTCCCCTTTATGCTTTTTTTTCTGTAATGTTTCTGACAAAATATTATGTCCTCTGTGCCTTGCTTTTTACTCTGAAAACAGCTACACTATGCATTTTTTCTTTTTCTCTCTCTCCTCACTCCCCTGGGCTGGGAACGTTAGTCCCTGTTCAATCTGGCATTTAATTTTCCTCCTCTAAACTTTATTACCCCAGGGTCGATTAAGTAAGTTCATAGAGAAGTCTGAGTGCCAGCTTGTAAATAAATTTAGAGCCCGTTAAAGTAAGTTGATATCGAAGTGTTCTTGTTCCCAGACTGGAATTTCACCATGGAAAATAGTTTGTATTTCTATAATGTGTTTATTTTCCCTAACTTGATCTTTATCATGTTTTTATAGTACGGGAGCAATATACGTTCAGCGCAGAAAAATAAAATGCTTATTTTTCTTCTCATATTTTCACATGCACAATCTAAGTGAAATATAATTAAGGTCATATAGGGTAAACATGTAATCTGATTTTGCACACTTTGTACTCCTATGATATCTATGTCTGTCAGTAAATATGCACACTATTATTCGTTAATATAATCTTACATAAATATCCCTCAATTCATTAAACTGAGGCTTCATTTCAGGAGAGCTTATGTTACACCTGGTCTTGAATATTAAAGTTACACTGAGATAATGTACTTGCTATCTGAAGTGGTGGACACGTTTACTATTTCCATGAAAAGAATTTTTTTTACCTTGTTTTATATGGAGAAGAGCCTGGTAACAATGCCGAGATAGTTTCAGGTGGACAGCAAAGAGACTCCGCCAAACATATATGTATCCATTCTCCCCCAAACTCCCCTCCCACCCAGGTGGCCATGTGACATTGAGCAGAATTCCCTGTCCTTCAAAGAATTCTTGAAATTACACTAAAAAAAAAAACAAGTCACCCAGGAAAACACGGACACATTTAACTATACTAAAATCAACAACATTCTTAAACAAAAAGATATCATGAAAGAAAGGAAAATACAGCCTTACACACGAGGTGATATTTGAAAACAGGCTTAAAATGACAAAATAAATACTTGACTTCTGTAATACAGCAGTATGGTAAAAGTTAAATTAGAATGAACACATGACAGAAATACACAAAATATTTTCCAGCATCTTATTCTGGAATGATTACTAGACCACTTTGATATCAGCTTACCTGCTACACACACAAAGGTTTAGAAGATTAAAATATTTAAGAAAGGTGTAATAGTATTTATAGCATTACTTTTAATTTTTCTCGTGCTGACTTTTATAACTGTAAATAATAAATTTAAAATACTATGGTCAGCTCAGTTATTTTACCCATTACCCAAACTTCCAGTCTCTTAACCACTGCTTTGAATAAATGCTTTTACATGCCTATCATTTCCATCCTAAAGGAAATCAGTCCTGGATATTTGTTGGAAGGACTGATGTTGAAGCTGAAACTCCAATACTTTGGCCACCTGATGTGAAGAGCTGACTCATTGGAAAAGACCCTGATGCTGGGAGGGATTGGGGGCAGGAGGAGAAGGGGACGACAGAGGATGAGATGGCTGGATGGCATCACCGACTCGATGGAGATGAGTTTGAGTGAACTCTGGGAGTTGGTGAAGGACAGGAAGGCCTGGTGTGCTGCAGTCCATGGGGTTGCAAAGAGTTGGAAAACGACTGAGTGACTGAACTGAACTGAACTGATCATTTCACTGTAGTCTATAAATACATGTCAGTCTCTCTCTCTCTCTCTTTTTTTTTTTTAGATGTGTTTTGTAGCAAGGGAGATCTTATGTCCTCAACCAGGAATTGATCCCAGGCACTTAGCAGTGAAATCTGAGTCCTAGTAACAGAACCTCCAGGGAATTTCTTGTTTCTTTTCCTTTATTTTTTTGAGTATTTTATGGAAGGGTGCTCTTGATTTAAGATTGAATCACTGCTTGAAATTCTCTTAACACAAACTAAAATTTAAATGTCTTGCTTATTAGTGGAAATATGTTATCATTTGAAAGTTATTTTTTTTTCTTCCATTTAGTCTCTTCCGCCCTGTTCTTTTTTCTCCGCCCTTGGCTTGCCAGTTTCCTCTGTGCATACAAGCATGCTAAGTCACTTCAGTCCTGTCTGATTCTTTGTGATGCTATGGACCAGAGCCCACCAGGCTCCGCTGTCCATGGGGATTCTCCAGGCAAGAACACTGGAGTGGGTTGCCATGCCCTCCTCCAGGGCGACGGCCTGACCCAGGCATTGAACCCGAGTCTCCTGTGTCTCCTGCATTGGCGGGCAGATTGTTTACTGCTGAGCCCTATAACGGTTATACCTTGAATACAGCAATTGCTCCTAAGTACTTTCTAACGTTGGAGTCTGTGCACTGTGATTTGCAAATGATCGCATTTTCTACAAGGGCTTATTCAAGCGTTAATGCCTCTATCTCACTCGCTAGTCAGTCTCTCCTTTCGGTTATAAAATTATACTTTTTAACATGGATGGACCTAGAGACAATCACAGTGAGTGGAGTAAGTCAGAGAAGAATAAATATCACAAGATATCACTTTCAGGTGAAATCTAAAATATGACACAAATCAACCTATTTACGAAACACAGACAGGCTCACGGCCACAGCGGAACGAGCCTGTGGTTACCAAAGGTGAAAGGGGGGGAAATGGATAAATTTGGAGTTTGGGGTTAGCAGATATAAACCACTATATATAAAATAGATGAACGACAAAGATGTACTATATAGCCCTGGGAACTCTGCTTAATATTTTTAATAACCTATATGGGGAAAGAATCTGTAATAGAATACGTATAAACATATATAATTCTATATATATATATATGGTGGTGGTGGTTTGATCACTCAGTCATGTCCCCCCAGCCTCCTCTGTCCATGGGATTCTTCAGGCAAGAAGACTGGAGTGGCTTGCTATTTCCTTCTCCAGGGGATCGTCCCAACCCAGGGAGCAAACTCGGGTCTCTTATGTCTCCTGCCCAACTATACTTCAATTTAAAAACTAATTTATTAAGAAAATTATAATCTGTGTCCAGAACTTTATCCCGCTAGCTGCCACACGTGGCATATTTGGAAACTGCTCAGAGAAGCTTGAAAAAATGAAAGTGTTGGTCGCTCAGTCGTGTCCGATTTATTGCAACCCGGTCGACGGTATAGTCCAACAAGCTCCTCTGTCCATGGGGTTCTCCAGGCAAGAATACTGGAGTGGGTTGCATTTCCTTCTTGAGGGCATCTTCCCGTCCCAGGGATCGAACCCAGGTCTCCCACATTGCAGGCAAATTCCCACTGTCTGAGCCACCAGGAAAAGTTAATTGTACCAGTTCCCAGATATGATATCTGTATTTCCATGCATTTGCCCTTACTCACTACACATCTTGAACAAATCCAACAGTCACTGCAGTCAGTTAGGTAGTCAGTGAAGTCAGTGAAATTCTGGAAAAGTCATTTTCATTCATTTCTGGGCATGAGAAAGCCAGAAGGATGTAACCAATGCGTTATGAATTCATCTGGAAAACACCAAAACTGAAGAAACTCTTAGATTTCCCTCTTGCTCAATTTTCCATTTTCTGGTGGTTGGAAATAGATCCAACCCTTTATTAAAAGGTTATGTACAGTTCAAGTGGTCTGTTTGTTATTATAGCTGCCTTACTAAGGACATAGAATTACGAATATTGTGAATTCCCTGTACATAATGGATGCTTATAAATGAAGAGTGTGCATTTTTGTTAAGTATTTTTATCCTTTTTTTCAGACCCAATTAGCTTCCCACTTCACTCACAGCCTTCTTAAATGCTTCTTCAGGTTTTGCGACAGCTAACATGGGGAATATCTGTGTATGTTACAAATTTCCATCACCCATAAATGTGTTCAATGCCAACAAGTTTCCAGAAATGTTCTCTGCCTTGAATAAAGAAATGCTTTCACAGTTTTGCTCTAGCATTCAGATCCTTGTCGCTCTTTCCTAGCTTTCTTGTTTTATTCCTTTTCTTTTTGGTGCTCATAAACTGTTTGTCGTTCACTTGCTAAGTTATGTCTGACTCTGTGACCCCATGGACTGCAGCACACCAGGCCTCCCTGTCTTGCACCATCTCCCAGAGTTTACTCAAACTCAAGTCCATCAGGTCAGTGATGCCATGCAAGCATCTTGTCCTCTGTCGTGC
Organism: Bos mutus; assembly: GCF_027580195.1. Classification (NCBI taxonomy): domain Eukaryota; kingdom Metazoa; phylum Chordata; class Mammalia; order Artiodactyla; family Bovidae; genus Bos; species Bos mutus. The sequence continues at coordinate 131,352,808 of NC_091646.1, forward strand.
CCTCTTCCTTTACAGAATCCAATATTTACACTGCCAGCCTTGTCTATGGCGGCCCTGTGCGATGCGGATAGTTAACTAAGGCCACAATGTCTTATGTTATATGATACAATTGCATCACACTACAGTTTTCTCGTTGGTTAGGGACATCCTGTGGCCAGGTTCACAGCCTTTCCAGAGACAGAGAGAGATGGACAGTGAATCAGAGAGAAAGACAGAGACAGAAAGAGAGACAGAGAAAGAGAGACAGAGAGAGAGACAGACAGACACAGAGAGACAAGAGAGACATACAGACAGAAAGACAGAGAGAAAGACAGAGACACAGAGAGGGACAGAGACCCACACACAGAGACAGACAGAAAAGGGACAGAGCAGAGAGACCGAGAGATAGATAGAGACACAGAGAGGGACAGAGAGAGACACACACACACAGAGACAGACAGACAGAGAGACGAGAGACACATACAGAGAGAAAGTCAGAGAGAGACAGAGAGAGAGAGAGAGAGACACAGAGAGGCATAGAGAGACGGCCAGACAGACACATCTGGACAGGAGGGGAGGAATCAGGAGAGATTCAGGCAGTACACGTCATCATCTACTGATCTCTTCCACCCGAGGACTAAGGACCAGAGAATACAGAGGAGACTCATTCCCGTCTGTACGGACGATTCGGCATCGTTCATAACTGAATGCACGTCTCTGGGCTTTCCTCTCACTAGGTAATCCCCCTGAACAAATCACTGTAGGAAAAGAGTAAGGGCTGTAAAAAAGGGGGGCAGGGTGTCACACCTCTCCAAGCTTAAGATTTTAAAGCAAATACAACAGCGAGATGGTCTATGTTTAAATCTCTGGGATTTCACAGGTCTGAATATACATGAACAATGGACACTATTTAGCACAGAGTTTAGTGATTACTTTTCATGGCACTGGAATTAGAATGCTGCATTTCTGCTCAGATTCTCTGCAGCCATATGAATGCATACTGTTACTATTTCCACTGCCTAGGGAATTCTTGGATGGCCCTAGGCACTCAGTGGTGAAGAATCTCCCTATGAATACAGGAGATGAGAGTTTGATCCCTGGGTTGGGACAATCCCCTGGAGGAGGGCATGGCAACCCACTCCAGTATTCTTGCCTGGAGAATCCTGTGGACAGAGGAACCTGGTGGGCTACAGTCCATGGGGCTGCAAAGGAGTCAGACACGACTTAGTGGCTGAACAACAACAACAAAATAATTCTTATCAATAAAGAAACTGAAATCGGATTTTGAAGTCCTACAGATACATTGTTTTATTCTCTGTACAATTTTTAATTTAAGAAACAGAGGAAGAAAAATCAAATCAATAAAATTAGAAATGAAAATGGAGAGATCACAACAGACAACACAGAAATACAAAGGATCATAAGAGACTACTATCAACAATTATATGCCAATAAAATGGACAACGTGGAAGAAATGGACAAATTCTTAGAAAAGTACAACTTTCCAAAACTCGACCAGGAAGAAGTAGAAAATCTTAACAGACCCATCACAAGCACGGAAATTGCAACTGTAATCAAAAATCTTCCAGCAAACAAAAGCCCAGGTCCAGACGGCTTCACAGCTGAATTCTACCAAAAATTTAGAGAAGAGCTAACACCTATCCTGCTCAAACTCTTCCAGAAAATTGCAGAGGAAGGTAAACTTCCAAACTCATTCTATGAGGCCACCATCACCCTAATACCAAAACCTGGCAAAGATCCCACAAAAAAAGAAAACTACAGGCCAATATCACTGATGAACATAGGTGCAAAAATCCTTAACAAAATTCTAGCAATCAGAATAAAAAAAAAAAAAAAGAATGTATTATACATCCAAGACATGGCCTCTGAGTTGGCTCCTCCAAAAAAGTAGATTTTAACAAGGGAAAAAAAAATATCCCTTTCACTTTATTTGATGTCATCCTTAATTTTTATCTATTTTTTGTACAGAAATGCTAATTAAACCATATTGTGTTTGCAAATGCTTTCTAATTTACCTACATGATATCATGTTTCAATATACAATGGGTATCCCATTAAGAAGCAGTCCAGATGAAACAAATAAAACGGTAAAGTTAATAGGATTCCATGGAGGCAACCTAGATGTTGGTTCTTGGTTGGAACCTACCCTATCAACAGATGAATGGCTTAAGAAAATGTGGTACATACATACAATGGAATATTACTCAGCCGTGAAAAAGGAATGCGTCTGAGTCTGTTCTAAATGAAGTGAATGAACGTAGAGCCGGTTATACAGAGTGAAGTAAGTCAAAAAGAGAAAGACAAATATCGTATGCTGCTGTTGCTGCTGCTGCCGCCAAGTCACTTCAGTCATGTCCGACTCTGCGAGACCCCATAGATGGCACCCCACCAGGCTCCCCTGTCCCTGGGATTCTCCAGGCAAGAACACTGGAGTGGGTTTCCATTTCCTCCTCCAATGCATGAAAGTGAAAAGTGAAAGTGAAGTCGCTCAGTTGTGTCCGACTCTTAGTGACCCCATGGACTGCAGCCCACCAGGCTCCTCCGTCCGTGGGATTTTCCAGGCAAGAGTACTGGAGTGTGGGTGCCATTGCCTTCTCAGAAATATCGTATATTAACACACAAATATGGAATCTAGAGAGATGGTATTGATGAATGTATCTGCAGGGAAACAGTGGAGACACGTCTGTAGGGAACAGATTGTGGACCCAAGTGGAGGAAGGAGAGGGAAGGACAAAGTGAAAAAGTAACACAGAAACCCACATATACTGCCATAAAAGAGGTAGTCGGTAGGAATTTGCTGTGTGACTCAGGAACTCAAACTGGAGATGCATGAGAATGTAGAGGCGTGGGAAGGGGCTGCATGGGAGGGGAAGACAGGTTCAAGAGGGTGGGGACACGTATATCTATGGTCGTCCCATGCTGACATATAGCAGAAACCAGTACAGTCTTGTACAGCAACCATCCTCCAGTCATAACTCAATAAATGAGAAAATCACACACCAAAAATAGCATTCCAGAAATGACTCTTCCCAAGGATCAGTGATGAGAACTGTCAACTGCTTAATTCCATTAAGATCCCGTGTAAAACCCCAGAGCCACTGGATGGAAAGTCCAGTTTAGTTCAGTTCAGTTCAGTTCAGTTGCTCAGTTGTGTCTGACTCTTTGCGACCCCATGAATCACAGCATGCCAGGCCTCCCTGTCCATCACCAACTCCCAGAGTTCACTCAGACTCACGTCCATCGAGTCTGTGATGCCATCCAGCCATCTCATCCTCTGTCGTCCCCTTCTCCTCCTGCCCCCAATCCCCCCCAGCATCACGGTCTTTTCCAATGAGTCAACTCTTCACATCAGGTGGCCAAAGTACTGGAGTTTCAGCTTTAGCATCATTCCCTCCAAAGAAATCTCAGGGCTCATCTCCTTCAGAATGGACTGGTTGGATCTCCTTGCGGTCCAAGGGACTCTCAAGAGTGTTCTCCAACACCATTAGCTGATTCCAAATAAGATGGTTAAATTATGCTGACAAGATAGACTGGAAGAGATCCCAAATGGTACTACTTCTAGGTCCATTTTATTTTGATATGATTTCTCAGAACAGTGTATTGTGAAACTCAAGTTACACTGTAAATAAATACAAATTTTCTGGTGTGCCCAGAAAATGCATTTCTGACTGCATTCCTCAGGGACCCCCAGCTAGTGTGTCTTCCATGTGCTGGGCTGGGCTTAGTCACTCAGTCGTGTCTGATTCTGTGCGACCCTGTGGACTGCAGCCCGCCTGGCTCCTCTGTCAACTGGGATCCTCCAGGCAAGAAAACTGGAGTGGGTTGCCATGCCCTCCTCCTATGTTTCATACATACATAAATATATATATATATATTCCCCCCAAGGATAATGGTTTTCTTCTGCTCAGAGATGCTTTAGTTATTATTCACTTTTTACAGTTAACAGTGTGTAACAAATTGGTTTCCTTTCCTCAGAAAGCCTAATTTCATTTAGAAAACAGCAAGACAAATACTATTATTCATAAAGGAGGAAAAAAAATGAAATCGTTTCAATGATATCTATCCTTTTTATAGCCTTTTTTCTTTCTTAATTTTTAAGATTTATTTTTGATGGTTTACTTGCTAAGTCGTGTCCAACTCCTGCGACTTCATGGACTGTAGCCCACCAGGCTCCTCTGTCCATGGGATTCTCCAGGGAAGAATACCGGAGTGGGTTGCCACTTCCTTCACTAGGGGATCTTCCCTACCCAGGGATGGAACCCAGGTCTCCTGTGTTGCAGGCAGATTCTCTACAGACTGAGTTGGAGGATAATTGCTTTCCAGTGTTGTGTTGGTTGGAGAAGGCAACGGCACCCCACTCCAGTACTTCTGCCTGGAAAATCCCATGGACGGAGGAGCCTGGTAGGCTGTAGTCCATGGGGTCGCTCAGAGTTGGACAGAACTGAGCGACTTCACTTTGACTTTTGACTTTCATGCATTGGCGAAGGAAATGGCAGCCCACTCCAGTGCTCTTGCCTGGAGAATCCCAGGGATGGGGGAGCCTGGTGAGCTGCCGTCTATGGGGTCGCACAGAGTCAGACACGACTGAAGTGACTTAGCAGCAGCAGCAGCAGCAGATAGATGGTAAATAATATATAGATGATAGATGGGTGGGTAAATGGATGGACAGATCCATGGTTAGATGCACCCAT